>NC_137177.1:15143253-15557253 GCF_951804945.1 Podarcis cretensis | reverse complement strand
CTAGACATCCCTGTGGGACCTCCCGCAGGGCTGCCTAGGCTGCGGATGTCTTCCTGAAGCCTGGAGAGCGAGAGGGGTGCGTGCGCATGACCCCTCTCGCTCTCCAAGCTTCAGCGAAAGCCTGTATTCGCCCCATAGGACGCACCCAGATTTCCCCTTCATTTCTGGAGGGGGAAAAATGCGTCCTATAGGGCGAAAAATACGGTAGATATGGTAAAATAAAAGGAAGATTCTTTGGATACTTAGATCAAAGTGGGGAAATGAGGGAGCCTCAGTTGGCACCCAACCATCCTGAGAGACAATGAAGTGCATCTCCAGCTTTTTTTGCTGCTGGATCACCCTGTTGACTTATGGCAGGTTCACACACTCAGGGTTCAGACACCAAGGAGGGAGTGTTGTTTTCAGATCTTGCTGTGTGGCTGTAGCATGTGACTTTTAATACGCCCGGGAGATGGGGGGGGTAGAATTCCTCCCATTTTATTGCAACTCACCTGCCCACAAGAATTTGATTTGGTTAATCTTATCAATTAGGCCTGTTTTCAAATTCTCTGATTTCATTATATCTTATAAGTATAACCTGTTTATTAAAAATCTTTGTGTCTTGAGAGTCCTTTGGGTATGATAGCAATTTTAAATTATATCTGATCTAACTTTTTTACCTGAACTTCTTTTAAAAACTAACTTATTAAAATTCTCATTCACCATCACAGGAACCATCTCCTAGTCCCTGAGTAAAGGACTAATGTCAACATTTCTCCCCCCCCCCCAGGTGCATTACGGCCCCACAGTTTCACTTTCCAAGGTTGTGGAACAACAGATCTTTGTGCCATCGGGGAAAAAAGAGAAATAATCGGAGATGGGAACTTTATCCTTTCTTTTAACAAAGAAAGTTGTTACAATGCTTCACGAATCTCACACCAGCCTGAACATGAAGAGTGAATGGGAAAGTGTATACCTCCAAAATCTATGACAATCAGGGGGAATTGGAGGCCTAGTGTTGAAATTCAGGATCTCTGTTTCTTTCTTTTTTGCTTTTGGTTGAAGTAAAGGGAAGCAAGGGGCAGAGAAAAAGAGGTCAGAATACGGGAATTGTGGATTCTTACTTCACAGAATCCTGTTGTGTATCATTAAAAAACAGTTAAGTTTTCATTATAACGATTACAATGCAAAATAAATAGTTATGGAGAATCAAATGCTGGTTCTCAGATCTGTTTCTTTCAGATACCAATGCAATTATCATTTATTGTTTAGCCACACCGATTACGCAAGACGCTGTGGTAAACTTGCCCCCAGCCGCTCGCCCCTCCCTCACCTGTCTTTGCTCTCCGGCCAGACCAGGTTTCTTGAGCAGGGCTGGCAGGCATGTCTATGTTTTACAGAAACAGAATAAATTAGAACCGGTAGGACTGCCACCACTCCCTTAGTTCTGGGGAACCCAGAGCCACAATCCAGGGAGAAGGCTGTGCCCCGTTATTGCTGGTTATCCCCCCCTCCACTAGTTGTATCCACAGACTTGCAGACAGAAATTCTACGGTAGAGCGCAACCAAGCGTAAGGCTAGGAATTAGCTCCCCCCCCCCCCGGAAAGGCACACAAACCAAACAGTCTCTTCTTTAAAATTTATTTTAAAAGAACTTAAGAAAACAATCTAAAATAGCAGGCACTTCTTTAGTAAGTTACAAGCAAGAAAATAAGAACATTGTGAAATCTAACTGACTTACATACTCACGACTAAGGCACAGATAGAATAGTTAAAGTCCTTTCAATGTTCCGCATTCAGAGGCTTTCACAATTCTCCATCACAAAGGATGAATGGACGGCTACTGAGTTGGAACATCAGCAGCCGGGCGATTTGCGGATTGCAGAGTGCGCCTTCTCAGCCATTCCCAAGATCTTTTATCCCCAATTTGCATGTAGCGTCGGAACCCCCGAAACCAATCATAACTCCTGATTATTTTTAAATTCTCCAATGACCGACTTGCGGGCTAATCAATCTAACTTCTGGCAGCTGGACCCATTAAGAACCCAGAGCCTAAATGAAAGGAGTTTCCTCCCTTCCGTGGAGCTTATGCAGATGCACATTCCCAGGCAATCAAGGCAGATAACATCACTGAGGGGATGTACATAACTTGCTTTCATTAAATCAGAGGTTTCCTTTCCCATAGTAAACCTCTCACACCCTGGAAGCCTGTTAGTCTGAGGTTAAAGGGACAAGACTTATTTCCCATGGTCCTTGTGGCTTGTTGGTTACCCACAAGGCCTCACTCTCGTTGCTTGACCAAGGAACAGCTTCTAAACAAACACTAACTTTACTACAGACGCAATACATAAAACAGAATAAAAACAAAATTAACACATTGCACAACTAAAATTATTATTAGAATCAGATGATTCATTAGATAAGAGGTTTCTCCTTTGAAAGATTTAAATTAGGGCATATTTTAAGGCAGAGTTTAGTGGAATTCAACTCCGGCACCTCTCAGGTTAGTGCCATTGCCATTCTAAGAGATCAAGGAACAAGTTCGTGGTGAACTCTGGCACCTGCAAATCTAGGAAAATAGCACTGATCCCTACAAACTTTTCTCCTTATAATCGTAACTGTAAAGGCAACACAGATCAATTTTTCAGAGGGGTAAGGGGATTTGTCCCTTAATAAATAGTTAGTCATATAACCAATCCATCTCTCAATTGGGAGATTTAAATATTTGAACAAAGCTTCTCTTTGTCCTCATAGATGGAACAAACCAGTAACTATTTGGGTGAATATTCAGGCCCCTTACCTTTACATAGGCAAATCACATAGGGGATCTGGCGAGAGCAGCCTTCAACTATGACAGAGTTGTAAAAGCTTTTCCCCATTTGGTAATTGTGATGTGCTTACATAGTGAGGGAGCTGAATGGGTAGTTTGGCACCGACCCCTCTCGCTCTCCAGGCTTCAGCGAAAGCCTGCATTCGCCCCATAGGACACACACGCATTTCCCCTTCATTTTTGGAGGGGAAAAAGTGCGTCTTATAGGGCGAAAAATACGGTATATGATTATGAAATCTTCTATGTACTTTGGCCTTATGATACCATAAATACACTTGCCAATAAAATCTATTATCATAACCTTCCAGATCCAGCAGATCAGATTGTTTTAGAATTATCCACTCCCAGATCCAGCAAATGCAGGATGCTTCATAATATAGTCTTAAATCTGGTAGAGAGAAGCCTCCTCTGTCTTTAACATCTATTAATAATTTATGTTTTATTCTTCGTTTCTTCCCTCTCCAGATATATCTTGAAATATCTCTTTGCTACTCTTTGAAGCAGCTCGCATTGCTTATCACTGGGATTGATTGGAATAAAAACAACACTTTTGGCAAAACACTCATCTTGATCACTGGCATTCTGCCTAATATAGACAAATTCATCCTTCCCCAGATTTCTAATTTCCTTTTTTCCTTTCCATAATTTTCATAGTTGTCTTTAAATATATTAATATCCTTAGCTGTCAACCATATTCCCAAATATTTAACTTTTTAAAATACACCTATCTCTGTCTTCTGCTGTATCTCCTTTTTATCTTGCTCTGAAACATTCTTCACTAAGAGTTTAGTCTTATTCTTATGAAATTAAAAACCTAATACCTGTCCGAATTTCTGTATTTTTTCTAATACTTTCAATAGTGAATTTTGGGGGTCATCAACCATTATAACAAGGTTGTCTGCAAATGCTTTCAATTTATATGCTTTATTTCCTACTACTATTCCTCTAATAGTTTTTTCTGCTCTTATGTTTCTCACCAGGACTTCTCATATTAAAATAAACAATAATGGTGATAAGCGACATCCTTGTATTGTCCCTTTCATGATTTTACATTTTTCTGTAATAACATTATTAACAATTAATCTTGCTTGTTGCTCTGAATAAATTGCATCTATTCCTCTTCTAAACCAAATTCCATCTCCTCTAGAACCTTATGCATAAATGGCCAAGAGATATTATCAAATGCCTTTTCAGTGTCAATAAACATCAATGCTGCTTGTTTTTTGTTTTTTACTTCCAGGTATTCTGGAGTCCTTAGCATGTTAGGGCTGTGCACTGTATTTGGCCATGGCCTGGATCCTTAGTATATTAGCAGAGAACCTGAGCCTCATTCAAATGGGGTGAGATTTGAAGCCCCACATGGATACAGGTTCAGTTGAGCAGCTCTAGGACTATTAGGGGGGTAGAGGCAGGCAGGATGGAGAGGCAGGCATAAGGAGAAATTGTGAAAAAGATGGACCTACTGGGCAGCTGAGAAGGGATGGGTTGTCTTTCCAAAAAGGCCTCTCCTTCTTCCTGCCCCTTGTAGCAGCAACCTACAGGATCAGATCCTCCTTCTGATAGGTGGGAGGATCTGATCCTGCACAGTGCCAGTGCCCCTTGTCCCAGCCATATTTTTACTGGATGTTAAGATGTTGTTACACATCACCCCTATATCCAAGTGATTTGAGATTCTAGGGGTACCAGGCGTGCTTCAACCCAGGGTCTGTGTTTCTTGTGGGACCAAAATACACAGCTGACATTGTGGTGCCTTTATGATTTATTTTTTATTTATAAATAGATACAACCTGAATCCTACCATGAAGGTGTCCACAACAAGGAGTTCTGTCCCTCTCATAGGCACAGTAGCATTCTTGTTTTGGAAGCTTGTCTTTTCCTGAGAAAGGTCACATCCCTCATATTCTAATAAAACTTAACCCTATTACACAGGGAGCAGCCTCCATTCCATTGAGGTGTTGCTGTGCTAATCTGTTATTTTAATGACCCACTTCTGCAGATGGTCACCTCACAAGTAGATTGTTTCTGACATACATCAAGATAATTTGCTAGAATCAAGAGGTGTCTAACAAGCCAAAATTAAGACCTTGGCCTAGGTTAATTAACTCAGTGGGTAAGTCCCCCCAAAAAGACCTGGGCCAAGAATACAAAGTTTAAGAAACCTTTATAACATTCCCTATGCTTTTTAAGCCTGTGAATGATCTATTTCAAACAGAATAATTGGATATCTAGGCTCATGAACAGCTCATGAACAGTTTATGGTCCCTTCAAGTTAATATTCAATTGTTTTAAATATTGACCTTACAACCCACATATCTTATCTGTGTCCTCCTAAATCAGCCTTGAGCTGGTCCTGGTCAGTCTTTTAATTGGCAACATAAGTGAATTATCACACACAGATACAAAATTAGACAAAACCATTAACATGCTCCATATATTTGTGATCTTGGCAGTTCCTGATCGGAACATGATGGTTGAAAATGGTCTGCGGTGTCCAGCCTGCTTCTCCAAAGGAAACAAAAAGTGTAAAAGTGAGAAGACCGTCAACTGCCTTGAGAATGAGACCAAGTGTGTGGATTTTAAAGGAGTTTTTACTAGAGGTAACACTGCTACTCAAACAGGGGGGAAAGGCCTAGTCTTTGGCTGGGTCATAGAGACTCCCTCCTGTTTTCCTTCTCCCCCCCCCCCTTTCCCTTTCATGTTGCTGGAAAAGTGAGAGGGAACACATCACTCACTGGTCTCTCTCACTGGTCCCACTCTGCACCCTTCCTTAGTATTTTGCCTGCCTGGACGGTGTCTTTTATCTTTCATAATGCCACTTGCTTGTACAGAAGGAGGATTAAAAGTGAGATATGCATATAAACTACCCTTCCAAACAAAAGTAAAAAGTGCATTGATTGCTCCACCCCAGTTGCATCTTGATCTCTCTACCAATGAGATGAAGTCCAGGACAAACTATGTCCCTCTTGCTCAAAAAACATATTTATTATGTGAAATGAATGTAATAGATTTCTTTAAATTCTGTGACAATGAGCAATATCTGGCTAACTCAGACGTTCAGTGCAAGGATTTACAGTTGTGCAATAGAATACAGTGGTGCCTCGTAAGACAAAAAGAATCCGTTCCGCGATTCTCTTCGTCTAGCGGTTTTTTGTCTTGCAAAGCAAGCCCATTGATGGCTTAGCGGATTAGCGCTATTAGCGGCTTATCGGCTTAGTGGATCAGCTGATAAGCGGCTTAGCAGCTTAGAAAAAGGGGGGGAAGGGGAAAAACCCACAGGAACTCGCAAGACATTTTCGTCTTGCGAAGCAAGCCGATAGGGAAATTCGTTTTGCGAAGCGCCTCCAAAACGGAAAACCCTTTCGTCTAGCGGGTTTTCCGTCTTGTGAGGCGTTCGTCCTGCGGGGCACCACTGTATCTGGGCTCTTCTGCCTACATGTGCTCTGTTTCCTCCCAAAATCTGCTCCACAATTGTGGAAACTCCCGGAATGGATTTAGGGGATACACAGGGGGAGGAAAAGAGGGAGGCTATGTTCCTTTCCAAAAGCATACATCATTTTGTCGATGTCATGAGTTAGCCACATTCGTAAAAATATAAAGCGCTTTATATGCGTTATAACATTATGGAATTAATGTTGTGGAGTCCCGTCTTTTACCAATGGGACTTCCATGTATGAAGTTTACAACGTATTAAACTGAATCACTTTTTTGATGTGTCTAGATCCAGTCTTAGATGCATAGCTCCATATCAACATAGTTTTGAGGAATAATGATGTTTTGAGAGGGGAGAAATTGCCAAATCCCTCCTTTCTGAAAAGAAGAGGGGATTTGGAATGAATGGAGGAGGGGTGTATGGGCTGATTTGCCCCATGAGGGAAGAGGCAGAGTCCAGGCCATTTGAGCTGCCTTTGACATACATTCTTTCTTCTCATCCTTCTCCTGCCCTTTACACCTGGGCTTTTGCTAGTTTCTCTTTTGAGGGCTGAGTAAGAATTCTGAGGGGAGTTCCTGATTGGCTCTTGGGATTCCCCCTTTTCACCTACTTCATGTTAGATGGGTTTGAAATGAAAATAGATATGGTAAAGTAAAAGGAGGATCCTCTGGATGCTTAGATCATAGTGGGGCAATGAGGGAGCCTCAGTGGGCCTCCAACCGTCCTGAGAGACAATGGAGTGCACCCCCAGCTTGATTAATGCCAGATCCACATACTCAAGGCTTGTTTTCAAATCCTCTAATTTCAATATATTTTATAAATATAGCCTGCTTATTAATAATCTTCATTTCTTGAGACTCCTTTGAGTATGATGGCAATTTTGAATTACATAAGAGTTATTTTTTTACCCAAACTACTAATGGTGAAAATTATGAAACCCAGCCAGATGGGTGGGGTATAAATAATAAATTAGTAGTAGTAGTATTCTTGTATATTCATGTTTGGATGAAATTATAATATTGTTCAGATTTCTGAAATATACATATTTTAAAATTCACCATCACAGGTACCATCTTTTAGTCCCTGGATAAAGGACTTATGTCAGCATTTCTTTCCTTTTTTCCAGCTTATTTTTTCCACAACAATTTTTCTTTCCAAGGCTGTGGAACAACAGATTTTTGTCGCATCCGAAAAAAAGGAAAAAGAGTTGGAGTAGGGAAATATATCCTTTTAGTTCTGCGAGAAAGATGTTATAATGCTTCACGAATATCACACCAGCCTGAACATGAAGGGTAATTTGCACAGTGTAGGCAATGAGGGGGAATTGGAGGCCTAGTGGTGAAATTCAAGACTCAGGAAGTCTAGTTCTTTCTTTTTTGCTTTTGGTGGAGATAAAGGGAAGCAAGTGGTAGAGAAAAAGGGGTCAGAATGTGGGGGTTCTAACTTCAAAGAGCCCTGTAGTGTATCATTAAAAAGCAGTTAAGAGTTCATTATGATTATTACAATACAAAATAAATGGTTATGGGAAATAAAATGCTGGTTCTTGGATGTTTCTTTCAGATTCAAATGTGATTAATATTTATTGGTTGAGCCGAAGATATTACAAAAGATAAAATACATAAAATGGGATAAAAACATAATAAAATACATTACACAGCTAAAATCATTATTAAAATTGAATGTTTTCTTAAATAAGAGGTTTCTCCTCTGAAGAATTTAACTCGGGGCATCTTTTCAGCTCGGGCAACTTTCAGGTGGGTGCCATGACCATTTTAAGAGAACAAGGAAGAATTCCATGGTGAGCTCTTGCACCTGTAAATCTAGAAAAATAGCACTGATCCTGTACTATTGCCATTATAATCATCCTGTCTTTTTATAATTAAGTTATAGTTTTTCTTCCATTACCAATTGATTAAAAACACCAAGTCTTCTTTCAGATGAATACTTCAAAATGGAGAAGCATGTAGGCTGAAAGTTACAGGACCCTTGGGGCAATCATGGTGGAGCTTCAGTATCAGGATTCAGGTCCAGTTTTCCAGTCAATGGTATATCATTCCTGGACTCAGTCAGCTCATCTCTTCTGATACTAATCTACAGGCCAAGGCATTAGTAGTATAAGGATACTACCTCCTGTCAATTGCTTATGCCCCAATGCCATAGAGTTTGATTGATGATGTCATATGACACTCCACCCCATAAGTCCCATCTAAGAAGGCCCACCTCCAAGGGCCACTATGAAATAACCTGGGGACGGGCATCCACGTAACCCATCTGTGATGATGACACACTACTGCCTCCTTCAAGTAGGCAAGGACCATCCCCTCTTACACGGAAACATTAATCACATTTTGAGCCAGTCAGCTGTCCCCTCCCTGCTACTTCTCCTCAGAAAAGAGGGGCAAGGGGCAATGTGCTTGAATCTTACCAACCGACCCTCATCCAACACAACAGGGCTAGACAGTTCTCTAGACACCCCTTGAGATTCAACCTTGAAATGCTTTGCAAACAATTCACAGCATTGACAAGTCACAAGCACCCTCCCTGGCTCCCAGTGACAGGCCCTCCCCATTTTCACCTTGGAACTTTTCTTTTCTCACCCTGCTTCTCACCCTGGGAGATGCCCAATTCACCACCTCTCTACCTGGATACTGGCACCAGCTTTAGATTCCCCACCACCACCACTTGACAGCACATTAAGTCTTTTCTTTTCTTTTATTTTTAAAGCACGGACCAATACTTATCACCATGTCTTTTTGATACATACTGTACCAATGTCGTGTCATCTCCACCCCCCCAACTCTCCTTTAGTGGTTTCCTAAATAATGAAAAATTGAAAATAAACAGGAGAGAAAATGCCACATTTTGTTAGATGTGATTACAAACATATTCTGTTGTTTAGTCATTTAGTTGTGTCCAACTCTTCATGACCCCATGGACCAGAGCACGCCAGGCACTTCTGTCTTCCTCTGCCTCCCTCAGTTTGGTCTACTAACTCATGTTAGTAGCTTCAAGAACTCTGTCCAACCATCTCGTCCTCTGTCATCCCCTTCTCCTTGGGCCTTCAATCTCTCCCAAGATCAGGGTCTTTTCCAGGGAATCTTCTCTTCTCCTTTCTCCATCCCTTCAAAATTCTGTTAGTATAAGCCGATTCAAAGGAAATGTATAGAAAGAGGTATATTTAAAAAATATTAATAGCAATAATGATGGTCATGTTGATGATGATGATATTAGGGTGTATAAAAGAGAGAACACAATAAAAGCAGGAAAGGGAGGAGAAAAGAAAGGGCTAAATATGAGGAAAAGGGAAGGAAGGAAGGAAGGAAGGAAGGAAGGAAGGGCAAAAGAGAAAGATTGGGAAGGGAGGAATGTGTGTGCGTTTTTAAATGCAGATGAAAGCTGTTCAGAAGTGAGATCACTGAAAACTGGTTACAAGAAGAGCTTGTTCTCTTGTTGGCTCTTAAACACAAGGCCAAACTCCCAGAATATTAGTATGTCAACACTCTTGCTAACAATTCTTCCCTTCAGGTCCAGGAAACACCTGTGGGTACAAAGGACATCTGAGTGATTCCAGAAAGCAGGAGCTAAATCACCAAAATATATAGCACAGGATACTCAAAGAGACCTGATGCACTGGTTTGGATCAAAAAATACAGAATTACATATTTATTTAAGACAAATAAAACAACAGTGTAGTAAGCACCCTGTTACCAAATAGGAATAAAGGATGGTAGAAGAAGGTCAGTTAGGAATTTGGGAACATTTGGGAAAATATGTACACAGAGAAAAACAAGTCTAAACTAGTATATTTTAACAGCTGTCAGGTGGCAGAGGAACCAACAACCACGGCAGGTTGTCAGTGTTACTATAAAGAAGCAATGCAGAAGAAAGAAGCAGCAGCTAAGATAGCTGCTGGTGGCTGGAAAGCCAGACAGGATGTTTATGACTGTTACCATGGCAATAAAGGGGCAGTCCATTCTCTGTATTGAGCACAGGATGTGAGCTCAGTGTGTGACTTATGACCTGTACAGGATGTACATGGGTGGAGTTATGATTCTCTCTGTTGTTTGTGAAGAGTGCAGACATGTTTATCTGTATGACTGCCAGAGACAGGAATAAAAGCATGTAGATACATTTCTGTCTGAGTCTGATTCCCCTCCCTGGGGAGCAGGGTGAGGGAGAAGCAGTGGTGTGTTTTTCTCACAGTCTGGGAAAAATCGCCGATACAGACCTCGCATGTTTACCTGCCGGGAGTCGCAGGAGGGAGGTCAAAGGAATTCAGCCGGTGCCTGAAAAGGTAGGCACATTCCTCTGACCGAGGCAGAATTCCAACAGTCAGGAACGGATAACACAAGAAAATTTCTTTCCCATCTGCTATTTATTCAATGTTTACAGGGAGATGCTTGGGAATGCAGCCTCTTGGGAAAATGGCATAGTCCTGAGTAAATCTCCACTCCCCTTCTTTCCCACTTCCTCATTCGTCAACAGCAGCACCCCTCTATGGTTGCCTCTTAGGGCCATTTGTCTTTGAGCTCTTTGCTTGCAGGGTTCAGGGAGATGGTGGTTCTGAAATGCTTTCTAGTGATAACGTGTCAGCTAGCTGCTCCGGCTCTGCCCAAGGTATGAGATTTTCGGACTTAGAAGTGTGAATGCAGATTGATTTATTCTCTGCTTCACGGGAGCAGCGTTTGGGAAAACAGCTCCAAGTGAGAGAGGCTTGCATTCCAGGAATTCTTGTGGTTTCCTGTACAAGAAAAGGAATGCACTGTTGCTAAGCAACGCCCGGCACTGAAGTGGAAAGCTACCAGAAGTGAGCTGGGCTATCAGGCTATGCCTCAGAGAGGCAAAAACAAAGTCTTGTTTTGACTAGGCTCTCACGAACTTTTCCAAGCAGCCAGTGTTAGAGCTGCCAGGTGCCAAGAGCGTAAACAAACCAGCTTTTGGATTTTAGAGGCTTGTGTTTGAGAGTTAAAGGCAAAGGACTCAAAATGGATGTCAAGAAGGGGGGAGCCCTGCCTTCTCCACCCCTCCTGACCAATGACAATTATGCATCTTGGTCTATTAAGATGAAGGCCCTGCTGCAGAATCAGAGACTGTTTGGGGTGATTGAGAACCCCATCCCTGCAGCACCAACGCGTGCTTGGGAGTCACAGGATGTGAAGGCCAGAACGGCTATAATTCTGTGTGTGTCAGACTCGCAGCTTGTGCATATACAGAATTTACAGCACGCGAAAGACGTTTGGGACACGCTGAGAAGGACACAACAGAGAGATGCAGGTTCTTCAGCGTTGCTGTATTTTGAAAAGCTGACCAACCTGAGGCTTGCGCCTGATGGAGATGTTCAAGCGCACCTGACGGAAATGAAATATTTGTGCCAACAGATGGTGGAACGCAATTTCCGTCTGGATGAGGAAGTGTTTTGCTTCATGGTGATAAACAGCCTGAATCGGACTTACAAATCTGTTGCCAGTCAGCTGGGGTCCATCCCAGCAGCTCAGTTAACTTCGGAGAGGGTCTATGCAGTTGTGCTTAATGAACATGACAGACTTGCTGCACTGGAGGTCAAGGACAAGGGGAGGGAAGAACGGAGTTCTAACACCCCCACTGCTGTAGCTACTGGAGGAGAAGCTGTAGCTTTGAACGTTGTCCGATGTTACAATTGTGGACAGACTGGGCATCTTCAGTGGAACTGTAAGAAGCCACGTCAGAACAAAGGTGCCAAGGGAAGCTCCACGAAGTCTGAGGCATCAGGCAAAGGTCATACCAAGTCACAGGCGAAGCCTGCAAAGGCTTTGATGTCGAAAGGAACCACGCCAGAAGTGGAGAACGCTTTTGCCATTGACACGGGGTGTACATTTCACATGACAGCACGCAGGGATCTATTTTCGTCGTTTAAGAAGCAAAGCTTCGTTGTACAACAGGCCAACGGTCAGGAACTGAAAGCCACCGGAATTGGGACTGTGTATCTTGAAAGTCTGAACTTGACTATAAACAACGTTTATTTGGTTCCAGATTTGAAGTACAATCTGCTCAGCGTATCGCAGATTGCTAAAAAGGGACTAAAACTGTCCTATGATGAAGCGTGCTGCGAAATCTACAAAGATGGAGAGCTGTATCTTTCTGCCAAAGAGAAAGATGGACTGTATTTGTTGACTTTTGATCAAAGTGATTACATGAATTGTAATTGTGTGGCTATTCCCTCCCCCCCCCCCACAGGTGGAATAAATGAAGACAACGGACACAGAGTTTTAGGTTAATGGGCGAAAATGGCCACAACTTTATTGATTACAGGAAAGAAGGGTATTGGCTTTAGGCATTGGCCCTAACCGACTATCCGGTCTGACCGGGAAGGGTTAAACACCAACAGGGGGAGCCACCCGAGATGCATATCCCTAGGCGCTCCCCGATGGGTTACCGCTCGGGGGCGCGCTTTAGGCCCTAGCCTCCGTAGGTTTCGGACGAGGCGTCGCCCCTCGGAGTCCTTTAACGAACTACCCTTCAAGCATTGGGGGAGGTGATGGTGTTCCTCCCCCCCAACCTCATCTACATGATAATACCCCGGCCAATGCCTACCGCCAAAACCGAGGGAGTTGTGACGATTTGCTACGAGGTAGGCGAAAAAACCAAGTGGCTCACAAAACCAGCCAATTAGCCAAATGGAAAAACTCCTACCAGGCCCCTTGCGGCGACCAGCCGAAGCCCATAGCAAGGTCAGTGGCAAAACCTAAAGGGCGGGTGGGTGGGAAACTGCGTCGTCTCCAGGGAAGAAAGGGGGTGAGCCAGGGGCTGCCCTGACCTTAAGTGGCCCTAGGAAGGCCCGCCCCTGCCACCAGCCAATTGGCTGGCGCCACAGGGTATGCTAATTGGGTGAATCCCTGTCTCCTGTGAGGCTGACGCCAGCCTCGCAGAGTGAGTGTGGGCGGGGTCGTGATCCCACAACCCCCCCTCCTCCTGAAGATCGGAAGGGGCATTGTGTGGCTATTCCCTCCCCCCCCACAGGTGGAATAAATGAAGACAACGGACACAGAGTTTTAGGTTAATGGGCGAAAATGGCCACAACTTTATTGATTACAGGAAAGAAGGGTATTGGCTTTAGGCATTGGCCCTAACCGACTATCCGGTCTGACCGGGAAGGGTTAAACACCAACAGGGGGAGCCACCCGAGATGCATATCCCTAGGCGCTCCCCGATGGGTTACCGCTCGGGGGCGCGCTTTAGGCCCTAGCCTCCGTAGGTTTCGGACGAGGCGTCGCCCCTCGGAGTCCTTTAACGAACTACCCTTCAAGCATTGGGGGAGGTGATGGCGTTCCTCCCCCCCAACCTCATCTGCATGATAATACCCCGGCCAATGCCTACCGCCACCGAGCCGCAAGCCGGCTCGCCGCCAATACCCTCAGACCTGTAACCAATCCCTAACGCCTTGAAAATTATCTGCCAACCAAATAACATTGCCAGCATCAGATAGATGCACGCCATCCCAGCGATAAAGCATTTCCTTGTCAAACCGTATGCATGGGTGCTGAATGACCCGACCGCCCCATGCGGCCACTCTACGAGCCACCGTGCGCTCCACAATCCTCCTAGCTTTGTTCACAGCCACGGGTTTTTCTGCATCCCGCCAACATCGCCTTTCCAGCAAAGATGACCAGATTATTGTAATGTTTTCATGGGATGCCCTCAACAATTCCAAGTCATTGATAATGTTCCATATCAAGTCCACCCCTTTCCTATACGCCAAGTCGTTCTCGCTCAGCTGGATGACCATGGCACTGGGTGGGCCCTAAATGCCACTCCCACCCAGGGCTGCCACTCTACGCACCACCGCCCAATGCCAGGCTTTCCTAGCCCTGTTTATGGCTATCGGGCACCTGCAATCTCTCCAAACCCGCCTCTCCATCCACGAGGCCCAAATAAAATAGTAGTGACGTTTGGGTAAGAGGCCTTAAGTTCCTCCAAGTCACTAAAGATATGCCACATCAAGTCGACTGCCTTTCTGTAAGCTAACACTTTTCGCCTAATTGGATAACTAAAGCATCTGGGGGCCCCTCCGCCGCCGCTCTGGCCCTAATAGCGGGCAACATTTTTGGCCCAGCGCATTCTCCTTCGAGAGATCCAAGATATATTTATGTAGCTAAGGTGCGGCCCGAGACCGGAATTGATGGCGCGGACCCTGGCCCAATGCACCATGCTGTGCCCGATTATCCAGATGCGCGCCCTCGTAGCTCCTGCACCCTAGGTCCCCATTAGCGGCATGGTTTATATCCCAGTGGACGGTGCAGGGCCTATACTCCAAATATGCATCACAACGTCACCTGAAAGCAAAAGAAGGTAACAAAGCCAGGTCAGGTATACTGTGAACAATCACAAGGTCTTATGAATATATCCTTTATATGCATCAGACTTCCCTTAATGCATCAGACTTCCACTGCCCCCAAGTCCTTCATCCTTTCAGATGAGAGTCCCAAATGCACTGCTGTGGTGGCGGCCCCAATCCGAAAGGAGTTAACCGTGAATTTAGCTGAGGGTAAACCTCAGGCAGCAATCGCCCTTCGCATAACGTGCATGGACTGATGCCGTGCAAGGCCGGAGCCATCCCAATGTTCGAGGAATGGACCTGAGACGGTTGGTCCCATGTACATGAATTGTTTAGTGTCCTTTACTGCTGATCGGTTTTGGAACATTGGACATGCAGGACTAAATTGGATCTGAACAAGGTCAGGTCTCTCAAACTACCTCGGGCAATGGAATCTGGTTGGCCCTTACAAACCACTTCGCCACTGCGCATAACGCCAAAGGCAATGGAGTATGCAGCTGTAAATAACTGGGCCTTGTCCTCGGACCAACAGATACTTCTTAATTTTCTTTCTTCTTGTTTGTTTTTTTAAATGGTTTATTATTATTATTATTATTATTTTACATTTATTTATTTATTTATGAATTAGCATAGAATGTCATAAGTTAAGGGCCTTCTACCATCACTTTTAGGAGGCTGCGGCCTGCGCCAGCCCCACAGTGCCCTTCACACTAAGAAGGCCACACCAGGGTCTCTGGATTAAACAACCTTACAGAAAAAAGAGATTGCCGCCTACTGGATGTTTAAGAGTCTTTGCTGCACGACCCAGCACTCTCCAATGTACCAAGTATTGCAGAGCTTCAGCCTTGGTAGGAGGCGTGTGAAGCTTAGGATTTTTTAATTTACCTTGAGGTGTGTCAAGCGTAGGTTTTTTTTTTTGTTTTTTTTGTTTTGTTTTTTTTTACTATTATTATTATTGTCATCATTATTATTATCATTATCATATTTTATTATTATTATTTTATAAGTTTGCCTTGAAACTCCATAAAGTCCACCCAAGCCCTTTTAAAAGATCTAAGCGTGGGCGGGGCTCCTGAAGCTAATACTCCCTTCAGGACATCATGTTCCCAAGGCTCCAAAGGTGCTCCCGGAATGGCTGTGGCAATTTGCTGCACCTGTGCATCCGTGATGCCCTTGTTAACCCCAGGGGTAAATTTGTTAGAGAAGTAGATGTTTATTTCTAAGCACTAAAGGTCAAAGGTCCGGGACAGGTTTGCCACTCTAGGAGTGCGATAATTGTTTAGACGGGACACTTCCCGAACTGATTCTTTGGTTTGGGGGGGGGGGGTTCCCCGAGTTAGGGGGTAATGAAATGAGGATCCTGAGGCCATAAGAGAAACTCTTTGCTGCCTCTATTTTTAGGGTATCTATCGAGAAGGGTTCTCAGAGGTGAGAGCTCAACAGAAGAGAACATCCCAGTCAAGGGCCAAATTAATACCAGTTTCTGGCTGTTCTTTTTGGCGGGTCTGTGAGCTTTTCAAGACCCCTGATGGAAATGCCCCCTGCTGCCCGGAAAAGGCTGTTTACCTTTAAAACACGAAGACGCTGGGTGGTTACCTAGGCACTTCTCACATTCATGCACATACTTACAATTTGGCCCTTGGCACACACCCGTGTTGTACTCCCAGCAAACCTCATGGTGAGGGACTCGCTTGGCTTCAAATTTTCCGACTTTCCTTTTCCCACATAGGGACCCATATGCTCCTTCCAGTAATTCTGGTCGCTCGGAACGCAGCAGGTGGTGGGCAGCAGGAAGCTTTTCTGAATCGTCCTCGGCATCAGAAGGCTTACTTCTTTTGCTCTTCTTGGCCGAATGCTTTTTCTTACTTAGACTTCTTTCTCCCTTCCACAGTATTCCCTGTGGAATACTGGGAAAGTCTGGGGTATACTGAGAGGCAGAAAGGTTATAATTGTAAGCATGAGCCCTACCTCCCGAGGATCTGTCATTGGAAACCCAGGGACACGTAGACTGTAATTATGTGTGAGGATGCATAAATGGATTGCTACCCGAATGTGGAACCCTAAATAAGGAGGCCAAAGTGCAAAGGGGCTCCTCACTATTTCGGAAGAGGCCGTAGTGACCATGGGCCTGAATTGTTGGTAAAAGGTTTCCAAAGCAGAGGAAACACTGACTAGGCCTGTGGGTTGCAGGGCACAGGAGGCTACCCTAACCCATCTTGGACACAGGACCCACTGTTGAATCACTGGCTGCTCTCAGCACTGCTGCGGTGGCCGCAGAGGTGCCAGGGCGGTCCACAACGTTAGGTGGCGTATCCGGGATGCATTCTTGGGTGAGCGCAAGAGGTGCCGCTGCCACCTGGCCTGCGGGCCTATATTGCCTATAAAATGTCTAAAAAGCATTGAAAAACTGTGCCAAAGTATGTGGGTTACTAGGCACTACGAAGGCCTGAGGCCCCTCTTGGTTCCCTTATGCCCCCCCCCCCAGATACAGCAGGCATTACAAAGCCTGGGACCCCTCCTGGTTCCCTTGTGCCACCCCAGATATAGCGGCATTTTGAGCAGACATAGTTTGATACCCTTAATTAGCCTGGTTCAGTAAAATCAACGCCAACTAGCTTGGATTATATGCGTGAGCTGCGAGCAATATCACAGTAGTTCAGTATTGTCTGCACTGGTGAGTTTAAAGGAATCAAAGATGCCTAACTAATCTCCAACAAATTGTATTTAGCTGCAAACAATATCACCGTAGCTCATTATTATCTGCACTGGATAGCAGACCAAAATACCAGCCCACACCTCAAGCAATGTATTTAGAGGAATACTGAGTCTATAATAAACAGAAGAGCACCTTTGATAATGTCAGCAGCTATGCAGCAAGCTAGAGGTAGAATTATACATTGTAACCCAGCAATACAGCAGTGAAAAATGATAAGTTGACTTATGCAACAAACCTATAAGCAAAGCAAAGCTCCCAAAAGCCCTTAAGCACTATTATCAAAATCAACCAAATGATTTAAAATTGCCAGATTAAATATATACTTATAAACTAACTGATGAAATACCAGAAAGAGATGAACGTAAAAGAGGCATGAGCTATTTGCTTTAGATTCCCTATAACCTGTATGCAAAGCTCGCAAGAGATTGCAGGCGAAGAAACCCTTTAATAAATCAAATGATGTAAAACCTGGATCTCTTTTCCTTATAACTATGAATTAACTATACCAAATTATAAAACTTAAAGCCTAGGCAGAGAGTAAATGACACAGCTCCACAGAGCACCGCAAGGTGAATGAAATAATTTGAATTCCAATATACTATGCACTAATGCTTCAATTTGATTTAAATGTGTTTCATAAATTCCCAGAATGAAATTCTCGAGAGTGTAAGTATAAACAAAAGCAGTCAAATTAATTAGAGGATATTAATTCTAAGATTAGCCTAGCCAGAGACGCTGCAGCCAGCTCTATACAAGCTTATGCACCAAGAGGAGGGGCTCCCTGCAGCCCCTTGCATGCTCATATTTAAGCTAGGCTCTATTAATAGTTGCGCTATCATCCTTTGTTTATATTGCTTATGTTTATTTCCTTTGTTTATATTGTTTATATTGCTTTTGAATTTAAAACCAAATAGAAAGTGAGGGGCACTCAAAAAGTAGATCCCACGTGGTTTTGCCTCTCCTAAAATGGCCGCCGCCGCAAGGCCACGTGGGCAATCAAAATGGCGGCCGTAATGCGTTCCCACTGCCTAGCGACAAGGAACATGTGCGGAAACACTTAACGCTAGCCCTTTAACACTGAAAAAATTCCACAACCGCAAGAGCAAAACCTGCAGGCATTCCCCACGTACCCCTTATGAACATTAATTATTTCCCTGGTTTTTCCGCCGGTTAGGCTTAAAAGGTAGGGTTTTTAAAATTACTTTCCACGTGGAGTGCCTATAGTAAAATGGCAACCGCCCGGAAGGCCATGTGGGCGGATGAAATGGCGGCGGGGGCACGGTTGTTGCCCGGCAACGGCACAGCTGCTTCCGATGCTTTCCAAGTCTAAACTTCCGCGCGAAAATAAAACAGCCTGTAGAACTCACCCCCTCAAGAATGCTGCTGAAATGATTATTTGACAAGAAATTCTGCCCCCTCACCCCAGCAGGAAAATGAAACACAACCGGCACCAAATGCAGCCCGCTCTCCTCCTGCAGCTGCCATCCACCTAATTGCACCACGCTCCCCTGCACAAACCCCTAGCTAAAGCATGAAGCCCCAACAGCAAAACCTGATTGGATGGGTGCGCTGTGTCCTCCGGCCTTTCTGCCTTGAGCTCCTTGCAGGACAGGCAGTCAGCAGTCGAGGGCAGGCAACGGATCACCAGAAAAAGCTCCACAAAGCTGAATAAATTCTTCTGAAGGGGGCATGCAGCAGCAGGCAAGGCAAGCTCCTGAGGGCAGGGAATTTGCACCAAAACACACAGAGCTTCCTGTAAAACTGTAGACGTGAAAGAGATGCTGGAAGGAAAGCACACAAACACACACACAGTGATTTTAGCTCAATTACAGCTCCCGTGTTAAACTGCAGCAGCTGGAATGGAGCGCAAAGGGGGAAACCCCCAGAAGGAGAAAAGCCCCACAAAAATAGAGATAACAACTCCTGAAAATCAAGCAGTTTAGAAATCAAGCAACACCAGCAGCGAATGCTGAAAATTCCCTGTAAAAGAAAGGGAGCTTTTTGCGTGTTGAGGTCCCCAATCCACCCCCCAAAATAACTCACAACGGACACGTAATTTTTGTTTAAGATTTTTGGCATGATTTTGGCCACAACTTTATTAAAATACAAACTGTGAGTGGTTGTTTAGGCATTGGTTAAGACTATCTGTCCCCCCGCCTGGGGACAGAACTGACTTCCGGGCACCACCGAAAGACAGTGCGGGGGAAAGCAAGTCGGGGAGGAATTGGAGCTGAGACACAGACCCTCAACTCTCACCCGCCTGCTCCCCGAAGGCTTGCCGGCCCTAGTCCCATTCCAGGGATTGGACGAAAAGATGGCAAGCCCCAGGATTCCTTTAACGGAATTCCCTTTCCGCAGCAACCATGGAGGGGCAGGCCCAGCCTATCCTGAACCCCTCCATGGAGGGGTAGGCCCAGCCTATCCTAACCCCTCCTCCACCAGATTTATAACCAATGCCTAACCACAACCTTACAAGTTGTGACGATTTGCTACGCAGTAGGCAAAAACCACCCAGCCAGCCAATTTGCCAGGTGGAAAAATTCCTACCAGGCCCCTGCTCAAAGGCAGACGACCCCATGACAGGCATAGCAAGGTCAACGCAACAAACCCCTTATTCTAGGGCGGGTGGGCGGGTGATCCGTTGCACGCAGCAAAAGAGAAAGTACAAGGCTGTGTGCAGAGTATTTAAACCTTTTACCCCTCCCACCAAAATTGCAACATAACTTTTGCCCCAGCAACTCGGCAATCCAATCAATGCCCCCCGGCCATCTTGGAGAACTTACCCAGCAACAAAGGGGTGGCTCAGTAGACCCCACCGCAACACGTGCTCTCCCTGAAGGAGAACACGCTTTCTGTGAAGCTACAGCATATTCCACGAGGTGCCCTGCAGCTCAAGAACAAAGGCAACAAAGAAGCAAGGCAGGAAGCTCCAGGCAAGGCAGATAAGATCTCCCACAAGCAGGAACAGCTGATATGCGGGAAACGTGAAGGCTGGCCGGGGAGAGGGGAGAAACGAAGGGGCAGAATGGAGACTGTTTAAATTAGCTGGGGAGAGGGGAGAAACAAGGGGGGCAGAACGGAGACCGTGTAAAATCAGCTGATTAAAGAGCATTCAAACCATGGGGAGAGAGGGGGAGAAGCAAAAGGACATTTCACATGACAGCACGCAGGGATCTATTTTCGTCGTTTAAGAAGCAAAGCTTCGTTGTACAACAGGCCAACGGTCAGGAACTGAAAGCCACCGGAATTGGGACTGTGTATCTTGAAAGTCTGAACTTGACTATAAACAACGTTTATTTGGTTCCAGATTTGAAGTACAATCTGCTCAGCGTATCGCAGATTGCTAAAAAGGGACTAAAACTGTCCTATGATGAAGCGTGCTGCGAAATCTACAAAGATGGAGAGCTGTATCTTTCTGCCAAAGAGAAAGATGGACTGTATTTGTTGACTTTTGATCAAAGTGATTACATGAACTGTAATTCTAACATGATCTCTTTTGCAGGTGTAGCCAAGAAGAACGTCAAGCAGGTCACCTCGAGGGTCGACAGGGCATTTCAGCGGGTGTATGCTGATGTGATTGGTCCTCTAGCACCATCTAGAGGCAATGCAAAATATTACCTAATATGTGTTGATTCTTTCACAGGTTTTGTCTGGATTTATTTTTTGGAGAGACCAAAAGACGCCTTGGAAAGGTTTAATGAGTTTTGTGACAAGGTTAAAAATATGCATGATGCTGACATAGCTTGTCTTTGCACAGATGAGAAGCCAATTTTTCTCTTACAGGATTTCCAGAGGTTCCTGAAGAAGAAAGGGATAAGACACAAAATTGCTACTTCCGAAGAAGCTTGGAAGAGATGTGTTTGTGTTAGGGTGAACAAAGAATTGCAAAAGGGAATGGAGGCACAATTGCTGAGTTCACATCTGCCACATGAGTACTGGGCTGAGTCGCTAATGTCGTATTATTATACGTGGTTGAGAAAGTTTTCAACAGAGTTGGGAAGTTCTCCTTTTGAGAAACTGTTCCACAGAAAACCTTCTGTTGCCCATTTCAAGGTTTTTGGGTCTCATGTGAGGACAGAAGCTCCGGGTGGAGTAAAGAATGCCAGAGGCATTTTTGTGGGTTATGAAATGGGTCTCTACAGAGTAATTTTGTCTGAATCTGGTCAGGTGATTCTCACAAAATTCCTAGAGAGTGCTCCTGAACAGGAGAGAGTGATTGTTCACACATTTCCCACAGGAGATGATGATTCTGATGATGATGATGATGTTGATTTTATTGAATTCAGTAGTACTGATGATGACAGCGATAGCTCAGACAGCTCAGTTGTCACAGTCATTGAGAGAAAATCTCACATAATGACTAGACCCTCAGAAGAGGAGGATGAACCACTGATTACGCTTAGTACTGGTTCTCCAGAGAGTTCAAAGGCTGAACCAGAAAGCAGAGAAGAGCAGTACCTCTTACGTAGGTCTGAGAGAGCAACGAAGGGTGTACCACCCAAAAGATATTCAAAAGAATTTGCCAACTTAGCTATTGCATGTGTTGCTGTTGTAAATGACCAAGGTCAAATTGAAGCTGTGTCTGAGTCAGAGACAAAGGCACAACAGAGAGTTGCTAACCAAGGTAAGGCAGATGCACTCATTTCTTGGAAGTCACACAACCAGAGAGGTACATTGGTAAAACCAGTGGTGGGTAGTTCCAAGGGTGGAGCTGAAACAACAGGGGAGTGTTATACATATAACAACTGTTTGTTTTCTTCTCTAGATCAGGCATTGCACGCTGCACGCATTGATTCTTTAGGGGGAGGGTGTTACTATAAAGAAGCAATGCAGAAGAAAGAAGCAGCAGCTAAGATAGCTGCTGGTGGCTGGAAAGCCAGACAGGATGTTTATGACTGTTACCATGGCAATAAAGGGGCAGTCCATTCTCTGTATTGAGCACAGGATGTGAGCTCAGTGTGTGACTTATGACCTGTACAGGATGTACATGGGTGGAGTTATGATTCTCTCTGTTGTTTGTGAAGAGTGCAGACATGTTTATCTGTATGACTGCCAGAGACAGGAATAAAAGCATGTAGATACATTTCTGTCTGAGTCTGATTCCCCTCCCTGGGGAGCAGGGTGAGGGAGAAGCAGTGGTGTGTTTTTCTCACAGTCTGGGAAAAATCGCCGATACAGACCTCGCATGTTTACCTGCCGGGAGTCGCAGGAGGGAGGTCAAAGGAATTCAGCCGGTGCCTGAAAAGGTAGGCACATTCCTCTGACCGAGGCAGAATTCCAACAGTCAGGAACGGATAACACAAGAAAATTTCCTTCCCATCTGCTATTTATTCAATGTTTACAGGGAGATGCTTGGGAATGGAGCCTCTTGGGAAAATGGCATAGTCCTGAGTAAATCTCCACTCCCCTTCTTTCCCACTTCCTCATTCGTCAACAGCAGCACCCCTCTATGGTTGCCTCTTAGGGCCATTTGTCTTTGAGCTCTTTGCTTGCAGGGTTCAGGGAGATGGTGGTTCTGAAATGCTTTCTAGTGATAACGTGTCAGCTAGCTGCTCCGGCTCTGCCTCCTCCTACTCTCCCATTATTTCCCAACTTCTCCCCTCATCTTCCTATGAGCTGTGATCTCCCTCAAATCTCTGTTGTAATTCTGAACTGTCTTCTTCTCTGGAAGGGTCAGGTTGGGGAGGCGGTCTCCACCATTCCTCCTCTGCCCAGTCCCTGACATCACTCCCCTCTCCAGAGTCCTCCTCCACCCATCCCAGTAGTTTTGTTCAGTTGGGGTGGCATGTATGCAACGCCCTTTGCAAGTATGGTGAATGGACATGTTCTGCATACCCCCATGATCTTTCTTCCGGTCAATACCCCCCCCCCCAAACAATCAGGTATTGCAACTTCTTTCTTTGCATCCTGGAGTCTAGAATTTGTTCTACTTTGTACTCTTCCTCTCCTTCTACCATGTGTAGCTGCCTGGTAAGGGTGTGCAGGCACGACGGGTGACAAGACTGATCTGTGCAAGATGGGGTGAATCTTCATAGACACAGGCAATCGGAGCCAGAAAGCCAGAGAGTTGATCTGGTCCACAACTTCAAACGGGCCCACTCTTTGGGTTCATTTTCCTGCACATGCCCTTTTGTGGCAAATCAGGTTTTGACAGCCACACCTGATCTTCCATATTAATCTCGGTGCCAGGTTGTCAATGCACATTGGACAATATCTTATAGGCCTCTTTAGCACAGTCCGAACGCTCTTTTAGCAAAGTCTGCATTGCTGACAGTTCTTCTACAATGTCTTTTGCTGCCAGAACCGACGAGGTGTCACTTGGGGTTGGGACGCTTGCGAGGATGGTATCCATAACAGACAAAACCACTTTGTGACCCACAAAGAGGATGTGATAACCATCAATGTATGTGTATCCCTTTATAGATCACATTTTCTGCTGTGATCTGCAACAGAAGATATTCAGAGACTTACTAGTTCTCATACTGGAGGGAAAATAGCTATCATAACTATATTAAAAACAAAATACTGATAAGTTACAAAACTGACAGTGTAAACTTGAATGGCCCCATGGATACAAGCAGGTTCCAAGTTCACCCGATTTCTGGGAAGAGCATGTGTGTGACATGCTAATTGTTTATTACTTTGTGCCTCGTTAGGATTAATTTGTTTCCAGCTCAGGTTTACCATAAAGCCTGAGGGAGGAACACATTTATTAAAAGTACCTGCTTACTGAGAGTGGGAATGTGGTTGAACTGGAAGAGGCACCTGGCTGTCTCCCACAGAGTTCCTTAAAAAGATTGTATCCAATATGAAAAAAGAGATTTGTGTTACAATAAAAAATATAGGATGCACTCCCTATTTTCATAATTTCCTGCTCCTCACTGAACCAGTCCTTCCCAATTGGAATCCTTGGTCACCCTTCCTTGGCCATGAATCCCTCCAAGTCAACTTCTTCTTCCAGAGGTCACCTGTTGGTTTATTCCTCATTGGCTTCTAATCACTCAGGCATTATGAGGGTCTTCTTGAGTATATGCTTCTTCCATGAAGAGTTGGTTTCGACTACTTCAGGCTAAACAATACAGAGGTGTGGGAGCAGTGCAATGGTTGGGTAAGCCCCTTCCTTCTGGTCTGAAAGAAGCAGAGATCTGTCCTTTTGCATTGGGGTTAGATGACATAACCATGCATCAAAAACTGTCAAATCTCTGCTTGCCTGCAGTTTTACATTAAAAACAAAACTTTGATGCTTTATATCAGTAAATACCATACTTCCCCATTCCAAACTATTGATTTGAAGGATACACATTTTAGAACCAACTTTTTATTTGCCACAATCATTTATATTTATCATAATAAGCATAATGACACACTATAATATAGCACGCTTTTCTCTGTGTACTGCATCCTATTTCCCTCCATGAACAGCAAAAAAAAAGAAAAGAAAAGAGGAAGAGACAGGGATCCCAATGCCTGACTCTCGCCACTAGGAATCACTCTCACATTGCTATGAATTATTGAATTCACAAGGAGGAGATTTATGCTGAACCATAATTACCCATCAATGTGAGGCTGGTGTTAGATATGTGAAGCATTATAATAGTTATTTCAACTGGAAAAGCGTTTGAGGCAGTGGAGATAAAGGGAAGTGCCAGAGAAACCAAAATTCCAAAGTATACTTTGAGGAAGTTGCAATACAAAACTATACAGACTTATCTGTGAGTAAGACCCATTGAAATCAGTGGCACTTACATCTAGGTAGACAGGTATAGAATTGCACTGTAATCCCTTTGAAATAAATAGTTATTACTTCAACCAAAAGTGCATAGGAGTGTGCTGAAATCCCTAGGAGTTTGCTCCAATCCTTCCAGCCAAATATATTTATTGGTGTGGGATGGGATGGAAAATTGTGAAATATCTTTCGGTTTCAAGGAAGGAAGCAAACTTCCTTTGAAACTGGAGGTGGAGCATAGATATTGTGGGTTATTTTGCCCTGCCTGAGTTTGTCTAATCCTCTTTTCAAGTAATCTAAGCTGGTGGCCATCACTGCCTCCTATGGAAGTGAGTTCCATGATTGAACTATGAACTGCATAAAATATTATACAGCATATAGCTTCTGAACTGCACTAACCATGCTTTACCCCTTCTTTCAACTATCTCAGCTAAAATATTTGTGATATTATGGGGTTTATCATTAAATAGAATACTTTTCTTTTTTCTTTAATTTACTAAAAACAAGCAACATAATTAAGAAAAAATAGGTTTCTTAATTACATTAGGTTTCTTAAGTACATTGGAAATTTTTGTTAGGCCTAATTGGAGATGAATCTATGTATGTCACAACGGCTACAAGGATACTCCTGGCCCAGAAATGAAAATCACAGGAGATTCCAGCATTGGAAGAATGGTGGAGTAAGATGGTGGAATACGCTGAGTTAGCAAAGCTGACGGGGAAGATCCGGAATCAGCACGACAAACTGGAAAGGACTGGAGCAAATTTATATTATATATCAAAGAATATTGTAAACATCTGAAAACATTTGTAGCTTTGAGTTGAAATGTTTTGTAATGACAATATAAGGAACTGATTTACATTTAATAAAGGGAAATATAAAAATAAGAGAGAAGGTTAAAAAGTGGTTATAGAAATGCTAAGAATAAAGTAATTACGTACTGAAGTCAGAAAAAGGGGCGGGAGGAGGTCGATGCTCGGATAGAGCAATGTTTGAGCATATGGATTAATGTATGGATATTGTGATTACAAAACACTGAAAATGTAATAAAAAATATTTTAAAAAAGAAAAGAAGTGAAGCATAATCTGCATCAGCAAAATTCTTCAATTTAATCATAGAATTGTAGAGTTGGAAGGGATCTCAAGATTGATCTAGTCCAACCACTGTAACTCCCCCCATGGGACTCGACCATGAGATTGAGAGTTTCATGCTCTACTGGCTGAGCTATAGAAAACCCACATCAGCAGTGAAAGCCACAGTCGGATTGACCTAACAGTGGACTAGACACATTTACGGAAGAGGCTATCAGTGGCAATTAATTTGATGGATATACCATTTCCAGTTGCTGGGGGAGAACAGGGGGAGTGGCCGACTGCCCTCCTGTTGTGATAGTCCTGTACCAATGGACATCTGATCAGCCACTCCAAGAAGGATGCTGCTAGACTGCAGGGTTCTTTTTGTCTTCTGAAAATGGAGAGTGGGATTTGAAGCAGGGATAAACAACTACGTAGCTGGATTCAGTTCAAGACAATGTGGCTAAGTCTAGTCATCACTAAACAAATCAGCTGGCTCAAAGTATCCTCTGCCTTTCACAACAATCTAACACAATTAGAACAAGGAGGGGCAAAGTTCAGTAAAATGATTTAATCAGCTCTCATTAATAATCTTAGAGTCACTGTATTCTATTAAGTGCCTACCAGTATGTCCCTGGCACCTTTCAACAGCCCTGAGCTATGTCTAGCTTTGCCAGCTGAGCAGTCACCTGAGCAGTACCTTGAGGCTTTGATTGCACTTTGATTAGTAGCCTGGAAGAAGAGAAAAAGTACCGTATATTGTTCCTTCCAACTCAGTAAGGGAAGGCAAAAACAGAGGAATTGGATCAGAATTATTTTTTCTATTTTTAATGATGAGCATAGTCACGTGGCCTCAATTGACTTTGCAGCCTTCTTGGAACAAGTTGCTCATTTGGAGCTGTTTGTGGTCCTGCAGTAACATTACCTTACAGTGGTACCTCTGGTTAAGAACTTAATTCGTCCTGGAGGTCCATTCTTAAGCTGAAACCTTTCTTATTCTGAGGCGTGCTTTCACTAATGGGACCTCCTGCTTGCAACCAGGAGCACTAATGGGACCTCCTGTTTGCAACCAGGAGCAGCTACTTCCTGGTTAGCGGAGTTCGTAACCTGAATCATTCATAGCCAGAAGTGTTTGTATCCAGAGGTATCACTCTGCTTTCTACCTCAGCCTTACTTGCCTGCCCCTGAAGTGATTGCTTTGCTGCCACTGAGTCACCCTCCTTTTTTCTGTGTGGATCAGTTTTACTGCTTGAAACCTCCATTGCAGCCAGGTGCACTGCAATATGAAGTCAACATTTTAACCACAGCTCATCCTACACTTTGCAGCCTTACTGGGATGGATCTAGTATCCAGGCTTTTTTCTTCTTTAGAAGAGGAATCCTTAGATGGAGACTGTATTGAGGAGGTTTCTTGTAGGTGGCTTCCGGGCTTTGCCATTGCCTTTTTTGGTTCTCAGCTCCTTTATTGGGTGCCGTCAGAATTTAAATTTTATATTACCGTATTTTTCACTCCATAGGGTGCACCTGACCATAGGGCCCACCTAGTTTTTGTTGGTTTCTATTTCCCTCACTGAGCAGCAACTGCAGTCACAAGACATTGTTTTGCATTCCACAGTCAGAGTTACTGTTGGATTCCCACGGGAATGGGAGACTGGATGTGACATTCACTGGTTTCCTGATTTGCACTGTTCTCTCGGTTTCTTTGTTAGAGAGACGGTTGCTTCTCTGCTCTCACAGAGGCAAGATGCATGTTTGTATTCTCTCAGCATAGAGTGGAAATAAAGTTAAAAATGTGGCACATACTGCTTATCCTTCTGCTGTGTGGACTACTCTGCTTGGGCTCAAGACGAGCCTGTATCAGCTTCAGATGGGCCGAAGCTGGTCAAAATCTCACAGTTTTCAGAGGGGGAAATCAAGGGAAAAAATATGATTCCCCCCCAGCTCTGCGAGCAGCGCACAGGCTGCCGGCAGCCTGTGCGCTTCTCCCAGACCTTCTTCCTTCTTTTGCGGAAGGTGGGGGCATTCCCCCATTTCCTGCAAAAGTCCACAGGAGCCACGCACCCTTTAAGGAGCTCACGGCTCCTGTCGGCTTTTCTACGAGGAGGGAGAAGGGACTGATGCAGCCAGTCAGTCCCTTGTCCCTCCTCGGGAAAAAGCCCTCAAGAGTGGCCCTGCAAAAGCCGTGTGCTCTTTAAAGGAGCTGTGCAGCTTCTGCTGGCTTTTCTGGGAGGTTGGGGAATTCCCCCACCTCTCGCAAAACCGGAAGAAGCCGCATGCTCTTTAAAGGGGCTGCACGGCTTCTGCTGGCTTTTCGCAAAACCGGCAGAAGCCGCACGCTCTTTAAAGGGTGCGTGGCTCCTGCGGACTTTTCTACGAGGTGGGAGAAGGGACTGATGCGGCCAGCCAGTCCCTTCTCCCTCTTGGGGAAAAGCCCCCAATAGCGCACGGAGCTTGTGTGCGGTTCTTGGGGGCTTTTCCCGGCTGCCTCCCCCCCTGCATTCGCTCCATAGGATGCACACACATTTCCCCTTGCTTTTTAGGAGGGAAAAAGTGTGTCCTATAGAACGAAAAAGACGGTAACTGTATAGAAGAAAAAAATTGAAAAGTGCCTGTTGACAACTAATGAGATTGTGGTGAAATAATTCAGACAATTTCAACAGTGAGCTTTGAATTTCATCATTTTCTCTACGTCTTTATGCCAAAGTGTTGCCTGCAGCACAAAGACGAAGCCTATAAATCCCTCCAAGTAAGACTCTATGTGCATCAGTTCTCTTTCTAGAATGATGAAGGCACTCCTGAGCACATGCCTCCTCTTGGCCCTGCTTTCTCCAGGTAAGTAGGAACCAGTAGGATGGGGAACTTTTACAGTAATAATATTTAGAGGACAGAGGAATCCGGAGAGCTGAATTTAAGAGAGCTACAGGAGACCAGGGTTCAAATCCCCACTCAGCCACAAAGCTCACTGGGAGATCCTGGACCAGTCACTATACCTCAGGTTAACTTACCTCACAGGGTTCTTGTGAGGATAGAATGGGGAGCAGAGAACCATGTACACAGCCTTGAGCTGCTTGGAGGCAAGTGCAGAAAACAAATAAATCAAAAAAATTAGAAGCTAAGAGCAACTAAAATGGATAGAATTTTAAAATGATATTTGAAATATGCTAGTAACTGAAGGTTCTATGAGTAGCCACTGGTAGCCTAATTCTGCATCATTTGCCTAAACCTTTTGTGAAGCCATTCAAGTTGGTAGCTTTGTCAGTCTTACGAGAGAGGGATCAAAATGTTTTTATTTCCACTTTGTCCATGTCATGCAGAACAGTATGTGCTTCCAGGAAGTCCCCTCTTTCTCCCCTCTTAACTGTCCTAACCCCCTCCAAAAAAAAGAAAAACATCATCAACATTTTTCATAGGTGAATTGCCCTAGCATAGCTAGTAGAACCCTAAAAGATCAACTCTCTTAACCTTGATCTAACCCTGTTCATTTAACTCTGCTTAAAACTGGTTGAAATGCAAAATCTGCTCCCCAACAGGTCTAGTAAGTGATGGGACAGAGTTTTCCTGCAGAGGGTACCCAGTTTCCACAATGCTTTTTTTTTTTCATGCCTAAATGATGGGATAAGCCTTCCTCCTGCTCATCTGGCCATTGCTCCTTTATCTAAGCTCATGTCTAAGATTGTAATTGAATTGAAGTGATAGAGTGGATGGGAGGAAAAATGGGCCATTGGATGGGGGGGGGGGGTTACCTCTTGGAAATAATTAAACCAGTGTTCTGGCCAATGGTTTTTACTCATTTCATTTTATTGAAAGATCTTGTTAACTTGAACCCCATTTCATTTAAAAGATTGAATTCTCTCTCACCTCCTTCTCTGTGTCAAATGAAGGAAACCACAAAACCAAATAATAATAATGTTAATGACAATGACAATCCATGAACTAATCTTTTGCTCCTGTCCTCAGCATTGCCTCTGACTTGCAGAAACGCGTTTAACATGACTGGACTGACATATGATCGCTACATAAGAGAAAATTGTAAATTTGGTCAAGATTCCTGTGCTGCCAGTGTTCTGCGTACAAATCTAGGTAAGATTTATCTGGTTTTTTATCTTCTGTTTTTGGAATTACTAAATTAGTTGTAAGGAAGCTGTGGCACATAAGCTGTAGATGAATGAGAACTCCCATCTGCCTCATCTATCCTGGCCACCAGTCAGAGATGATGGGAGATGTAGTCCAGCACCATCTGGAGGATCACAGCTTCCCAATCCTGCAGTAAGGAATCACTAACATTTGAAAATGGGGAATTTAATATCACCTGATCACAAGCATCAGATTTCCATCTTGATGTGCATACCCACCCACCCCTTCTTCCCTAGAGTGTGCGGTTGCCATTTTGTGGTTCGCCTCAAATGCCAAAATACCTTGGGACTATTCTGGGTGGGATGGTGGTGCTCACTTGACCATCTGTTCCTACATCATTGCTACATACTTGGAGGGAGAGGGGAAATGGGACAGTGAGGTTGGTGCAGTTGAAGTGCCCTGCCAAGTCTTCTTCCTTGGCGATCACTTGTAGCTGAGTAAGTTTGTCTTCCATAAACACGGTTTTAACAATGAGTCCGTAAGTGACTGTGGAGGCCAATTCTGAATCCACATGTCCTTCCACAGTGGGGGCATTGGTTTCCAGACAGGAGTTGATCAAGGTGTGGATTTGCCAAGCGTGCCTTCCTGCTAGCATGTTTCTCCCTTGCGTCCTGAGTTCAAGTGTCTTCAAAGCCTATGACACCTTTGTTAAAGGCTGTTCTCCAACTGGAGTGCTCGCAGGCCAGTGTTTCCCAGTTGTCAGTGTTGATGCTACATTTTTTTATTATTTGCCTTGAGACAGTCTTTAAACCTCTGCCAAGTATCTTGGGTTGGGCAACAGGAGTTCAGGGAAGTATTTTCCCACCCTGTAAATGGTAATGATTGACTAGCAGAGAGAATGCAGTGCATGGCACATGTATTGTCAGAAGTATAGAAGAAGCCATGATACTTCATGCTGCAGATTGGACCTGAAATGAAGTTCTACATTCATTCCAAATTTAATGCCTTTTACTGAGCGCCGCAACCCCAGAGTCGGTCACGACTGGACCTAATGGTCAGGGGTCCCTTTACCTTTACCTTTTATGATTGTAATAAAGCTTTGAAAGCTTTGGTTGTATTTTACAAACTACGGTTGCAATCAAAATTATTCACGCCCCATTGCAAATTGGGTTTATTATCAAATTTTACAGACTTCTAGCTGTTTGCATTGAGAAAATCAAAGGCCATTGAAATAGCTCTGCAAAATTGCTGCTTCAAGTGGTTCCCCCAAATTCAGCTGAAAATGCAGCTTATACTGCCAAGAACAAGAACATTATTTATTTCGGTTGAAAGACCCACAAAATCATTTTCAAAAGCAAAATAAAAAAGAAATACAGGGAAGATTAAAAGGTGGTCACATTGTTTTATCCACAGTATGTAGGTTTCTATTTCTTATTACTTCTGAGAGGAACTTAGCCAAGGCCAGGGTAGTATCATCTGAGTTATATTGGTTTCTCTACTCTCACTATTATTCAACCCATCCTTGGCAAGCATCTTTTAAATGCCTGCAGAAAAATTGTGTATTCCACCAGGCTCATACAAGCCATTCAGAATACATCTTTCCATTGGTTAATTGATATCTGTTTCTTTTCTTTTTACAAAGTTTTTATTGTATGCTTTATGTATTATGAGTGGAATCATTTTGATATTTTTCTTTCAATGATATATAGGTGTGTGTACGTATATATAAATTAATAAAGCCCATCACCTTAGATTGCAGAATTTAATAATATTTTGCATGTTGTTTGTTTGAAAAGTTCTCATTCAGACATTACAGAAAATTGGTACCATTACAATGAACGTGTTTTAGGAGCAATAAACCTCCATATCTAAATATTTCTTTCAAATTCTTTTCATAGTGAAATTCCAAGAGCAACTTTTGAATAGATGTTCGGCATCCATAAGCTGTTCCTCAGGCCATTACAGCTTCACTGCAGGGGATGGTAAATTCTTTCAGATGAAGAAGCACTGCTGCAAGACTGAACTGTGTAACAATGCACTTCTCAGCCGTACGTTTCTGCATCAATTTAGAATCATTAACATGTTAGGGTTTTGCACTGAATTTGGCCATGGCCTGGGTCCTTAGTCAATCAGCAGTACTTAGAGAATCTGTGCCTCCTTCAAATGGGGTGAGACAGCCCCAGGTGGCTACAGGTTGGGTTGAGCAGCTCAGGACTATTAGGGGCTCTCAAGGGATGGAGAGTCAGGCAGGACAGGGAGGCAGTCATGAGGAGAAACTGTGAAAAAGAGGGACCTAACTAGAGACACAGGTGGTGCTGTGGGTTAAGCCACAGAGCCTAGGTTTTGCCAATCAGAAGTTCGGCGGTTCAAATCCCGGCAATGGGGTGAGCTCCCGTTGCTCGGTCCCTGCTCCTGTCAACCTACATCTACATCTGCCAGAGAAGGGATGGGTTGCCTTTCCAACCAGGCCTCTCCTTCTTGCCCCTCTAAGCAGCAGCATGCAGAATCAGATCATCCTTCTGATACGTGGGAGGATCTGATCCTGCACAGTACCAGTGTCCCTTGTCCCAGCCATGTTTTTACTGTATGTTAAGATATGGTTACACATCGCCCCTATAGCCAAGTGATGTGAGATTCCATGGGTACCAGGCATGCTGTAACCCAGGCTCTGTGTTTCCTGTGGGACCATAATGCACTCTGGTGTCTTTATGATATCTGGTTATGCATAAATATATACAACCTGAGGCCTACAATGAAGACATCCACCAGAACATGTCCTCTCCCTCTCATAGGCACAGCAGCATCCTTGCCTTGGCAGTTTGTCTTTTCCTGGGAATGGTCATATTTCTCATATTCCAATAAAACCTAATCCTGGTTTTATTACTACACAGGGAGCAGCTTCCATTCCTTTGTTGTGCTGCTGTGCTAATCTGCTATTTTAATGACCCACTTCCCCGAAACGGTTACCTCAGAAGTAGATTACTTCTGACATGAGTCATGTTGATTTTCTAGGGTTTAGAATTGTCTAAGGAAGTGTCAGTTATGTCAGTTTAGGAACTTTGCCTACATTAAGTAACCAAGTGGATAAGTAAAATAATAAAAATAAAAATCGGGGATAAGAATACAATCTTCAAGATGCCTTTATAACATTCCCTATGCATAGTTAGCCATGAATGATATTTCATGCAATATAATTGGATACCTAGGTGCATGAACAGCTCATAAACAGGTTATGGTCCCTTTAAGTTAACATTCAATTTGATGGTCCAAATTAGATGGTTACAACCCACCTATCTTATCAGGTGTCCTCCTAAATGACCCTTGAACTGTTTCTGGTCAATCTTTTAATTGACAAAACAAGCACTGACTAAGCTGGCAGTTATTCTTAATTATTATTATTTATTGAATTTATATACTGCCGTGTACCTGCAGGTCGCAGGGAATGAAGAAGAAGAAGAAGAGTTTGGATTTGATATCCCGCTTTATCACTACCCTAAGGAGTCTCAAAGTGGCTAACATTCTCCTTTCCCTTCCTCCCCCACAACAAACACTCTGTGAGAAAGTGCACAGAAAGTGACAGTTAGTTCATTGCTGAAGTGCAAAAGACAGCCAGAAACTGTGTACAAAGATAAGGGACTAAGAGCATACGTTTTCATACAGCCTACACCATAATAAATGGCAGGGAAAACTTCTGAGAGATTCAGAAGGGAAGAAAGTTCACACTCCCCCACCCCTTCTTTATGTAAAGGTCATTCATCTCAGAGAACAATGGTGACTTTGCCCCATGCTCAGTCCTGAACCCAGATTGTGTCTAGATTATATTTTATCCAAGAGTACTTGCAACTGCCCCACCAAAACTGGAAGGCCCTAGGGTGGATTCCATTAATACAACACAGAGATACAAAAACAGACGAAGACATTAACATGCTCACTATACTTTTGATTTTGGCAGTTCCTGATCGCAACATGCTGGCTGAAAATGGTTTGCAGTGCCCATCCTGCTTCTCCAAAGGGATGGAAATGTGTAAAAGTGAGAAGACCATCAACTGCCTTGAGAATGAGACCCAGTGCATTCAATCCAAAGTAGCTCTTATTACCGGTAACATTGCTATTCAGACAAGGAAAAAAGGCCTAGTAATTCTTGGTCATGCAGACTCTCTCCTTGTCTCCTTCTCTCCCTTCCTCCTTTTCCCTTGCATGTTGCTGGAACAATGAGAGGGATCATATCTCTCACTGACCCAACTCTGCACCCTTCCGTATTGTTTTGCCTGCCTGGTCTGTGTCCTTTAACTCTCATAATGCCACTTGCTTGTCCGGAAGGAAGATTCAGAGTGAGATGTGTATATAAAATACCCTTCTGAACAAAAGTAAAAAAGTGCATTGATTGCTTCACCCCAGTTGAATCCGGATCTCTCCACCACTGGGATGTAGTCCAGGACAAAATGTGTCCATCTTGCTCAAAACAAATATTTATTATGTAAAAGGAATGTATTACATTTCCTTAAATTCTGTGACAATGAGCAGTATCTGGTTAACTCAGACCATTAGTGTAAGGATTTACAGTTGTGCAAGAGAATTTCCTCTCTCTTCTGCATGTATGTGCTCTGAATCCTCCCAAAATCTGCTCCACAGAATTGGGAAAAACCTCAGAATTCATTTAGGGGATACACAAAAGGAGGAAGAGAGAGGGGATATGTTCCTTTCTACACATTATTTTGTTGATGTCATGATTTAGCTACATCCGTAAAGAGTCTTTAACCCAAAGTGTTTGTAACCCGAGGTACCACTGCAAATCAATTTTTAATGTGTCTAGATCCAGTTTTAGATAGATACCTCCCTATCAGCAAATTTTTCAGGAATAATGCTACATTGGGAGGGAATTTGGAATGAATGGGGGAGGGGCATATGGCTGATTTGCCTCAGGAGAACAGAGGCAATTTCCAGGCCATTTGTGATGCTTCTGCCCTACATTCTTTCTTCTCTCATTTCTGCTGCCCTTTACAGCCTTGAATTTGCTAGTTTCTCTTTTAAGGGTTGAGTAACAATTCTGAGGTGAGTACCTGATTGGCTCTTGGGATTCGTCTTTTTCACCTGCTTTATGTTTGACGTGTTTAACATGAAAATACCGTATTTTTCGTCCCATAGGACGCTCCGTCCCATAGGATGCACCTGGTTTTTTTGGGGGGAAATAAAGGGGGAAAAATTTCCTTTATTCCCCCCCCCCAAAAAAAAAAGCAGGTTGGGGAAACCGAACCAGGTCGGGGAACAGCGGGATGGCGGCGCTGCATCTCCCTGCTGTCCCCTGAGCTTGTGGGGCTAGCCGATGTCTGTCTGGCGCATGGGGCGCTCTGCTTCACGGTGCCCCGCCCGCCGTGTGGCAGGCTGCTATCCGCAGCGTGGGGAGCCCTGCGGGGAACTCCTGCAGGGCTCCCCATGCTGCAGATGTCTGTCCAGCATGCGGGGCGCTCAGCTTCAGGGCGCCCCACCCGCCGGGCTGCAGGCTGCTATCCGCAGCGTGGGGAGCCCTGCGGAGAACTGTGAATGTGTTCCCGAAGTGCCTGGCACTCTGCTTTCAGGGCGCCCGACGCTCCGGAAAGCAGGCTGCTATCCACAGCCTAGACATCCCTGTGGGACCTCCCGCAGGGCTGCCTAGGCTGCGGATGTCTTCCTGAAGCCTGGAGAGCGAGAGGGGTGCGTGCGCATGACCCCTCTCGCTCTCCAAGCTTCAGCGAAAGCCTGTATTCGCCCCATAGGACGCACCCAGATTTCCCCTTCATTTCTGGAGGGGGAAAAATGCGTCCTATAGGGCGAAAAATACGGTAGATATGGTAAAATAAAAGGAAGATTCTTTGGATACTTAGATCAAAGTGGGGAAATGAGGGAGCCTCAGTTGGCACCCAACCATCCTGAGAGACAATGAAGTGCATCTCCAGCTTTCTTTGCTGCTGGATCACCCTGTTGACTTATGGCAGGTTCACACACTCAGGGTTCAGACACCAAGGAGGGAGTGTTGTTTTCAGATCTTGCTGTGTGGCTGTAGCATGTGACTTTTAATACGCCCGGGAGATGGGGGGGGTAGAATTCCTCCCATTTTATTGCAACTCACCTGCCCACAAGAATTTGATTTGGTTAATCTTATCAATTAGGCCTGTTTTCAAATTCTCTGATTTCATTATATCTTATAAGTATAAGCTGTTTATTAAAAATCTTTGTGTCTTGAGAGTCCTTTGGGTATGATAGCAATTTTAAATTATATCTGATCTAACTTTTTTACCTGAACTTCTTTTAAAAACTAACTTATTAAAATTCTCATTCACCATCACAGGAACCATCTCCTAGTCCCTGAGTAAAGGACTAATGTCAACATTTCTCTCCCCCCCCCCCCAGGTGGATTTCAGCCCCACAGTTTCACTTTCCAAGGTTGTGGAACAACAGATTTTTGTGCCATCGGGGAAGAAAGAAAAATAATCGGAGATGCGAAATTTATCCTTTCTTTTAACAAAGAAAGTTGTTACAATGCTTCACGAATCTCACACCAGCCTGAACATGAAGAGTGAATGGGAAAGTGTATACCTCCAAAATCTATGGCAATCAGGGGGAATTGGAGGCCTAGTGTTGAAATTCAGGATCTCTGTTTCTTTCTTTTTTGCTTTTGGTTGAAGTAAAGGGAAGCAAGGGGCAGAGAAAAAGAGGTCAGAATACGGGAATTGTGGATTCTTACTTCACAGAATCCTGTTGTGTATCATTAAAAAACAGTTAAGTTTTCATTATAACGATTACAATGCAAAATAAATAGTTATGGAGAATCAAATGCTGGTTCTCAGATCTGTTTCTTTCAGATACCAATGCAATTATCATTTATTGTTTAGCCACACCAATTACGCAAGACGCTGTGGTAAACTTGCCCCCAGCCGCTCGCCCCTCCCTCACCTGTCTTTGCTCTCCGGCCAGACCAGGTTTCTTGAGCAGGGCTGGCAGGCATGTCTATGTTTTACAGAAACAGAATAAATTAGAACCGGTAGGACTGCCACCACTCCCTTAGTTCTGGGGAACCCAGAGCCACAATCCAGGGAGAAGGCTGTGCCCCGTTATTGCTGGTTATCCCCCCCTCCACTAGTTGTATCCACAGACTTGCAGACAGAAATTCTACGGTAGAGCGCAACCAAGCGTAAGGCTAGGAATTAGCTTTCCCCCCCGGAAAGGCACACAAACCAAACAGTTTCTTCTTTAAAATTTATTTTAAAAGAACTTAAGAAAACAATCTAAAATAGCAGGCACTTCTTTAGTAAGTTACAAGCAAGAAAATAAGAACATTGTGAAATCTAACTGACTTACATACTCACGACTAAGGCACAGATAGAATAGTTAAAGTCCTTTCAATGTTCCGCATTCAGAGGCTTTCACAATTCTCCATCACAAAGGATGAATGGACGGCTACTGAGTTGGAACATCAGCAGCCGGGCGATTTGCGGATTGCAGAGCGCACCTTCTCAGCCATTCCCAAGATCTTTTATCCCCAATTTGCATGTAGCGTCGGAACCCCCGAAACCAATCATAACTCCTGATTATTTTTAAATTCCCCAATGACCGACTTGCGGGCTAATCAATCTAACTTCTGGCAGCTGGACCCATTAAGAACCCAGAGCCTAAATGAAAGGACTTTCCTCCCTTCCATGGAGCTTATGCAGATGCACATTCCCAGGCAATCAAGGCAGATAACATCACTGAGGGGATGTACATAACTTGCTTTCATTAAATCAGAGGTTTCCTTTCCCATAGTAAACCTCTCACACCCTGGAAGCCTGTTAGTCTGAGGTTAAAGGGACAAGACTTATTTCCCATGGTCCTTGTGGCTTGTTGGTTACCCACAAGGCCTCACTCTCGTTGCTTGACCAAGGAACAGCTTCTAAACAAACACTAACTTTACTACAGACGCAATACATAAAACAGAATAAAAACAAAATTAACACATTGCACAACTAAAATTATTATTAGAATCAGATGATTCATTAGATAAGAGGTTTCTCCTTTGAAAGATTTAAATTAGGGCATATTTTAAGGCAGAGTTTAGTGGAATTCAACTCCGGCACCTCTCAGGTTAGTGCCATTGCCATTCTAAGAGATCAAGGAACAAGTTCGTGGTGAACTCTGGCACCTGCAAATCTAGGAAAATAGCACTGATCCCTACAAACTTTTCTCCTTATAATCGTAACTGTAAAGGCAACACAGATCAATTTTTCAGAGGGGTAAGGGGATTTGTCCCTTAATAAATAGTTAGTCATATAACCAATCCATCTCTCAATTGGGAGATTTAAATATTTGAACAAAGCTTCTCTTTGTCCTCATAGATGGAACAAACCAGTAACTATTTGGGTGAATATTCAGGCCCCTTACCTTTACATAGGCAAATCACATAGGGGATCTGGCGAGAGCAGCCTTCAACTATGACAGAGTTGTAAAAGCTTTTCCCCATTTGGTAATTGTGATGTGCTTACATAGTGAGGGAGCTGAATGGGTAGTTTGGCACCGACCCCTCTCGCTCTCCAGGCTTCAGCGAAAGCCTGCATTCGCCCCATAGGACACACACGCATTTCCCCTTCATTTTTGGAGGGGAAAAAGTGCGTCTTATAGGGCGAAAAATACGGTATATGATTATGAAATCTTCTATGTACTTTGGCCTTATGATACCATAAATACACTTGCCAATAAAATCTATTATCATAACCTTCCAGATCCAGCAGATCAGATTGTTTTAGAATTATCCACTCCCAGATCCAGCAAATGCAGGATGCTTCATAATATAGTCTTAAATCTGGTAGAGAGAAGCCTCCTCTGTCTTTAACATCTATTAATAATTTATGTTTTATTCTTCGTTTCTTCCCTCTCCAGATATATCTTGAAATATCTCTTTGCTACTCTTTGAAGCAGCTCGCATTGCTTATCACTGGGATTGATTGGAATAAAAACAACACTTTTGGCAAAACACTCATCTTGATCACTGGCATTCTGCCTAATATAGACAAATTCATCCTTCCCCAGATTTCTAATTTCCCTTTTTCCTTTCCATAATTTTCATAGTTGTCTTTAAATATATTAATATCCTTAGCTGTCAACCATATTCCCAAATATTTAACTTTTTAAAATACACCTATCTCTGTCTTCTGCTGTATCTCCTTTTTATCTTGCTCTGAAACATTCTTCACTAAGAGTTTAGTCTTATTCTTATGAAATTAAAAACCTAATACCTGTCCGAATTTCTGTATTTTTTCTAATACTTTCAATAGTGAATTTTGGGGGTCATCAACCATTATAACAAGGTTGTCTGCAAATGCTTTCAATTTATATGCTTTATTTCCTACTACTATTCCTCTAATAGTTTTTTCTGCTCTTATGTTTCTCACCAGGACTTCTCATATTAAAATAAACAATAATGGTGATAAGCGACATCCTTGTATTGTCCCTTTCATGATTTTACATTTTTCTGTAATAACATTATTAACAATTAATCTTGCTTGTTGCTCTGAATAAATTGCATCTATTCCTCTTCTAAACCAAATTCCATCTCCTCTAGAACCTTATGCATAAATGGCCAAGAGATATTATCAAATGCCTTTTCAGTGTCAATAAACATCAATGCTGCTTGTTTTTTGTTTTTTACTTCCAGGTATTCTGGAGTCCTTAGCATGTTAGGGCTGTGCCCTGTATTTGGCCATGGCCTGGATCCTTAGTATATTAGCAGAGAACCTGAGCCTCATTCAAATTGGGTGAGATTTGAAGCCCCACATGGATACAGGTTCAGTTGAGCAGCTCTAGGACTATTAGGGGGGTAGAGGCAGGCAGGATGGAGAGGCAGGCATAAGGAGAAATTGTGAAAAAGATGGACCTACTGGGCAGCTGAGAAGGGATGGGTTGTCTTTCCAAAAAGGCCTCTCCTTCTTCCTGCCCCTTGTAGCAGCAACCTACAGGATCAGATCCTCCTTCTGATAGGTGGGAGGATCTGATCCTGCACAGTGCCAGTGCCCCTTGTCCCAGCCATATTTTTACTGGATGTTAAGATGTTGTTACACATCACCCCTATATCCAAGTGATTTGAGATTCTAGGGGTACCAGGCCTGCTTCAACCCAGGCTCTGTGTTTCTTGTGGGACCAAAATACACAGCTGACCTTGTGGTGCCTTTATGATTTATTTTTTATTTATAAATAGATACAACCTGAATCCTACAATGAAGGTGTCCACAACAAGGAGTTCTGTCCCTCTCATAGGCACAGTAGCATTCTTGTTTTGGAAGCTTGTCTTTTCCTGAGAAAGGTCACATCCCTCATATTCTAATAAAACTTAACCCTATTACACAGGGAGCAGCCTCCATTCCATTGAGGTGTTGCTGTGCTAATCTGTTATTTTAATGACCCACTTCTGCAGATGGTCACCTCACAAGTAGATTGTTTCTGACATACATCAAGATAATTTGCTAGAATCAAGAGGTGTCTAACAAGCCAAAATTAAGACCTTGGCCTAGGTTAATTAACTCAGTGGGTAAGTCCCCCAAAAAAGACCTGGGCCAAGAATACAAAGTTTAAGAAACCTTTATAACATTCCCTATGCTTTTTAAGCCTGTGAATGATCTATTTTAAACAGAATAATTGGATATCTAGACTCATGAACAGCTCATGAACAGTTTATGGTCCCTTCAAGTTAATATACTGGGACTCCCCTGAGTGAGTGCCGAGGGCCCTGCTCTTGCCACTTACCATCTGGCCAGGGGCGGGGCCTGAAGTCTCATAAGGACTGCGTGGTGCTTGCTGCCTGCTGCCCAGGAGGACTCCCCTGAGTGAGTGCTTGAGGGCCCTGCTCTTGCCACTTACCATCTGGCCTGGGGCGGGGCCTGAAGCCTCATAAGGACTGCGTGGTGCTTGCTGCCTGCTGCCCAGGAGGACTCCCCTGAGTGAGTGCTTGAGGGCCCTGCTCTTGCCACTTACCATCTGGCCTGGGGCGGGGCCTGAAGCCTCATAAGGACTGCTTGCTGCCTGCTGCCCAGGAGGACTCCCCTGAGTGAGTGCCGAGGGCCCTGCTCCTCTCTGCCACTTACCATCTGGCCTGGGGTGGGGCCTGAAGCCTCATAAGGACTGCGTGGTGCTTGCTGCCTGCTGCCCAGGAGGACTCCCCTGAGTGAGTGCTTGAGGGCTCTGCCTTTGCCACTTACCATCTGGCCTGGGGTGGGGCCTGAAGCCTCATAAGGACTGCATGCGGCTTGCTGCCTGCTGCCCAGGAAGACTCCCCTGAGTGAGTGCTTGAGGGCCCTGCTCTTGCCACTTACCATCTGGCCTGGGGCGGGGCCTGAAGCCTCACAAGGACTGCTTGCTGCTTGCTGCCTGCTGCCCAGGAGGACTCCCCTGAGTGCCTGAGGGCCCTGCTCCTTCCTGCCACTTACCACCTGGTCTGGGGCGGGGCCTGACAGGCCTCACTAGGACAGTTGTTGTTACTGCCGGAGGGGCAGAGTGTTTTTAAAATGTTTTTTAAAAAAATTTTATATGTGGGGGGTGGGGGTGGGATGGATGTTTGGTTGGGTTTGGGGATTATTATTTTTTAATTATTATTTTGATGTTTTGAATTTTTTACATTTTTTGTTTGTGTTGTTTTATTGGTTTTGTTTGTTTAAGGTCTTATTTTGTTTTTAGGGGGAGGGGTCAGGGCTGCCGGGGAGTGGGCCCCAGCCCACAAAATGGCTGGGGCATGTTCCACAGGGGGGGATGCACTGGGACAACCGATCTCAGTGATCACGGGTAGGAGGAGGAGTTACGCTAAGACTAGACCATGTCATTACAGAGGGGGCAGGTTTAGTCGTTGTCTGAGGACTATCCCTGCCTCCGGGTCTGGTCCTGACCGGATGGATACTAGAATCAGCAAGGGATACCCACATGACCTGAAGGTGCTGCTGTGCAATGCCAGGTCAATGATTCATAAGACCACTGCCATCCATGACTTGATCATGGATGGAGGACTTGACCTGGCATGTGTAACAGAGACTTGGTTGGACGAAGCAGATGGGCCTGTCCTTGCCGCTGCTTGTCCACCAGGTTTCTCTTACGCACAGCAACCCAGGTCATGTGGGCGGGGAGGGGGGGTTGCAGTGATTTTTAGGAAGTCATTAGTTTGCACCAGGCGTCCTATTGGGAAGACCCAGTTTTCCGAGTGCATGTTCTGGAAGTTGGGCAATAGGGGCAGTACAGGATTCCTTTTGGTGTACCGACCTCCCCGCTGCACCAAGGATTCCCTGCCCGAGCTGCTTCAGGTTGTGGCGGATGTTCTCCTGCAGACACCTAGCTTGGTCGTCCTAGGGGATTTTAACATCCATGCCGACACGACTTTACAAGGGGCTGCTCGGGACTTCGTGGAAAGCATGGCCTCCATGGGGCTGTCCCTGAATAAGTCTGGCCCAACCCATAGTCGCGGACATGCCTTAGACTTGGTGTTTACCTCTATGGATGTTGGTGATCTGACACTAAGTAAAAGCGAAACGAAAGAAGTGCCATGGTCAGATCACTTCCTGGTGCAACTGGACTTCTCTGCGACCCATCCCCTCTGCAGGGAGGTGGGACCAATTTGGATGGTCCGCCCCCGCCACTTAATGGATCCAAATGGTTTCCAGAGAGTGGTAGGGGATGCTTTATCCCATGTTGATGGCCTTTCAGCCGATTCCCTGGTGGCCCGCTGGAATGTGGAGTTAACCAGGGCTATTGACTGTTTGGCTCCGAAGCGCCCTCTCCGATTGCATGGAGCCCAGACAGCCCCGTGGTTTTCCACGGATCTGAGGGCAATGAAACAATCGTTGAGACGGCTAGAGCGCCGGTGGCGGATAACTCATTCCGAATTTGACCGGACACAGGTTAGAGCTCAACGTCGAGCCTACCAAGTGGCGATAGCGACGGCGAAGAAGAATTTCTTCACCGCCTCTATTGCATCTGCAGAAAACAGCAGCAGGAGACTTTTTCAGGTGGTTCACAATTTAGTGGAACCACCTGCAACATCGGGGCCCAGTACGGGCCACATGTTCTCCTGCAATGATTTTGCAAAGTTTTTTGCAGATAAAATCGCTCAGATTCAGGAAGAAGTAGACTCCACCATGGGAGCAGGGCCGGGGCGGGAGAGTGCTAGAGTTCTGTCTAGTCAAGTTGAGTGGGATCAATTCCAATCTGTTACCTCCGAGGATGTGGACAGGCTGCTTGGATGAGTGAAGCCAACCACCTGTCTCCTGGATCCTTGCCCATCCTGGCTTATAAAAGCTAGCCGGGAAGGACTGGGCGATGGGCTTCATGGGGTGGTGAATGCTTCCCTCCGTGAGGGAGCCTTCCCAGACCCGCTGAAAGAGGCGGTTATTAAACCGCTTCTTAAAAAACCATCTTTAGATGCGGCCACGATGGCCAACTATCGCCCAGTTTCAAATCTTCCATTCTTGGGCAAGGTGATTGAGCGAGCGGTGGCCGAACAACTCCAGGCACGCCTGGAAGAAGCGGACCATTTGGATCCCTTCCAGTCGGGGTTCAGGCCTCATCATGGGACTGAAACTGCCTTGGTCGCACTGGTTGATGATCTTCGGCGGGCTAGGGACAAAGGTGAGAGCTGTTTCCTAGTTCTGCTGGATCTCTCAGCGGCGTTTGATACCATCGACCATAACATCCTTCTGGACCGTCTTGAGGGGCTGGGAGCTAGGGGCACTGTCATACAGTGGTTCCGCTCCTTTCTCCTGGGCCGTGTTCAGAAAGTGGTGGTGGGGGATGAGTGTTCAGACCCCTGGGCTCTCACTTGTGGGGTGCCTCAGGGTTCTGTCCTCTCCCCCATGCTTTTCAACATTTACATGCAGCCGCTGGGAGGGATCATCAGGAGGTTTGGGCTGGGTGTTCATCAGTATGCAGATGATACCCAGCTCTACCTCTCTTTTAAATCAGAACCAGTGAAGGCGGTGGAGGTCCTGTGTGAGTGTCTGGAGGCGGTTGGAGGATGGATGGCGGCTAACAGATTGAGGTTGAATCCTGACAAGACAGAAGTGCTGTTTTTGGGGGACAGGAGGCGGGCAGGTGTGGAGGATTCCCTGGTCCTGAATGGGGTAACTGTGCCCCTGAAGGACCAGGTGCGCAGCCTGGGAGTCATTTTGGACTCACAGCTGTCCATGGAGGCACAGATCAAATCTGTGTCCAGGGCAGCTGTTTACCAGCTCCATCTGGTACGTAGGCTGAGACCCTATCTGCCTGTGGACTGTCTCGCCAGAGTGGTGCATGCTCTGGTTATCTCCCGCTTGGACTACTGCAATGCACTCTACGTGGGGCTACCTTTGAAGGTGACTCGGAAACTACAACTAATCCAGAATGCGGCAGCTAGACTGGTGACTGGGGGCGGCCGCCGAGACCATATAACACCGGTCTTGAAAGACCTACATTGGCTCCCAGTACGTTTCCGAGCACAATTCAAAGTGTTGGTGCTGACCTTTAAAGCCCTAAACGGCCTCGGTCCAGTATACCTGAAGGAGCGTCTCCACCCCCATCATTCTGCCCGGACGCTGAGGTCTAGCGCCGAGGGCCTTCTGGCGGTTCCCTCATTGCGAGAAGCAAAGCTACAGGGAACCAGGCAGAGGGCCTTCTCAGTAGTGGCGCCCGCCCTGTGGAACACCCTTCCAGCAGATGTCAAAGCGATTAACAACTACCTGACATTCAGAAGACATCTTAAGGCAGCCCTGTTCAGGGAAGTTTTTAACGTGTGATATTTTATTGTATTTTTGCTTTCTATGGAAGCCGCCCAGAGTGGCTGGGGAGGCCCAGCCGGATGGGCGGGGTATACATAATAAATTATTATTATTATTATTATTATTATTATTATTATTATTCTTATTATTATTATTATTCAATTGTTTTAAATATTGGCCTTACAACCCACATATCTTATCTGTGTCCTCCTAAATCAGCCTTGAGCTGGTCCTGGTCAGTCTTTTAATTGGCAAAATAAGTGAATTATCACACACAGATACAAAATTAGACAAAACCATTAACATGCTCCATATATTTGTGATCTTGGCAGTTCCTGATCGGAACATGATGGTTGAAAATGGTCTGCGGTGTCCAGCCTGCTTCTCCAAAGGAAACAAAAAGTGTAAAAGTGAGAAGACCGTCAACTGCCTTGAGAATGAGACCAAGTGTGTGGATTTTAAAGGAGTTTTTACTAGAGGTAACACTGCTACTCAAACAGGGGGGAAAGGCCTAGTCTTCGGCTGGGTCATAGAGACTCCCTCCTGTTTTCCTTCTCCCCCCCTTTCCCTTTCATGTTGCTGGAAAAGTGAGAGGGAACACATCACTCACTGGTCTCTCTCACTGGTCCCACTCTGCACCCTTCCTTAGTATTTTGCCTGCCTGGACTGTGTCTTTTATCTTTCATAATGCCACTTGCTTGTACAGAAGGAGGATTAAAAGTGAGATATGCATATAAACTACCCTTCCAAACAAAAGTAAAAAGTGCATTGATTGCTCCACCCCAGTTGCATCTTGATCTCTCTACCAATGAGATGCAGTCCAGGACAAACTATGTCCCTCTTGCTCAAAAAACATATTTATTATGTGAAATGAATGTAATAGATTTCTTTAAATTCTGTGACAATGAGCAATATCTGGCTAACTCAGACGTTCAGTGCAAGGATTTACAGTTGTGCAATAGAATACAGTGGTGCCTCGTAAGACAAAAAGAATCCGTTCCGCGATTCTCTTCGTCTAGCGGTTTTTTCGTCTTGCAAAGCAAGCCCATTGATGGCTTAGCGGATTAGCGCTATTAGCGGCTTATCGGCTTAGCGGATCAGCTGATAAGCGGCTTAGCGGCTTAGAAAAAGGGGGGAAGGGAAAAAAACCCACAGGAACTCGCAAGACATTTTCGTCTTGCGAAGCAAGCCCATAGGGAAATTCGTTTTGCGAAGCGCCTCCAAAACGGAAAACCCTTTCGTCTAGCGGGTTTTCCGTCTTGTGAGGCGTTCGTCCTGCGGGGCACCACTGTATCTGGGCTCTTCTGCCTACATGTGCTCTGTTTCCTCCCAAAATCTGCTCCACAATTGTGGAAACTCCCGGAATGGATTTAGGGGATACACAGGGGGAGGAAAAGAGGGAGGCTATGTTCCTTTCCAAAAGCATACATCATTTTGTCGATGTCATGAGTTAGCCACATTCGTAAAAATATAAAGCGCTTTATATGCGTTATAACATTATGGAATTAATGTTGTGGAGTCCCGTCTTTTACCAATGGGACTTCCATGTATGAAGTTTACAACGTATTAAACTGAATCACTTTTTTGATGTGTCTAGATCCAGTCTTAGATGCATAGCTCCATATCAACATAGTTTTGAGGAATAATGATGTTTTGAGAGGGGAGAAATTGCCAAATCCCTCCTTTCTGAAAAGAAGAGGGGATTTGGAATGAATGGAGGAGGGGTGTATGGGCTGATTTGCCCCATGAGGGAAGAGGCAGAGTCCAGGCCATTTGAGCTGCCTTTGACATACATTCTTTCTTCTCATCCTTCTCCTGCCCTTTACACCTGGGCTTTTGCTAGTTTCTCTTTTGAGGGCTGAGTAAGAATTCTGAGGGGAGTTCCTGATTGGCTCTTGGGATTCCCCCTTTTCACCTACTTCATGTTAGATGGGTTTGAAATGAAAATAGATATGGTAAAGTAAAAGGAGGATCCTCTGGATGCTTAGATCATAGTGGGGCAATGAGGGAGCCTCAGTGGGCATGCAACCGTCCTGAGAGACAATGGAGTGCACCCCCAGCTTGATTAATGCCAGATCCACATACTCAAGGCTTGTTTTCAAATCCTCTAATTTCAATATATTTTATAAATATAGCCTGCTTATTAATAATCTTCATTTCTTGAGACTCCTTTGAGTATGATGGCAATTTTGAATTACATAAGAGTTATTTTTTTACCCAAACTACTAATGGTGAAAATTATGAAACCCAGCCAGATGGGTGGGGTATAAATAATAAATTAGTAGTAGTAGTATTCTTGTATATTCATGTTTGGATGAAATTATAATATTGTTCAGATTTCTGAAATATACATATTTTAAAATTCACCATCACAGGTACCATCTTTTAGTCCCTGGATAATAATAATAATAATAATAATAATAATTTATTATTTATACCCCGCCCATCTGGCTGAGTTTCCCCAGCCACTCTGGGCGGCTCCCAATCAGTGTTAAAAACAATACAGCATTACATATTAAAAACTTCCCTGAACAGGGCTGCCTTAAGATGTCTTCTGAATGTCAGGTAATTCTTTATCTCTTTGACATCTGATGGGAGGGCGTTCCACAGGTCGGGCGCCACTACCGAGAAGGCCCTCTGCCTGGTTCCCTGTAGCCTCACTTCTCGCAATGAGGGAACCGCCAGAAGGCCCTCGGCGCTGGATCTCAGTGTCCGGGCTGAACGATGGGGGTGGAGATGCTCCTTCAGGTATACAGGACCGAGGCCGTTTAGGGCTTTAAAGGTCAGCACCAACACTTTGAATCGTGCTCGGAAACGTACTGGGAGCCAGTGCAGATCTCTCAGAACCGGTGTTATGTGGTCCCGGCGGCCACTCCCAGTCACCAGTCTAGCTGCCGCATTCTGGATTAATTGCAGTTTCCGGGTCACCTTCAAAGGTAGCCCCACGTAGAGCGCGTTGCAGTAGTCCAAGCGTGAGATAACCAGAGCATGCACCACTCTGGCGAGACAGTCCGCGGGAAGGTAGGGTCTTAGCCTGCGTACCAGGTGGAGCTGGTAGACAGCTGCCCTGGACACAGAGTTAACCTGCGCCTCCATGGACAGCTGTGAGTCCAAAATGACTCCCAGGCTGCGCACCTGGTCCTTCAGGGGCACAGTTACCCCATTCAGGACCAGGGAATCCTCCACACCTGCCCGCCTCCTGTCCCCCAAAAACAGTACTTCTGTCTTGTCAGGATTCAACCTCAATCTGTTAGCCGCCATCCAACCTCCAACCGCCTCCAGGCACTCACACAGGACCTTCACCGCCTTCACTGGTTCTGATTTAAAGGAGAGGTAGAGCTGGGTGTCATCTGCATACTGATGAACACCCAGTCCAAACCCCCTGATGATCTCTCCCAGCGGCTTCATATAGATGTTAAAAAGCATGGGGGAGAGGACGGAACCCTGAGGTACCCCACAAGTGAGGGCCCAAGGGTCTGAACACTCATCCCCCACCACCACTTTCTGAACACGGCCCAGGAGGAAGGAGCGGAACCACTGTATAACAGTGCCCCCAGCTCCCAGCCCCTCTAGACGGTCCAGAAGGATGTTATGGTCGATGGTGTCAAAGGCCACTGAGAGATCCAGCAGAACTAGGAAACAGCTCTCACCTTTGTCCCTAGCCCGCCGGAGATCATCAACCAGCGCGACCAAGGCAGTTTCAGTCCCATGGTGAGGCCTGAATCCCGATTGGAAGGGATCCAAATGGTCCGTTTCCTCCAGGCGTGCTTGGAGTTGTTCAGCAACCACCCGCTCAATCACCTTGCCCAAGAATGGAAGATTTGAGACTGGGCGATAGTTGGCCAAATTGGCCGGGTCTAAAGATGTTTTTTTAAGAAGCGGTTTAATGACCGCCTCTTTCAGCGGGTCTGGGAAGGCTCCCTCACAGAGGGAAGCATTCACCACCCCACAAAGCCCATCGCCCAGCCCTTCCCGGCTCGCTTTTATCAGCCAGGATGGGCAAGGATCAAGAAGACAGGTGGTCGGTTTCACTCGTCCAAGCAGCCTGTCCACATCCTCGGAGGTAACAGATTGGAATTGATCCCATATAACAGGACCAGACAGAACTCTAGCACTCTCCCGCCCTGGCCCTGCTCCCACTGTGGAGTCTACTTCCTTCTGAATCTGAGCGATTTTATCTGCAAAAAACTTTGCAAAAGCATTGCAGGAGATCTTGGGGTCCCTACCAGGCCCCGGTGGTACAGGTGGTTCCGATAAACTGCGAACCACCTGAAAAAGTCTCCTGCTGCTGTTTTCTGCAGATGCAATGGAGGCGGCGAAGAAGGCCCTCTTCGCCGTCGCCATTGCCACTTGGTAGGCTCGACATTGAGCTCTAACCCGTGTCCGGTCTGATTCAGAATGAGTTTTCCGCCACCGGCGCTCTAGCCGTCTCAACGATTGTTTCATCACCCTCAGCTCCGGGGAGAACCACGGGGCTGTCCGGGCTCCATGCAATCGGAGAGGGCGCTTCGGAGCCAGACAGTCAATAGCCCTGGTTAACTCCGCATTCCAGCGTGCCACCAGGGAATCAGCTGAAAGGCCATCAACTTGGGATAAAGCATCCCCTACCACTCTCTGGAAGCCAATTGGATCCATTAAGTGGCGGGGGCGGACCATCCGAATCGGTCCCACCTCCCTGCGGAGGGGAAGGGTTGCGGAGAAGTCCAGTTGCACCAGGAAGTGATCTGACCATGGCACTTCTTTTGTTTCGCTTTTAGTTAATGTCAGATCACCAACATCCGTAGAGGTAAACACCAAGTCTAAGGCATGTCCGTGGCTATGAGTTGGGCCAGACTTATTCAGGGACAGCCCCATGGAGGCCATGCTTTCCACGAAGTCCCGAGCTGCCCCTTGTAAGGTCGTGTCGGCATGGATGTTAAAATCCCCCAGGACAACCAAGCTAGGTGTCTCCAGGAGCATATCCGCCACGACCTGAAGCAGCTCGGGCAGGGAATCCTTGGTGCAGCGGGGAGGTCGGTACACCAGTAGGAATCCTGTACTGCCCCTATTGCCCAACTTCCAGAACATGCACTCAGAAAACTGGGTCTTCCCAATAGGACGCCTGGTGCAGACTAATGACTTCCTAAAAATCACTGCAACCCCCCCTCCCCGCCCACATGACCTGGGTTGCTGTGCGTAAGAGAAACCTGGTGGGCAAGCAGCGGCAAGGACAGGCCCATCTGCCTCATCCAACCAGGTCTCTGTCACACATGCCAGGTCAAATCCTCCATCCACAATCAGGTCGTGGATGGCAGTGGTTTTATTCATCATTGACCTGGCATTGCACAGCAACACTTTCAGGTCATGTGGGTTTCCCTTGCTGATTACTGTATCCTTCCGGTCAGGACCAGACCTGGAGGCAGGGATAGTCCTCAAACAACGACTAAACCTGCCTCCTCGGTAATGACATGGTCTGGTCTTAGCATAACTCCTCCTCCTGCCCGTGATCACTGAGATCGGGTGTCCCAATACATCTCCCCCTGTGGAACCTGCCCCACCCAATCTATTGGCTGAGGCCCACTCCCAGGCAGCCATGACCCTCCCCCTTAAAAGGCAAAATACAAACTATATAATAATTTAACAGAATAATAATAATAATAAAACAAAACAAAACAAAACAAAACAAAGCAAAACAAGGAACAATAGTGCTGACTCAGTGCTTATCCCACCCCAAGCAAAAATAAAATAATGAAATAATATAATATTATAAAAAACAACAACCACCATTTAAAGTGCTGCAAATTAAAAGCGATTAAAACATTTAAAACCATTTTGTCCATTGCTGCCGGTAGCTGCTCAGGCCTCTTATGCTGTGGCAGTGAGTGCAGGCCCCGCCCCCTAGGCCGGATGGAGTTGGCAGGAGAGGGAGCGGTCCTCCCAACACTCACGCAAGCAGCAGCAGCAGCAGCAGCAGCAGCAGCAGTCGTGTCCCGGAGGCCTCTCTCAGGCCTCTTATGCTGTGGCAGTGAGTGCAGGCCCCGCCCCCTAGGCCGGATGGAGTTGGCAGGAGAGGGAGCGGTCCTCCCAACACTCACGCAAGCAGCAGCAGCAGCAGCAGCAGCAGTCGTGTCCCGGAAGCCTCTCTCAGGCCTCTTATGCTGTGGCAGTGAGTGCAGGCCCCGCCCCCTAGGCCGGATGGAGTTGGCAGGAGAGGAGCGGTCCTCCCAACACTCACGCAAGCAGCAGCAGCAGCAGCAGCAGCAGCAGCAGTCGTGTCCCGGAGGCCTCTCTCAGGCCTCTTATGCTGTGGCAGTGAGTGCAGGCCCCGCCCCCTAGGCCGGATGGAGTTGGCAGGAGAGGGAGCAGTCCTCCCAACACTCACGCAAGCAGCAGCAGCAGTCGTGTCCCGGAGGCCTCTCTCAGGCCTCTTATGCTGTGGCAGTGAGTGCAGGCCCCGCCCCCTAGGCCGGATGGAGTTGGCAGGAGAGGGAGCGGTCTTCCCAACACTCACGCAAGCAGCAGCAGCAGCAGCAGCAGTCGTGTCCCGGAGGCCTCTCTCAGGCCTCTTATGCTGTGGCAGTGAGTGCAGGCCCCGCCCCCTAGGCCGGATGGAGTTGGCAGGAGAGGGAGCGGTCTTCCCAACACTCACGCAAGCAGCAGCAGCAGCAGCAGCAGCAGCAGCAGTCGTGTCCCGGAGGCCTCTCTCAGGCCTCTTATGCTGTGGCAGTGAGTGCAGGCCCCGCCCCCTAGGCCGGATGGAGTTGGCAGGAGAGGGAGCGGTCTTCCCAACACTCACGCAAGCAGCAGCAGCAGCAGCAGCAGTCGTGTCCCGGAGGCCTCTCTCAGGCCTCTTATGCTGTGGCAGTGAGTGCAGGCCCCGCCCCCTAGGCCGGATGGAGTTGGCAGGAGAGGGAGCGGTCTTCCCAACACTCACGCAAGCAGCAGCAGCAGTCGTGTCCCGGAGGCCTCTCTCAGGCCTCTTATGCTGTGGCAGTGAGTGCAGGCCCCGCCCCCTAGGCCGGATGGAGTTGGCAGGAGAGGGAGCGGTCTTCCCAACACTCACGCAAGCAGCAGCAGCAGTCGTGTCCCGGAGGCCTCTCTCAGGCCTCTTATGCTGTGGCAGTGAGTGCAGGCCCCGCCCCCTAGGCCGGATGGAGTTGGCAGGAGAGGAGCGGTCCTCCCAACACTCACGCAAGCAGCAGCAGCAGTCGTGTCCCGGAGGCCTCTCTCAGGCCTCTTATGCTGTGGCAGTGAGTGCAGGCCCCGCCCCCTAGGCCGGATGGAGTTGGCAGGAGAGGAGCGGTCCTCCCAACACTCACGCAAGCAGCAGCAGCAGCAGCAGCAGCAGTCGTGTCCCGGAAGCCTCTCTCAGGCCTCTTATGCTGTGGCAGTGAGTGCAGGCCCCGCCCCCTAGGCCGGATGGAGTTGGCAGGAGAGGAGCGGTCCTCCCAACACTCACGCAAGCAGCAGCAGCAGCAGCAGCAGCAGCAGCAGTCGTGTCCCGGAGGCCTCTCTCAGGCCTCTTATGCTGTGGCAGTGAGTGCAGGCCCCGCCCCCTAGGCCGGATGGAGTTGGCAGGAGAGGGAGCAGTCCTCCCAACACTCACGCAAGCAGCAGCAGCAGTCGTGTCCCGGAGGCCTCTCTCAGGCCTCTTATGCTGTGGCAGTGAGTGCAGGCCCCGCCCCCTAGGCCGGATGGAGTTGGCAGGAGAGGGAGCGGTCTTCCCAACACTCACGCAAGCAGCAGCAGCAGCAGCAGCAGCAGCAGCAGCAGCAGTCGTGTCCCGGAGGCCTCTCTCAGGCCTCTTATGCTGTGGCAGTGAGTGCAGGCCCCGCCCCCTAGGCCGGATGGAGTTGGCAGGAGAGGAGCGGTCCTCCCAACACTCACGCAAGCAGCAGCAGCAGTCTTATGTCAGCATTTCTTTCCTTTTTTCCAGCTTATTTTTTCCACAACAATTTTTCTTTCCAAGGCTGTGGAACAACAGATTTTTGTCGCATCCGAAAAAAAGGAAAAAGAGTTGGAGTAGGGAAATATATCCTTTTAGTTCTGCGAGAAAGATGTTATAATGCTTCACGAATATCACACCAGCCTGAACATGAAGGGTAATTTGCACAGTGTAGGCAATGAGGGGGAATTGGAGGCCTAGTGGTGAAATTCAAGACTCAGGAAGTCTAGTTCTTTCTTTTTTGCTTTTGGTGGAGATAAAGGGAAGCAAGTGGTAGAGAAAAAGGGGTCAGAATGTGGGGGTTCTAACTTCAAAGAGCCCTGTAGTGTATCATTAAAAAGCAGTTGTTTTCATTATGATTATTACAATACAAAATAAATGGTTATGGGAAATAAAATGCTGGTTCTTGGATGTTTCTTTCAGATTCAAATGTGATTAATATTTATTGGTTGAGCCGAAGATATTACAAAAGATAAAATACATAGAATGGGATAAAAACATAATAAAATACATTACACAGCTAAAATCATTATTAAAATTGAATGTTTTCTTAAATAAGAGGTTTCTCCTCTGAAGAATTTAACTCGGGGCATCTTTTCAGCTCGGGCAACTTTCAGGTGGGTGCCATTACCATTTTAAGAGAACTAGGAAGAATTCCATGGTGAGCTCTTGCACCTGTAAATCTAGAAAAATAGCACTGATCCTGTACTATTGCCATTATAATCATCCTGTCTTTTTATAATTAAGTTATGGTTTTTCTTCCATTACCAATTGATTAAAAACACCAAGTCTTCTTTCAGATGAATACTTCGAAATGGAGAAGCATGTAGGCTGAAAGTTACAGGACCCTTGGGGCAATCATGGTGGAGCTTCAGTATCAGGATTCAGGTTCAGTTTTCCAGTCAATGGTATATCATTCCTGGACTCAGTCAGCTCATCTCTTCTGATACTAATCTACAGGCCAAGGCATTAGTAGTATAAGGATACTACCTCCTGTCAATTGCTTATGCCCCACTGCCATAGAGTTTGATTGATGATGTCATATGACACTCCACCCCATAAGTCCCATCTAAGAAGGCCCACCTCCAAGGGCCACTATGAAATAACCTGGGGACGGGCATCCACATAACCCATCTGTGATGATGACACACTACTGCCTCCTTCAAGTAGGCAAGGACCATCCCCTCTTGCACGGAAACATTAATCACATTTTGAGCCAGTCAGCTGTCCCCTCCCTGCTACTTCTCCTCAGAAAAGAGGGGCAAGGGGCAGTGTGCTTGAATCTTACCAACCGACCCTCATCCAACACAACAGGGCTAGACAGTTCTCTAGACACCCCTTGAGATTCAACCTCGAAATGCTTTGCAAACAATTCACAGCATTGACAAGTCACAAGCACCCTCCCTGGCTCCCAGTGACAGGCCCTCCCCATTTTCACCTTGGAACTTTTCTTTTCTCACCCTGCTTCTCACCCTGGGAGATGCCCAATTCACCACCTCTCTACCTGGATACTGGCACCAGCTTTAGATTCCCCACCACCACCACTTGACAGCACATTAAGTCTTTTCTTTTCTTTTATTTTTAAAGCACGGACCAATACTTATCACCATGTCTTTTTGATACATACTGTACCAATGTCGTGTCATCTCCACCCCCCCAACTCTCCTTTAGTGGTTTCCTAAATAATGAAAAATTGAAAATAAACAGGAGGGAAAATGCCACATTTTGTTAGATGTGATTACAAACATATTCTGTTGTTTAGTCGTTTAGTCGTGTCCAACTCTTCATGACCCCATGGACCAGAGCACGCCAGGCACTTCTGTCTTCCTCTGCCTCCCTCAGTTTGGTCTACTAACTCATGTTAGTAGCTTCAAGAACTCTGTCCAACCATCTCGTCCTCTGTCATCCCCTTCTCCTTGGGCCTTCAATCTCTCCCAAGATCAGGGTCTTTTCCAGGGAATCTTCTCTTCTCCTTTCTCCATCCCTTCAAAATTCTGTTAGTATAAGCCGATTCAAAGGAAATGAATAGAAAGAGGTATATTTAAAAAATATTAATAGCAATAATGATGGTCATGTTGATGATGATGATATTAGGGTGTATAAAAGAGAGAACACAATAAAAGCAGGAAAGGGAGGAGAAAAGAAAGGGCTAAATATGAGGAAAAGTGAAGGAAGGAAGGAAGGAAGGAAGGAAGGAAGGAAGGGCAAAAGAGAAAGATTGGGAAGGGAGGAATGTGTGTGCGTGTTTAAAATGCAGATGAAAGCTGTTCAGAAGTGAGATCACTGAAAACTGGTTACAAGAAGAGCTTGTTCTCTTGTTGGCTCTTAAACACAAGGCCAAACTCCCAGAATATTAGTATGTCAACACTCTTGCTAACAATTCTTCCCTTCAGGTCCAGGAAACACCTGTGGGTACAAAGGACATCTGAGTGATTCCAGAAAGCAGGAGCTAAATCACCAAAATATATAGCACAGGATACTCAAAGAGACCTGATGCACTGGTTTGGATCAAAAAATACAGAATTACATATTTATTTAAGACAAATAAAACAACAGTGTAGTAAGCACCCTTTTACCAAATAGGAATAAAGGATGGTAGAAGAAGGTCAGTTAGGAATTTGGGAACATTTGGGAAAATATGTACACAGAGAAAAACAAGTCTAAACTAGTATATTTTAACAGCTGTCAGGTGGCAGAGGAACCAACAACCACGGCAGGTTGTCAGTGTTACTATAAAGAAGCAATGCAGAAGAAAGGAGCAGCAGCTAAGATAGCTGCTGGTGGCTGGAAAGCCAGACAGGATGTTTATGACTGTTACCATGGCAATAAAGGGGCAGTCCATTCTCTGTATTGAGCACAGGATGTGAGCTCAGTGTGATGTACATGGGTGGAGTTATGATTCTCTCTGTTGTTTGTGAAGAGTGCAGACATGTTTATCTGTATGACTGCCAAAGACAGGAATAAAAGCATGTAGATACATTTCTGTCTGAGTCTGATTCCCCTCCCTGGGGAGCAGGGTGAGGGAGAAGCAGTGGTGTGTTTTTCTCACAGTCTGGGGAAAATCGCCGATACAGACCTCGCATGTTTACCTGCCGGGAGTCGCAGGAGGGAGGTCAAAGGAATTCAGCCGGTGCCTGAAAAGGTAGGCACATTCCTCTGACCGAGGCAGAATTCCAACAGTCAGGAACGGATAACACAAGAAAATTTCCTTCCCATCTGCTATTTATTCAATGTTTACAGGGAGATGCTTGGGAATGCAGCCTCTTGGGAAAATGGCATAGTCCTGAGTAAATCTCCACTCCCCTTCTTTCCCACTTCCTCATTCGTCAACAGCAGCACCCCTCTATGGTTGCCTCTTAGGGCCATTTGTCTTTGAGCTCTTTGCTTGCAGGGTTCAGGGAGATGGTGGTTCTGAAATGCTTTCTAGTGATAACGTGTCAGCTAGCTGCTCCGGCTCTGCCTCCTCCTACTCTCCCATTATTTCCCAACTTCTCCCCTCATCTTCCTATGAGCTGTGATCTCCCTCAAATCTCTGTTGTAATTCTGAACTGTCTTCTTCTCTGGAAGGGTCAGGTTGGGGAGGCGGTCTCCACCATTCCTCCTCTGCCCAGTCCCTGACATCACTCCCCTCTCCAGAGTCCTCCTCCACCCATCCCAGTAGTTTTGTTCAGTTGGGGTGGCATGTATGCAACGCCCTTTGCAAGTATGGTGAATGGACATGTTCTGCATACCCCCATGATCTTTCTTCCAGTCAATACCCCCCCCCCCAACAATCAGGTATTGCAACTTCTTTCTTTGCATCCTGGAGTCTAGAATTTGTTCTACTTCGTACTCTTCCTCTCCTTCTACCATGTGTAGCTGCCTGGTAAGTGTGTGCAGGCACGACGGGTGACAAGACTGATCTGTGCAAGATGGGGTGAATCTTCATAGACACAGGCAATCGGAGCGAGAAAGCCAGAGAGTTGATCTGGTCCACAACTTCAAACGGGCCCACTCTTTGGGTTCATTTTCCTGCACATGCCCTTTTGTGGTCTGAAAGAAGCAGCAAAAGGAGGTGCTTCTGGCAGGAGGTGTGAGGACTCTGACAGGATCCTAGAGTCAAACAGCCTTTCCCCCAAAGCCTTTTAAGGACTAACTAGGCTTTGGGAAGCAGCCCTCCTGTCTCTTTCCCAATGCTGCTGCCACCCCAGGAGCTGCTTCCGTGGCCCTTCTCTGCTGTCAGGGAGAAATCAGGACACCCTGGAATCAAGGCACAACCCAGGACAGCTTAATGAAAAGCCATTCCGGCCAAATCAGGACTGCTGAGGCGTATGCATTTAAATCAGCTTTAAAATAAATTTGCCTCCAAGGTGAACGGATTCTTGAAGTGTAAGGAGAATATGAGAATATTTACAAAGCAAAATGGTCAGAGCTGGAGGCCCATAGGATTGGCGTTAAAGTGCATTGCCTCTTGAATATGACTTTTTGTATGTTGTGCTTTAAAAAGACTAAGGTACCTGAGCATACAAACATTGTTAGGCCCAGCAAGTATCTTTCACCACCTCTTCTAACTCTTTTATCATTTCACTTATTTGAGAGATCTGTCCTTTTGCATTGGGGTTAGATGACATAACCATGCATCAAAAACTGTCAAATCTCTGCTTGCCTGCAGTTTTACATTAAAAACAAAACTTTGATGCTTTATATCAGTAAATACCATACTTCCCCATTCCAAACTATTGATTTGAAGGATACACATTTTAGAACCAACTTTTTATTTGCCACAATCATTTATATTTATCACAATAAGCATAATGACACACTATAATATAGCACGCTTTTCTCTGTGTACTGCATCCTATTTCCCTCCATGAACAGCAAAAAAAAAGAAAAGAAAAGAGGAAGAGACAGGGATCCCAATGCCTGACTCTCGCCACTAGGAATCACTCTCACATTGCTATGAATTATTGAATTCACAAGGAGTAGATTTATGCTGAACCATAATTACCCATCAATGTGAGGCTGGTGTTAGATATGTGAAGCATTATAATAGTTATTTCAACTGGAAAAGCGTTTGAGGCAGTGGAGATAAAGGGAAGTGCCAGAGAAACCAAAATTCCAAAGTATACTTTGAGGAAGTTGCAATACAAAACTATACAGACTTATCTGTGAGTAAGACCCATTGAAATCAGTGGCACTTACATCTAGGTAGACAGGTATAGAATTGCACTGTAATCCCTTTGAAATAAATAGTTATTACTTCAACCAAAAGTGCATAGGAGTGTGCTGAAATCCCTAGGAGTTTGCTCCAATCCTTCCAGCCAAATATATTTATTGGTGTGGGATGGGATGGAAAATTGTGAAATATCTTTCGGTTTCAAGGAAGGAAGCAAACTTCCTTTGAAACTGGAGGTGGAGCATAGATATTGTGGGTTATTTTGCCCTGCCTGAGTTTGTCTAATCCTCTTTTCAAGTAATCTAAGCTGGTGGCCATCACTGCCTCCTATGGAAGTGAGTTCCATTATTGAACTATGAACTGCATAAAATATTATACAGCATATAGCTTCTGAACTGCACTAACCATGCTTTACCCCTTCTTTCAACTATCTCAGCTAAAATATTTGTGATATTATGGGGTTAATCATTAAATAGAATACTTTTCTTTTTTCTTTAATTTACTAAAAACAAGCAACATAATTAAGAAAAAATAGGTTTCCTAATTACATTAGGTTTCTTAAGTACATTGGAAATTTTTGTTAGGTCTAATTGGAGATGAATCTATGTATGTCACAACGGCTACAAGGATACTCCTGGCCCAGAAATGAAAATCACAGGAGATTCCAGCATTGGAAGAATGGTGGAGTAAGATGGTGGAATACGCTGAGTTAGCAAAGCTGACGGGGAAGATCCGGAATCAGCACGACAAACTGGAAAGGACTGGAGCAAATTTATATTATATATCAAAGAATATTGTAAACATCTGAAAACATTTGTAGCTTTGAGTTGAAATGTTTTGTAATGACAATATAAGGAACTGATTTACATTTAATAAAGGGAAATATAAAAATAAGAGAGAAGGTTAAAAAGTGGTTATAGAAATGCTAAGAATAAAGTAATTACGTACTGAAGTCAGAAAAAGGGGCGGGAGGAGGTCGATGCTCGGATAGAGCAATGTTTGAGCATATGGATTAATGTATGGATATTGTGATTACAAAACACTGAAAATGTAATAAAAAATATTTTAAAAAAGAAAAGAAGTGAAGCATAATCTGCATCAGCAAAATTCTTCAATTTAATCATAGAATTGTAGAGTTGGAAGGGATCTCAAGATTGATCTAGTCCAACCACTGTAACTCCCCCCATGGGACTCGACCATGAGATTGAGAGTTTCATGCTCTACTGGCTGAGCTATAGAAAACCCACATCAGCAGTGAAAGCCACAGTCGGATTGACCTAACAGTGGACTAGACACATTTACGGAAGAGGCTATCAGTGGCAATTAATTTGATGGATATACCATTTCCAGTTGCTGGGGGAGAACAGGGGGAGTGGCCGACTGCCCTCCTGTTGTGATAGTCCTGTACCAATGGACATCTGATCAGCCACTCCAAGAAGGATGCTGCTAGACTGCAGGGTTCTTTTTGTCTTCTGAAAATGGAGAGTGGGATTTGAAGCAGGGATAAACAACTACGTAGCTGGATTCAGTTCAAGACAATGTGGCTAAGTCTAGTCATCACTAAACAAATCAGCTGGCTCAAAGTATCCTCTGCCTTTCACAACAATCTAACACAATTAGAACAAGGAGGGGCAAAGTTCAGTAAAATGATTTAATCAGCTCTCATTAATAATCTTAGAGTCACTGTATTCTATTAAGTGCCTACCAGTATGTCCCTGGCACCTTTCAACAGCCCTGAGCTATGTCTAGCTTTGCCAGCTGAGCAGTCACCTGAGCAGTACCTTGAGGCTTTGATTGCACTTTGATTAGTAGCCTGGAAGAAGAGAAAAAGTACCGTATATTGTTCCTTCCAACTCAGTAAGGGAAGGCAAAAACAGAGGAATTGGATCAGAATTATTTTTTCTATTTTTAATGATGAGCATAGTCACGTGGCCTCAATTGACTTTGCAGCCTTCTTGGAACAAGTTGCTCATTTGGAGCTGTTTGTGGTCCTGCAGTAACATTACCCTACAGTGGTACCTCTGGTTAAGAACTTAATTCGTCCTGGAGGTCCATTCTTAAGCTGAAACCTTTCTTATTCTGAGGCGTGCTTTCACTAATGGGACCTCCTGCTGCACGCGATTTCCATTCGCATCCTGGGGCAAAGTTTGCAACCAGGAGCAGCTACTTCCTGGTTAGCGGAGTTCGTAACCCGAATCATTCATAGCCAGAAGTGTTTGTATCCAGAGGTATCACTCTGCTTTCTACCTCAGCCTTACTTGCCTGCCCCTGAAGTGATTGCTTTGCTGCCACTGAGTCACCCTCCTTTTTTCTGTGTGGATCAGTTTTACTGCTTGAAACCTCCATTGCAGCCAGGTGCACTGCAATATGAAGTCAACATTTTAACCACAGCTCATCCTACACTTTGCAGCCTTACTGGGATGGATCTAGTATCCAGGCTTTTTTCTTCTTTAGAAGAGGAATCCTTAGATGGAGACTGTATTGAGGAGGTTTCTTGTAGGTGGCTTCCGGGCTTTGCCATTGCCTTTTTTGGTTCTCAGCTCCTTTATTGGGTGCCGTCAGAATTTAAATTTTATATTACCGTATTTTTCACTCCATAGGGTGCACCTGACCATAGGGCCCACCTAGTTTTTGTTGGTTTCTATTTCCCTCACTGAGCAGCAACTGCAGTCACAAGACATTGTTTTGCATTCCACAGTCAGAGTTACTGTTGGATTCCCACGGGAATGGGAGACTGGATGTGACATTCACTGGTTTCCTGATTTGCACTGTTCTCTCGGTTTCTTTGTTAGAGAGACGGTTGCTTCTCTGCTCTCACAGAGGCAAGATGCATGTTTGTATTCTCTCAGCATAGAGTGGAAATAAAGTTAAAAATGTGGCACATACTGCTTATCCTTCTGCTGTGTGGACTACTCTGCTTGGGCTCAAGACGAGCCTGTATCAGCTTCAGATGGGCCGAAGCTGGTCAAAATATCACAGTTTTCAGAGGGGGAAATCAAGGGAAAAAATATGATTCCCCCCCAGCTCTGCGAGCAGCGCACAGGCTGCCGGCAGCCTGTGCGCTTCTCCCAGACCTTCTTCCTTCTTATGCGGGAGATGGGGGCATTCCCCCATTTCCTGCAAAAGTCCACAGGAGCCACGCACCCTTTAAGGAGCTCACGGCTCCTGTCGGCTTTTCTACGAGGAGGGAGAAGGGACTGATGCAGCCAGTCAGTCCCTTGTCCCTCCTCGGGAAAAAGCCCTCAAGAGTGGCCCTGCAAAAGCCGTGTGCTGTTTAAAAGGGCTGTGCAGCTTCTGCTGGCTTTTCTGGGAGGTTGGGGAATTCCCCCACCTCTCGCAAAACCGGAAGAAGCCGCATGCTCTTTAAAGGGGCTGCACGGCTTCTGCTGGCTTTTCGCAAAACCGGCAGAAGCCGCACGCTCTTTAAAGGGTGCGTGGCTCCTGCGGGCTTTTCTACGAGGTGGGAGAAGGGACTGATGCGGCCAGCCAGTCCCTTCTCCCTCTTGGGGAAAAGCCCCCAATAGCGCACGGAGCTTGTGTGCGGTTCTTGGGGGCTTTTCCCGGCTGCCTCCCCCCCTGCATTCGCTCCATAGGATGCACACTCATTTCCCATTGCTTTTTAGGAGGGAAAAAGTGTGTCCTATAGAACGAAAAAGACGGTAACTGTATAGAAGAAAAACATTGAAAAGTGCCTGTTGACAACTAATGAGATTGTGGTGAAATAATTCAGACAATTTCAACAGTGAGCTTTGAATTTCATCATTTTCTCTATGTCTTTATGCCAAAGTGTTGCCTGCAGCACAAACACGAAGCCTATAAATCCCTCCAAGTAAGCCTCTATGTGCATCAGTTCTCTTTCTAGAATGATGAAGGCACTCCTGAGCACATGCCTCCTCTTGGCCCTGCTTTCTCCAGGTAAGTAGGAACCAGTAGGATGGGGAACTTTTACAGTAATAATATTTAGAGGACAGAGGAATCCGGAGAGCTGAATTTAAGAGAGCTATTGTGTTGTAGTCATTAGAGGGTCAGACAAAGATCCAGGAGACCAGGGTTCAAATCCCCACTCAGCCACAAAGCTCACTGGGAGATCCTGGACCAGTCACTATACCTCAGGTTAACTTACCTCACAGGGTTCTTGTGAGGATAAAATGGGGAGCAGAGAACCATGTACACAGCCTTGAGCTGCTTGGAGGCAAGTGCAGAAAACAAATAAATCAAAAAAATTAGAAGCTAAGAGCAACTAAAATGGATAGAATTTTAAAATGATATTTGAAATATGCTAGTAACTGAAGGTACTATGAGTAGCCACTGGTAGCCTAATTCTGCATCATTTGCCTAAACCTTTTGTGAGGCCATTCAAGTTGGTAGCTTTGTCAGTCTTACGAGAGAGGGATCAAAATGTTTTTATTTCCACTTTGTCCATGTCATGCAGAACAGTATGTGCTTCCAGGAAGTCCCCTCTTTCTCCCCTCTTAACTGTCCTAACCCCCTCCAAAAAAACAAAAAAAAAAACCATCATCAACATTTTTCATAGGTGAATTGCCCTAGCATAGCTAGTAGAACCCTAAAAGATCAACTCTCTTAACCTTGATCTAACCCTGTTCATTTAACTCTGCTTAAAACTGGTTGAAATGCAAAATCTGCTCCCCAACAGGTCTAGTAAGTGATGGGACAGAGTTTTCCTGCAGAGGGTACCCAGTTTCCACAATTCTTTTTTTTTTCATGCCTAAATGATGGGATAAGCCTTCCTCCTGCTCATCTGGCCATTGCTCCTTTATCTAAGCTCATGTCTAAGATTGTAATTGAATTGAAGTGATAGAGTGGATGGGAGGAAAAATGGGCCATTGGATGGGGGGGCGGGTTACCTCTTGGAAATAATTAAACCAGTGTTCTGGCCAATGGTTTTTACTCATTTCATTTTATTGAAAGATCTTGTTAACTTGAACCCCATTTCATTTAAAAGATTGAATTCTCTCTCACCTCCTTCTCTGTGTCAAATGAAGGAAACCACAAAACCAAATAATAATAATGTTAATGACAATGACAATCCATGAACTAATCTTTTGCTCCTGTCCTCAGCATTGCCTCTGAATTGCAGAAAGGCGTTTAACATGACTGGACTGACATATGATGGCTATTTAAGAGAAAATTGTAAATTTGGTCAAGATTCCTGTGCTGCCAGTGTTCTGCGTACAAATCTAGGTAAGATTTATCTGGTTTTTTGTCTTCTGTTTTTGGAATTACTAAATTAGTTGTAAGGAAGCTGTGGCACATAAGCTGTAGATGAATGAGAACTCCCATCTGCCTCATCTATCCTGGCCACCAGTCAGAGATGATGGGAGATTTAGTCCAGCACCATCTGGAGGATCACAGCTTCCCAATCCTGCAGTAAGGAATCACTAACATTTGAAAATGGGGAATTTAATATCACCTGATCACAAGCATCAGATTTCCATCTTGATGTGCATACCCACCCACCCCTTCTTCCCTAGAGTGTGCGGTTGCCATTTTGTGGTTCGCCTCAAATGCCAAAATACCTTGGGACTATTCTGGGTGGGATGGTGGTGCTCACTTGACCATCTCTTCCTACATCATTGCTACATACTTGGAGGAAGAGGGGAAATGGGACAGTGAGGTTGGTGCAGTTGAAGTGCCCTGCCAAGTCTTCTTCCTTGGCGATCACTTGTAGCTGAGTAAGTTTGTCTTCCATAAACACGGTTTTAACAATGAGTCCGTAAGTGACTGTGGAGGCCAATTCTGAATCCACATGTCCTTCCACAGTGGGGGCATTGGTTTCCAGACAGGAGTTGATCAAGGTGTGGATTTGCCAAGCGTGCCTTCCTGCTAGCATGTTTCTCCCTTGCGTCCTGAGTTCAAGTGTCTTCAAAGCCTATGACACCTTTGTTAAAGGCTGTTCTCCAACTGGAGTGCTCGCAGGCCAGTGTTTCCCAGTTGTCAGTGTTGATGCTACATTTTTTTATTATTTGCCTTGAGACAGTCTTTAAACCTCTGCCAAGTATCTTGGGTTGGGCAACAGGAGTTCAGGGAAGTATTTTCCCACCCTGTAAATGGTAATGATCGACTAGCAGAGAGAATGCAGTGCATGGCACATGTATTGTCAGAAGTATAGAAGAAGCCATGATACTTCATGCTGCAGATTGGACCTGAAATGAAGTTCTACATTCATTCCAAATTTAATGCCTTTTACTGAGCGCCGCAACCCCAGAGTCGGTCACGACTGGACCTAATGGTCAGGGGTCCCTTTACCTTTACCTTTTATGATTGTAATAAAGCTTTGAAAGCTTTGGTTGTATTTTACAAACTACGGTTGCAATCAAAATTATTCACGCCCCATTGCAAATTGGGTTTATTATCAAATTTTACAGACTTCTAGCTGTTTGCATTGAGAAAATCAAAGGCCATTGAAATAGCTCTGCAAAATTGCTGCTTCAAGTGGTTCCCCCAAATTCAGCTGAAAATGCAGCTTATACTGCCAAGAACAAGAACATTATTTATTTCAGTTGAAAGACCCACAAAATCATTTTCAAAAGCAAAATAAAAAAGAAATACAGGGAAGATTAAAAGGTGGTCACATTGTTTTATCCACAGTATGTAGGTTTCTATTTCTTATTACTTCTGAGAGGAACTTAGCCAAGGCCAGGGTAGTATCATCTGAGTTATATTGGTTTCTACTACTCTCACTATTATTCAACCCATCCTTGGCAAGCATCTTTTAAATGCCTGCAGAAAAATTGTGTATTCCACCAGGCTCATACAAGCCATTCAGAATACATCTTTCCATTGGTTAATTGATATCTGTTTCTTTTCTTTTTACAAAGTTTTTATTGTATGCTTTATGTATTATGAGTGGAATCATTTTGATATTTTTCTTTCAATGATATATAGGTGTGTGTACGTATATATAAATTAATAAAGCCCATCATCTTAGATTGCAGAATTTAATAATATTTTGCATGTTGTTTGTTTGAAAAGTTCTCATTCAGACATTACAGAAAATTGGTACCATTACAATGAACGTGTTTTAGGAGCAATAAACCTCCATATCTAAATATTTCTTTCAAATTCTTTTCATAGTGAAATTCCAAGAGCAACTTTTGAATAGATGTTCGGCATCCACAAGCTGTTCCTCAGGCCATTACAGCTTCACTGCAGGGGATGGTAAATTCTTTCAGATGAAGAAGCACTGCTGCAAGACTGAACTGTGTAACAATGCACTTCTCAGCCGTACGTTTCTGCATCAATTTAGAATCATTAACATGTTAGGGTTTTGCACTGAATTTGGCCATGGCCTGGATCCTTAGTCAATCAGCAGTACTTAGAGAATCTGTGCCTCATTCAAATGGGGTGAGACAGCCCCAGGTGGCTACAGGTTGGGTTGAGCAGCTCAGGACTATTAGGGGCTCTCAAGGGATGGAGAGTCAGGCAGGACAGGGAGGCAGTCATGAGGAGCAACTGTGAAAAAGAGGGACCTAGCTAGAGACACAGGTGGTGCTGTGGGTTAAGCCACAGAGCCTAGGTTTTGCCAATCAGAAGTTCGGCGGTTCAAATCCCGGCAATGGGGTGAGCTCCTGTTGCTCGGTCCCTGCTCCTGTCAACCTACATCTACATCTGCCAGAGAAGGGATGGGTTGCCTTTCCAACCAGGCCTCTCCTTCTTGCCCCTCTAAGCAGCAGCATGCAGAATCAGATCATCCTTCTGATACGTGGGAGGATCTGATCCTGCACAGTACCAGTGTCCCTTGTCCCAGCCATGTTTTTACTGTATGTTAAGATATGGTTACACATTGCCCCTATAGCCAAGTGATGTGAGATTCCATGGGTACCAGGCATGCTGTAACCCAGGCTCTGTGTTTCCTGTGGGACCATAATGCACTCTGGTGTCTTTATGATATCTGGTTATGCATAAATATATACAACCTGAGGCCTACAATGAAGACATCCACCAGAACATGTCCTGCCCCTCTCATAGGCACAGCAGCATCCTTGCCTTGGCAGTTTGTCTTTTCCTGGGAATGGTCATATTTCTCATATTCTAATAAAACCTAATCCTGGTTTTACTATTACACAGGGAGCAGCTTCCATTCCTTTGTTGTGCTGCTGTGCTAATCTGCTATTTTAATGACCCACTTCCCCGAAACGGTTACCTCAGAAGTAGATTACTTCTGACATGAGTCATGTTGATTTTCTAGGGTTTAGAATTGTCTAAGGAAGTGTCAGTTATGTCAGTTTAGGAACTTTGCCTACATTAAGTAACCAAGTGGATAAGTAAAATAATAAAAATAAAAATCGGGGATAAGAATACAATCTTCAAGATGCCTTTATAACATTCCCTATGCATAGTTAGCCATGAATGATATTTCATGCAATATAATTGGATACCTAGGTGCATGAACAGCTCATAAACAGGTTATGGTCCCTTTAAGTTAACATTCAATTTGATGGTCCAAATTAGATGGTTACAACCCACCTATCTTATCCAGGTGTCCTCCTAAATGACCCTTGAACTGTTTCTGGTCAATCTTTTAATTGACAAAACAAGCACTGACTAAGCTGGCAGTTATTCTTAATTATTCTTATTTATTTATTGAATTTATATACTGCCGTGTACCTGCAGGTCGCAGGGAATGCACAGAAAGTGACAGTTAGTTCATTGCTGAAGTGCAAAAGACAGCCAGAAACTGTGTACAAAGATAAGGGACCAAGAGCATACGTTTTCATACAGCCTACACCATAATAAATGGCAGGGAAAACTTCTGAGAGATTCAGAAGGGAAGAAAGTTCACACTCCCCCACCCCTTCTTTATGTAAAGGTCATGAGGCATCTAATCATAAGCTTGCATTTTTATTAAAGCTTATATGTTTAATCAGGGCTTGTATTTTAAAAATGAGCTTAAAGGTCTTCAAATGTTTTATGCCAGGCAAAAGACCAGCTGCCTAGAAGAACCTTGGCAATGTTTTACTCCTAGACAAGGGGCCCCCCTGATTTATAGCAGAAAACTATTCTCAAAGTCGTAAAAAGGGAATTACAGGCTGAGAGCCAAGGTTACACTGACCCTACAAATTAAGGGTGGATAAATAGTAAAATGAGCCATATCTTCTTCCTAAGGTTAAGAAGGTCAAGAGCAGTGAAAAAGCAACTGGTCTGGCTGGCAGAAACAGAACATTCTTTTCTAAAGCTGTTTCTTTCTTAAACTAAGATCCTTTTAAGATTTCTTTTCCTTTTAAAAGGTTATTTATGTATTAAATATATTAGTTTAAATATAATTATGCAAAGGATTTAAGAAATGCTAGATTCTTATTTCATATAGTTGGAAGAGATCACAGGGGCCATCAGCCACCAGCCCCCCCTTGCCAGACAGGAGACGCCATCGAGCACTCCTGATATATGGTTGTCAGGCCTTTTGTTTAAAAACCTTCAAATGAAGGAGATCTCTCAATGTTGATGTGAACTCAAAATCCTTGACATATGCTTAAGATAAAAATTCAAGATTAATCATCTGTTTTGGAAGGCAATAGGGCAAGGAGGGCAAGAGGTGAGCTGGTAATTAAGATTCCTTGTTGAGACACATGTAAGATATATGGATTAGATACAAAGATTTGCTGGAAAGTAAAACCCCTAGGTGGGTGTCACCAATGGAAGCTAGGGAAGTAAAAAAGCTTAATATGGATTCTAAATGGCCAAAATATCATGAGATTTTAGAATACGATGGCGAAAGGGTGAAACTTCAGAGTTATGAGAAACTAAAGCCTAAGGTTCGAGATTGGTTGCACTACCATCAGATAAATGAGACGTTTAAACAGGACAGGAAAATAGGATTTCAGAAAGAGAAGTCAAAATTAGAAACAGAATTGTTGGAACCCAATACTAAGAACTTATCAAAAATGTATAACTTGCTGTTAAAATGGAATACACAGGATGAAATGGTGAAATCAGCTATGATTAAATGGGCACAAGATATCGGTCATGATATTATGTTTGCTGACTGGGAACAGTTATGGACCACCGGTATTAAATTTACTGCATGTAATGCCTTAAAGGAAAATATTATGAAAATGATTTACCGGTGGTACATGACCCCAGTCAAGCTTGCAAAAATATATCATTTGCCTAGTAATAAGTGTTGGAAATGTAATGAGACTGAAGGCACTTTCTACCACCTTTGGTGGACCTGCCCAAAGGTTAAAGCTTTCTGGGAAATGATCTATAATGAAATTAAGAAGGTCCTTAAGTGGACTTTTCCTAAGAAACCAGAGGCTTTCCTCTTGGGCATGGTGGGCCAAGTGGTGTCAAGGAAGGATAGGATTTTCTTTATGTATGCCACTACAGCAGCAAGAATTCTACTGGCAAAGTATTGGAAGACGCAAGAACTACCTACTCTGGAAGAATGGCAAACAAAGGTGATTGACTTTATGGGACTGGCCGAGATGACGGGCAGAATCCGGGACCAGGGGAAAGAGACAATGGAAGAGGACTGGAAGAAATTCAAAATATATCTTAAAAATAATTGCAAAATTGAGGAGTGCTAAGATGTCAGGGGGTAAGAAGTAAAGAATTGCAGCAGTAAACAAAAAAACTTAAGAAATTTTTATGAAAGGGAATTAAGACAATGGACCTAAGGGTTGCTAAAGAATTATTAAACAAGGATGCAGGGATGGGGAGGTATGGGGAAGTCAAAGAAAGAAGGGTATGAACTGATGAGCTTGAAGTTGTACTGTTTTATACTGTTCTTTATTATTTGTGTGGAAAATTAATAAAAATTATTATATATAAAAAAATAAGATATATTACTACTTATTTGTCATTTATAGATAGAAGAATATATAGCTTTTTGATTCCCATAAAAGGGCGAGAGGAAATGGGTGTATCTTTTGTGATTGGTTCTAGCAAACAGCCAATAGGAATTTCAACCAGGCTGATTGGACAGAGGCAGCCACAGGAGGAGCAAGGGGGCTGGATTAAGGAAATATAAGTGCTGGCCAGAATGGCAAGAGGCCAGGCCAGAGCTTGGTAACCATATACCACTGTGCCTCATATTTATTTGTCTGACAAATAAATTATTATTTTAATTTCTCTATTGCTGCGTTGAATATTTCATTCCAGCTAAGTGTTAACCACAAGCAGGGTGCTACAGTCATTCATCTCAGAGAACAATGGTGACTTTGCCCCATGCTCAGTCCTGAACCCAGATTGTGTCTAGATTATATTTTATCCAAGAGTACTTGCAACTGCCCCACCAAAACTGGAAGGCCCTAGGGTGGATTCCATTAATACAACACAGAGATACAAAAACAGACGAAGACATTAACATGCTCACTATACTTTTGATTTTGGCAGTTCCTGATCGCAACATGCTGGCTGAAAATGGTTTGCAGTGCCCATCCTGCTTCTCCAAAGGGGTAGAAATGTGTAAAAGTGAGAAGACCATCAACTGCCTTGAGAATGAGACCCAGTGCATTCGATCCAAAGTAGCTCTTGTTACCGGTAACATTGCTATTCAGACAAGGAAAAAAGGCCTAGTAATTCTTGGTCATGCAGACTCTCTCCTTGTCTCCTTCTCTCCCTTCCTCCTTTTCCCTTGCATGTTGCTGGAACAATGAGAGGGATCATATCTCTCACTGACCCAACTCTGCACCCTTCCGTATTGTTTTGCCTGCCTGGTCTGTGTCCTTTAACTCTCATAATGCCACTTGCTTGTCCGGAAGGAAGATTCAGAGTGAGATGTGTATATAAAATACCCTTCTGAACAAAAGTAAAAAAAGTGCATTGATTGCTTCACCCCAGTTGAATCCGGATCTCTCCATCACTGGGATGTAGTCCAGGACAAAATGTGTCCATCTTGCTCAAAACAAATATTTATTATGTAAAAGGAATGTATTACATTTCCTTAAATTCTGTGACAATGAGCAGTATCTGGTTAACTCAGACCATTAGTGTAAGGATTTACAGTTGTGCAAGAGAATTTCCTCTCTCTTCTGCATGTATGTGCTCTGAATCCTCCCAAAATCTGCTCCACAGAATTGGGAAAAACCTCAGAATTCATTTAGGGGATACACAAAAGGAGGAAGAGAGAGGGGATAGGTTCCTTTCTACACATTATTTTGTTGATGTCATGATTTAGCTACATCCGTAAAGAGTCTTTAACCCAAAGTGTTTGTAACCCGAGGTACCACTGTAAATCAATTTTTAATGTGTCTAGATCCAGTTTTAGATAGATACCTCCCTATCAGCAAATTTTTCAGGAATAATGCTACATTGGGAGGGAATTTGGAATGAATGGGGGAGGGGCATATGGCTGATTTGCCTCAGGAGAACAGAGGCAATTTCCAGGCCATTTGTGATGCTTCTGCCCTACATTCTTTCTTCTCTCATTTCTGCTGCCCTTTACAGCCTTGAATTTGCTAGTTTCTCTTTTAAGGGTTGAGTAACAATTCTGAGGTGAGTACCTGATTGGCTCTTGGGATTCATCTTTTTCACCTGCTTTATGTTTGACGTGTTTAACATGAAAATACCGTATTTTTCGTCCCATAGGACGCTCCGTCCCATAGGATGCACCTAGTTTTTTGGGGGGGAAATAAAGGGGAAAAAAATTCCTTTATTCCCCCCCCCCAAAAAAAAGCAGGTTGGGGAAACCGAACCAGGTCGGGGAACAGCGGGATGGCGGCGCTGCGTCTCCCTGCTGTCCCCTGAGCTTGTGGGGCTGGCCGATGTCTGTCCGGCGCATGGGGCGCTCAGCTTCAGGGCGCCCCGCCCGCCGGGCGGCAGGCTGCTATCCGCAGCGTGGGGAGCCCTGCGGAGAACTGTGAATGTGTTCCCGAAGTGCCAGGCACTCTGCTTTCAGGGCGCCCAACGCTCCGGAAAGCAGGCTGCTATCCACAGCCTAGACATCCCTGTGGGACCTCCCGCAGGGCTGCCTAGGCTGCGGATGTCTTCCTGAAGCCTGGAGAGCGAGAGGGGTGCGTGCGCATGACCCCTCTCGCTCTCCAAGCTTCAGCGAAAGCCTGTATTCGCCCCATAGGACGCACCCAGATTTCCCCTTCATTTCTGGAGGGGGAAAAATGCATCCTATAGGGCGAAAAATACGGTAGATATGGTAAAATAAAAGGAAGATTCTTTGGATACTTAGATCAAAGTGGGGAAATGAGGGAGCCTCAGTTGGCACCCAACCATCCTGAGAGACAATGAAGTGCATCTCCAGCTTTTTTTGCTGCTGGATCACCCTGTTGACTTATGGCAGGTTCACACACTCAGGGTTCAGACACCAAGGAGGGAGTGTTGTTTTCAGATCTTGCTGTGTGGCTGTAGCATGTGACTTTTAATACGCCCGGGAGATGGGGGGGGGGTAGAATTCCTCCCATTTTATTGCAACTCACCTGCCCACAAGAATTTGATTTGGTTAATCTTATCAATTAGGCCTGTTTTCAAATTCTCTGATTTCATTATATCTTATAAGTATAACCTGTTTATTAAAAATCTTTGTGTCTTGAGAGTCCTTTGGGTATGATAGCAATTTTAAATTATATCTGATCTAACTTTTTTACCTGAACTTCTTTTAAAAACTAACTTATTAAAATTCTCATTCACCATCACAGGAACCATCTCCTAGTCCCTGAGTAAAGGACTAATGTCAACATTTCTCTCCCCCCCCCCCCGCCAGGTGTATTTCAGCCCCACACTTTCACTTTCCAAGGTTGTGGAACAACAGATCTTTGTGCCATCGGGGAAAAAAGAAAAATAATCGGAGATGCGAACTTTACCCTTTCTTTTAACAAAGAAAGTTGTTACAATGCTTCACGAATCTCACACCAGCCTGAACATGAAGAGTGAATGGGAAAGTGTATACCTCCAAAATCTATGGCAATGAGGGGGAATTGGAGGCCTAGTGTTGAAATTCAGGATCTCTGTTTCTTTCTTTTTTGCTTTTGGTTGAAGTAAAGGGAAGCAAAAGGCAGAGAAAAAAGGTCAGAATACGGGAATTGTGGATTCTTACTTCACAGAATCCTGTTGTGTATCATTAAAAAACAGTTGTTTTCATTATAACGATTACAATGCAAAATAAATAGTTATGGAGAATCAAATGCTGGTTCTCAGATCTGTTTCTTTCAGATACCAATGCAATTATCATTTATTGTTTAGCCACACCGATTACGCAAGACGCTGTGGTAAACTTGCCCCCAGCCGCTCGGTCCTCCCTCACCTGTCTTTGCTCTCCGGCCAGACCAGGTTTCTTGAGCAGGGCTGGCAGGCATCTCTATGTTTTACAGAAACAGAATAAATTAGAACCGGTAGGACTGCCACCACTCCCTTAGTTCTGGGGAACCCAGAGCCACAATCCAGGGAGAAGGCTGTGCCCCGTTATTGCTGGTTATCCCCCCCTCCACTAGTTGTATCCACAGACTTGCAGACAGAAATTCTACGGTAGAGCGCAACCAAGCGTAAGGCTAGGAATTAGCTTTCCCCCCCGGAAAGGCACACAAACCAAACAGTTTCTTCTTTAAAATTTATTTTAAAAGAACTTAAGAAAACAATCTAAAATAGCAGGCACTTCTTTAGTAAGTTACAAGCAAGAAAATAAGAACATTGTGAAATCTAACTGACTTACATACTCACGACTAAGGCACAGATAGAATAGTTAAAGTCCTTTCAATGTTCCGCATTCAGAGGCTTTCACAATTCTCCATCACAAAGGATGAATGGACGGCTACTGAGTTGGAACATCAGCAGCCGGGCGATTTGCGGATTGCAGAGCGCGCCTTCTCAGCCATTCCCAAGATCTTTTATCCCCAATTTGCATGTAGCGTCGGAACCCCCGAAACCAATCATAACTCCTGATTATTTTTATATTCTCCAATGACCGACTTGCGGGCTAATCAATCTAACTTCTGGCAGCTGGACCCATTAAGAACCCAGAGCCTAAATGAAAGGAGTTTCCTCCCTTCCGTGGAGCTTATGCAGATGCACATTCCCAGGCAATCAAGGCAGATAACATCACTGAGGGGATGTACATAACTTGCTTTCATTAAATCAGAGGTTTCCTTTCCCATAGTAAACCTCTCACACCCTGGAAGCCTGTTAGTCTGAGGTTAAAGGGACAAGACTTATTTCCCATGGTCCTTGTGGCTTGTTGGTTACCCACAAGGCCTCACTCTCGTTGCTTGACCAAGGAACAGCTTCTAAACAAACACTAACTTTACTACAGACGCAATACATAAAACAGAATAAAAACAAAATTAACACATTGCACAACTAAAATTATTATTAGAATCAGATGATTCATTAGATAAGAGGTTTCTCCTTTGAAAGATTTAAATTAGGGCATATTTTAAGGCAGAGTTTAGTGGAATTCAGCTCTGGCACCTCTCAGGTTAGTGCCATTGCCATTCTAAGAGATCAAGGAACAAGTTCGTGGTGAACTCTGGCACCTGCAAATCTAGGAAAATAGCACTGATCCCTACAAACTTTTCTCCTTATAATCGTAACTGTAAAGGCAACACAGATCAATTTTTCAGAGGGGTAAGGGGATTTGTCCCTTAATAAATAGTTAGTCATATAACCAATCCATCTCTCAATTGGGAGATTTAAATATTTGAACAAAGCTTCTCTTTGTCCTCATAGATGGAACAAACCAGTAACTATTTGGGTGAATATTCAGGCCCCTTACCTTTACATAGGCAAATCACATAGGGGATCTGGCGAGAGCAGCCTTCAACTATGACAGAGTTGTAAAAGCTTTTCCCCATTTGGTAATTGTGATGTGCTTACATAGTGAGGGAGCTGAATGGGTAGTTTGGCACCGACCCCTCTCGCTCTCCAGGCTTCAGCGAAAGCCTGCATTCGCCCCATAGGACACACACGCATTTCCCCTTCATTTTTGGAGGGGAAAAAGTGCGTCTTATAGGGCGAAAAATACGGTATATGATTATGAAATCTTCTATGTACTTTGGCCTTATGATACCATAAATACACTTGCCAATAAAATCTATTATCATAACCTTCCAGATCCAGCAGATCAGATTGTTTTAGAATTATCCACTCCCAGATCCAGCAAATGCAGGATGCTTCATAATATAGTCTTAAATCTGGTAGAGAGAAGCCTCCTCTGTCTTTAACATCTATTAATAATTTATGTTTTATTCTTCGTTTCTTCCCTCTCCAGATATATCTTGAAATATCTTTTTGCTACTCTTTGAAGCAGCTCGCATTGCTTATCACTGGGATTGATTGGAATAAAAACAACACTTTTGGCAAAACACTCATCTTGATCACTGGCATTCTGCCTAATATAGACAAATTCATCCTTCCCCAGATTTCTAATTTCCTTTTTTCCTTTCCATAATTTTCATAGTTGTCTTTAAATATATTAATATCCTTAGCTGTCAACCATATTCCCAAATATTTAACTTTTTAAAATATACCTATCTCTGTCTTCTGCTGTATCTCCTTTTTATCTTGCTCTGAAACATTCTTCACTAAGAGTTTAGTCTTATTCTTATGAAATTAAAAACCTAATACCTGTCCGAATTTCTGTATTTTTTCTAATACTTTCAATAGTGAATTTTGGGGGTCATCAACCATTATAACAAGGTTGTCTGCAAATGCTTTCAATTTATATGCTTTATTTCCTACTACTATTCCTCTAATAGTTTTTTCTGCTCTTATGTTTCTCACCAGGACTTCTCATATTAAAATAAACAATAATGGTGATAAGCGACATCCTTGTATTGTCCCTTTCATGATTTTACATTTTTCTGTAATAACATTATCAACAATTAATCTTGCTTGTTGCTCTGAATAAATTGCATCTATTCCTCTTCTAAACCAAATTCCATCTCCTCTAGAACCTTATGCATAAATGGCCAAGAGATATTATCAAATGCCTTTTCAGTGTCAATAAACATCAATGCTGCTTGTTTTTTGTTTTTTACTTCCAGGTATTCTGGAGTCCTTAGCATGTTAGGGCTGTGCACTGTATTTGGCCATGGCCTGGATCCTTAGTATATTAGCAGAGAACCTGAGCCTCATTCAAATGGGGTGAGATTTGAAGCCCCACATGGATACAGGTTCAGTTGAGCAGCTCTAGGACTATTAGGGGGGTAGAGGCAGGCAGGATGGAGAGGCAGGCATAAGGAGAAATTGTGAAAAAGATGGACCTACTGGGCAGCTGAGAAGGGATGGGTTGTCTTTCCAAAAAGGCCTCTCCTTCTTCCTGCCCCTTGTAGCAGCAACCTACAGGATCAGATCCTCCTTCTGATAGGTGGGAGGATCTGATCCTGCACAGTGCCAGTGCCCCTTGTCCCAGCCATATTTTTACTGGATGTTAAGATGTTGTTACACATCACCCCTATATCCAAGTGATTTGAGATTCTAGGGGTACCAGGCGTGCTTCAACCCAGGGTCTGTGTTTCTTGTGGGACCAAAATACACAGCTGACATTGTGGTGCCTTTATGATTTATTTTTTATTTATAAATAGATACAACCTGAATCCTACAATGAAGGTGTCCACAACAAGGAGTTCTGTCCCTCTCATAGGCACAGTAGCATTCTTGTTTTGGAAGCTTGTCTTTTCCTGAGAAAGGTCACATCCCTCATATTCTAATAAAACTTAACCCTATTACACAGGGAGCAGCCTCCATTCCATTGAGGTGTTGCTGTGCTAATCTGTTATTTTAATGACCCACTTCTGCAGATGGTCACCTCACAAGTAGATTGTTTCTGACATACATCAAGATAATTTGCTAGAATCAAGAGGTGTCTAACAAGCCAAAATTAAGACCTTGGCCTAGGTTAATTAACTCAGTGGGTAAGTCCCCCCAAAAAGACCTGGGCCAAGAATACAAAGTTTAAGAAACCTTTATAACATTCCCTATGCTTTTTAAGCCTGTGAATGATCTATTTCAAACAGAATAATTGGATATCTAGGCTCATGAACAGCTCATGAACAGTTTATGGTCCCTTCAAGTTAATATTCAATTGTTTTAAATATTGACCTTACAACCCACATATCTTATCTGTGTCCTCCTAAATCAGCCTTGAGCTGGTCCTGGTCAGTCTTTTAATTGGCAAAATAAGTGAATTATCACACACAGATACAAAATTAGACAAAACCATTAACATGCTCCATATATTTGTGATCTTGGCAGTTCCTGATCGGAACATGTTGGTTGAAAATGGTCTGCGGTGTCCAGCCTGCTTCTCCAAAGGAAACAAAAAGTGTAAAAGTGAGAAGACCGTCAACTGCCTTGAGAATGAGACCAAGTGTGTGGATTTTAAAGGAGTTTTTACTAGAGGTAACACTGCTACTCAAACAGGGGGGAAAGGCCTAGTCTTCGGCTGGGTCATAGAGACTCCCTCCTGTTTTCCTTCTCCCCCCCCCTTTCCCTTTCATGTTGCTGGAAAAGTGAGGGGGAACACATCACTCACTGGTCTCTCTCACTGGTCCCACTCTGCACCCTTCCTTAGTATTTTGCCTGCCTGGACTGTGTCTTTTATCTTTCATAATGCCACTTGCTTGTACAGAAGGAGGATTAAAAGTGAGATATGCATATAAACTACCCTTCCAAACAAAAGTAAAAAGTGCATTGATTGCTCCACCCCAGTTGCATCTTGATCTCTCTACCAATGAGATGCAGTCCAGGACAAACTATGTCCCTCTTGCTCAAAAAACATATTTATTATGTGAAATGAATGTAATAGATTTCTTTAAATTCTGTGACAATGAGCAATATCTGGCTAACTCAGACGTTCAGTGCAAGGATTTACAGTTGTGCAATAGAATACAGTGGTGCCTCGTAAGACAAAAAGAATCCGTTCCGCGATTCTCTTCGTCTAGCGGTTTTTTGTCTTGCAAAGCAAGCCCATTGATGGCTTAGCGGATTAGCGCTATTAGCGGCTTATCGGCTTAGTGGATCAGCTGATAAGCGGCTTAGCGGCTTAGAAAAAGGCGGGGAAGGGAAAAAAACCCACAGGAACTCGCAAGACATTTTCGTCTTGCGAAGCAAGCCCATAGGGAAATTCGTTTTGCGAAGCGCCTCCAAAACGGAAAACCCTTTCGTCTAGCGGGTTTTCCGTCTTGTGAGGCGTTCGTCCTGCGGGGCACCACTGTATCTGGGCTCTTCTGCCTACATGTGCTCTGTTTCCTCCCAAAATCTGCTCCACAATTGTGGAAACTCCCGGAATGGATTTAGGGGATACACAGGGGGAGGAAAAGAGGGAGGCTATGTTCCTTTCCAAAAGCATACATCATTTTGTCGATGTCATGAGTTAGCCACATTCGTAAAAATATAAAGCGCTTTATATGCGTTATAACATTATGGAATTAATGTTGTGGAGTCCCGTCTTTTACCAATGGGACTTCCATGTATGAAGTTTACAACGTATTAAACTGAATCACTTTTTTGATGTGTCTAGATCCAGTCTTAGATGCATAGCTCCATATCAACATAGTTTTGAGGAATAATGATGTTTTGAGAGGGGAGAAATTGCCAAATCCCTCCTTTCTGAAAAGAAGAGGGGATTTGGAATGAATGGAGGAGGGGTGTATGGGCTGATTTGCCCCATGAGGGAAGAGGCAGAGTCCAGGCCATTTGAGCTGCCTTTGACATACATTCTTTCTTCTCATCCTTCTCCTGCCCTTTACACCTGGGCTTTTGCTAGTTTCTCTTTTGAGGGCTGAGTAAGAATTCTGAGGGGAGTTCCTGATTGGCTCTTGGGATTCCCCCTTTTCACCTACTTCATGTTAGATGGGTTTGAAATGAAAATAGATATGGTAAAGTAAAAGGAGGATCCTCTGGCTGCTTAGATCATAGTGGGGCAATGAGGGAGCCTCAGTGGGCATGCAACCGTCCTGAGAGACAATGGAGTGCACCCCCAGCTTGATTAATGCCAGATCCACATACTCAAGGCTTGTTTTCAAATCCTCTAATTTCAATATATTTTATAAATATAGCCTGCTTATTAATAATCTTCATTTCTTGAGACTCCTTTGAGTATGATGGCAATTTTGAATTACATAAGAGTTATTTTTTTACCCAAACTACTAATGGTGAAAATTATGAAACCCAGCCAGATGGGTGGGGTATAAATAATAAATTAGTAGTAGTAGTATTCTTGTATATTCATGTTTGGATGAAATTATAATATTGTTCAGATTTCTGAAATATACATATTTTAAAATTCACCATCACAGGTACCATCTTTTAGTCCCTGGATAAAGGACTTATGTCAACATTTCTTTCCTTTTTTCCAGCTTATTTTTTCCACAACAATTTTTCTTTCCAAGGCTGTGGAACAACAGATTTTTGTCGCATCCGAAAAAAAGGAAAAAGAGTTGGAGTAGGGAAATATATCCTTTTAGTTCTGCGAGAAAGATGTTATAATGCTTCACGAATATCACACCAGCCTGAACATGAAGGGTAATTTGCACAGTGTAGGCAATGAGGGGGAATTGGAGGCCTAGTGGTGAAATTCAAGACTCAGGAAGTCTAGTTCTTTCTTTTTTGCTTTTGGTGGAGATAAAGGGAAGCAAGTGGTAGAGAAAAAGGGGTCAGAATGTGGGGGTTCTAACTTCAAAGAGCCCTGTAGTGTATCATTAAAAAGCAGTTGTTTTCATTATGATTATTACAATACAAAATAAATGGTTATGGGAAATAAAATGCTGGTTCTTGGATGTTTCTTTCAGATTCAAATGTGATTAATATTTATTGGTTGAGCCGAAGATATTACAAAAGATAAAATACATAGAATGGGATAAAAACATAATAAAATACATTACACAGCTAAAATCATTATTAAAATTGAATGTTTTCTTAAATAAGAGGTTTCTCCTCTGAAGAATTTAACTCGGGGCATCTTTTCAGCTCGTGCAACTTTCAGGTGGGTGCCATTACCATTTTAAGAGAACTAGGAAGAATTCCATGGTGAGCTCTTGCACCTGTAAATCTAGAAAAATAGCACTGATCCTGTACTATTGCCATTATAATCATCCTGTCTTTTTATAATTAAGTTATGGTTTTTCTTCCATTACCAATTGATTAAAAACACCAAGTCTTCTTTCAGATGAATACTTCGAAATGGAGAAGCATGTAGGCTGAAAGTTACAGGACCCTTGGGGCAATCATGGTGGAGCTTCAGTATCAGGATTCAGGTTCAGTTTTCCAGTCAATGGTATATCATTCCTGGACTCAGTCAGCTCATCTCTTCTGATACTAATCTACAGGCCAAGGCATTAGTAGTATAAGGATACTACCTCCTGTCAATTGCTTATGCCCCAATGCCATAGAGTTTGATTGATGATGTCATATGACACTCCACCCCATAAGTCCCATCTAAGAAGGCCCACCTCCAAGGGCCACTATGAAATAACCTGGGGACGGGCATCCACGTAACCCATCTGTGATGATGACACACTACTGCCTCCTTCAAGTAGGCAAGGACCATCCCCTCTTGCACGGAAACATTAATCACATTTTGAGCCAGTCAGCTGTCCCCTCCCTGCTACTTCTCCTCAGAAAAGAGGGGCAAGGGGCAATGTGCTTGAATCTTACCAACCGACCCTCATCCAACACAACAGGGCTAGACAGTTCTCTAGACACCCCTTGAGATTCAACCTCGAAATGCTTTGCAAACAATTCACAGCATTGACAAGTCACAAGCACCCTCCCTGGCTCCCAGTGACAGGCCCTCCCCATTTTCACCTTGGAACTTTTCTTTTCTCACCCTGCTTCTCACCCTGGGAGATGCCCAATTCACCACCTCTCTACCTGGATACTGGCACCAGCTTTAGATTCCCCACCACCACCACTTGACAGCACATTAAGTCTTTTCTTTTCTTTTATTTTTAAAGCACGGACCAATACTTATCACCATGTCTTTTTGATACATACTGTACCAATGTCGTGTCATCTCCACCCCCCCAACTCTCCTTTAGTGGTTTCCTAAATAATGAAAAATTGAAAATAAACAGGAGAGAAAATGCCACATTTTTTTAGATGTGATTACAAACATATTCTGTTGTTTAGTCGTTTAGTTGTGTCCAACTCTTCATGACCCCATGGACCAGAGCACGCCAGGCACTTCTGTCTTCCTCTGCCTCCCTCAGTTTGGTCTACTAACTCATGTTAGTAGCTTCAAGAACTCTGTCCAACCATTTCGTCCTCTGTCATCCCCTTCTCCTTGGGCCTTCAATCTCTCCCAAGATCAGGGTCTTTTCCAGGGAATCTTCTCTTCTCCTTTCTCCATCCCTTCAAAATTCTGTTAGTATAAGCCGATTCAAAGGAAATGAATAGAAAGAGGTATATTTAAAAAATATTAATAGCAATAATGATGGTCATGTTGATGATGATGATATTAGGGTGTATAAAAGAGAGAACACAATAAAAGCAGGAAAGGGAGGAGAAAAGAAAGGGCTAAATATGAGGAAAAGGGAAGGAAGGAAGGAAGGAAGGAAGGAAGGAAGGAAGGAAGGAAGGGCAAAAGAGAAAGATTGGGAAGGGAGGAATGTGTGTGCGTGTTTAAAATGCAGATGAAAGCTGTTCAGAAGTGAGATCACTGAAAACTGGTTACAAGAAGAGCTTGTTCTCTTGTTGGCTCTTAAACACAAGGCCAAACTCCCAGAATATTAGTATGTCAACACTCTTGCTAACAATTCTTCCCTTCAGGTCCAGGAAACACCTGTGGGTACAAAGGACATCTGAGTGATTCCAGAAAGCAGGAGCTAAATCACCAAAATATATAGAACAGGATACTCAAAGAGACCTGATGCACTGGTTTGGATCAAAAAATACAGAATTACATATTTATTTAAGACAAATAAAACAACAGTGTAGTAAGCACCCTGTTACCAAATAGGAATAAAGGATGGTAGAAGAAGGTCAGTTAGGAATTTGGGAACATTTGGGAAAATATGTACACAGAGAAAAACAAGTTTAAACTAGTATATTTTAACAGCTGTCAGGTGGCAGAGGAACCAACAACCACGGCAGGTTGTCAGTGTTACTATAAAGAAGCAATGCAGAAGAAAGAAGCAGCAGCTAAGATAGCTGCTGGTGGCTGGAAAGCCAGACAGGATGTTTATGACTGTTACCATGGCAATAAAGGGGCAGTCCATTCTCTGTATTGAGCACAGGAAGTGAGCTCAGTGTGTGACTTATGACCTGTACAGGATGTACATGGGTGGAGTTATGATTCTCTCTGTTGTTTGTGAAGAGTGCAGACATGTTTATCTGTATGACTGCCAAAGACAGGAATAAAAGCATGTAGATACATTTCTGTCTGAGTCTGATTCCCCTCCCTGGGGAGCAGGGTGAGGGAGAAGCAGTGGTGTGTTTTTCTCACAGTCTGGGAAAAATCGCCGATACAGACCTCGCATGTTTACCTGCCGGGAGTCGCAGGAGGCAGGTCAAAGGAATTCAGCCGGTGCCTGAAAAGGTAGGCACATTCCTCTGACCGAGGCAGAATTCCAACAGTCAGGAATGGATAACACAAGAAAATTTCCTTCCCATCTGCTATTTATTCAATGTTTACAGGGAGATGCTTGGGAATGCAGCCTCTTGGGAAAATGGCATAGTCCTGAGTAAATCTCCACTCCCCTTCTTTCCCACTTCCTCATTCGTCAACAGCAGCACCCCTCTATGGTTGCCTCTTAGGGCCATTTGTCTTTGAGCTCTTTGCTTGCAGGGTTCAGGGAGATGGTGGTTCTGAAATGCTTTCTAGTGATAACGTGTCAGCTAGCTGCTCCGGCTCTGCCTCCTCCTACTCTCCCATTATTTCCCAACTTCTCCCCTCATCTTCCTATGAGCTGTGATCTCCCTCAAATCTCTGTTGTAATTCTGAACTGTCTTCTTCTCTGGAAGGGTCAGGTTGGGGAGGCGGTCTCCACCATTCCTCCTCTGCCCAGTCCCTGACATCACTCCCCTCTCCAGAGTCCTCCTCCACCCATCCCAGTAGTTTTGTTCAGTTGGGGTGGCATGTATGCAACACCCTCTGAAAGTATGGTGAATGGACATGTTCTGCATACCCCCATGATCTTTCTTCCGGTCAATACCCCCCCCCCAACAATCAGGTATTGCAACTTCTTTCTTTGCATCCTGGAGTCTAGAATTTGTTCTACTTCTGGTCTGAAAGAAGCAGCAAAAGAAGGTGCTTCTGGCAGGAGGTGTGAGGACTCTGACAGGATCCTAGAGTCAAACGGCCTTTCCCCCAAAGCCTTTTAAGGACTAACTAGGCTTTGGGAAGCAGCCCTCCTGTCTCTTTCCCAATGCTGCTGCCACCCCAGGAGCTGCTTCCGTGGCCCTTCTCTGCTGTCAGGGAGAAATCAGGACACCCTGGAATCAAGGCACAACCCAGGACAGCTTAATGAAAAGCCATTCCGGCCAAATCAGGACTGCTGAGGCGTATGCATTTAAATCAGCTTTAAAATAAATTTGCCTCCAAGGTGAATGGATTCTTGAAGTGTAAGGAGAATATGAGAACATTTACAAAGCAAAATGGTCAGAGCTGGAGGCCCATAGGATTGACGTTAAAGTGCATTGCCTTTTGAATATGACTTTTTGTATGTTGTGCTTTAAAAAGGCTAAGGTACCTGAGCATACAAATATTGTTAGGCCCAGCAAGTATCTTTCACCACCTCTTCTAACTCTTTTATCATTTCACTTATTTGAGAGATCTGTCCTTTTGCATTGGGGTTAGATGACATAACCATGCATCAAAAACTGTCAAATCTCTGCTTGCCTGCAGTTTTACATTAAAAACAAAACTTTGATGCTTTATATCAGTAAATACCATACTTCCCCATTCCAAACTATTGATTTGAAGGATACACATTTTAGAACCAACTTTTTATTTGCCACAATCATTTATATTTATCACAATAAGCATAATGACACACTATAATATAGCACGCTTTTCTCTGTGTACTGCATCCTATTTCCCTCCATGAACAGCAAAAAAAAAGAAAAGAAAAGAGGAAGAGACAGGGATCCCAATGCCTGACTCTCGCCACTAGGAATCACTCTCACATTGCTATGAATTATTGAATTCACAAGGAGGAGATTTATGCTGAACCATAATTACCCATCAATGTGAGGCTGGTGTTAGATATGTGAAGCAATATAATAGTTATTTCAACTGGAAAAGCGTTTGAGGCAGTGGAGATAAAGGGAAGTGCCAGAGAAACCAAAATTCCAAAGTATACTTTGAGGAAGTTGCAATACAAAACTATACAGACTTATCTGTGAGTAAGACCCATTGAAATCAGTGGCACTTACATCTAGGTAGACAGGTATAGAATTGCACTGTAATCCCTTTGAAATAAATAGTTATTACTTCAACCAAAAGTGCATAGGAGTGTGCTGAAATCCCTAGGAGTTTGCTCCAATCCTTCCAGCCAAATATATTTATTGGTGTGGGATGGGATGGAAAATTGTGAAATATCTTTCGGTTTCAAGGAAGGAAGCAAACTTCCTTTGAAACTGGAGGTGGAGCATAGATATTGTGGGTTATTTTGCCCTGCCTGAGTATCTAATCCTCTTTTCAAGTAATCTAAGCTGGTGGCCATCACTGCCTCCTATGGAAGTGAGTTCCATGATTGAACTATGAACTGCATAAAATATTATACAGCATATAGCTTCTGAACTGCACTAACCATGCTTTACCCCTTCTTTCAACTATCTCAGCTAAAATATTTGTGATATTATGGGGTTAATCATTAAATAGAATACTTTTCTTTTTTCTTTAATTTACTAAAAACAAGCAACATAATTAAGAAAAAATAGGTTTCTTGATTACATTAGGTTTCTTAAGTACATCGGAAATTTTTGTTAGGTCTAATTGGAGATGAATCTATGTATGTCACAACGGCTACAAGGATACTCCTGGCCCAGAAATGAAAATCACAGGAGATTCCAGCATTGGAAGAATGGTGGAGTAAGATGGTGGAATACGCTGAGTTAGCAAAGCTGACGGGGAAGATCCGGAATCAGCACGACAAACTGGAAAGGACTGGAGCAAATTTATATTATATATCAAAGAATATTGTAAACATCTGAAAACATTTGTAGCTTTGAGTTGAAATGTTTTGTAATGACAATATAAGGAACTGATTTACATTTAATAAAGGGAAATATAAAAATAAGAGAGAAGGTTAAAAAGTGGTTATAGAAATGCTAAGAATAAAGTAATTACGTACTGAAGTCAGAAAAAGGGGCGGGAGGAGGTCGATGCTCGGATAGAGCAATGTTTGAGCATATGGATTAATGTATGGATATTGTGATTACAAAACACTGAAAATGTAATAAAAAATATTTTAAAAAAGAAAAGAAGTGAAGCATAATCTGCATCAGCAAAATTCTTCAATTTAATCATAGAATTGTAGAGTTGGAAGGGATCTCAAGATTGATCTAGTCCAACCACTGTAACTCCCCCCATGGGACTCGACCATGAGATTGAGAGTTTCATGCTCTACTGGCTGAGCTATAGAAAACCCACATCAGCAGTGAAAGCCACAGTCGGATTGACCTAACAGTGGACTAGACACATTTACGGAAGAGGCTATCAGTGGCAATTAATTTGATGGATATACCATTTCCAGTTGCTGGGGGAGAACAGGGGGAGTGGCCGACTGCCCTCCTGTTGTGATAGTCCTGTACCAATGGACATCTGATCAGCCACTCCAAGAAGGATGCTGCTAGACTGCAGGGTTCTTTTTGTCTTCTGAAAATGGAGAGTGGGATTTGAAGCAGGGATAAACAACTACGTAGCTGGATTCAGTTCAAGACAATGTGGCTAAGTCTAGTCATCACTAAACAAATCAGCTGGCTCAAAGTATCCTCTGCCTTTCACAACAATCTAACACAATTAGAACAAGGAGGGGCAAAGTTCAGTAAAATGATTTAATCAGCTCTCATTAATAATCTTAGAGTCACTGTATTCTATTAAGTGCCTACCAGTATGTCCCTGGCACCTTTCAACAGCCCTGAGCTATGTCTAGCTTTGCCAGCTGAGCAGTCACCTGAGCAGTACCTTGAGGCTTTGATTGCACTTTGATTAGTAGCCTGGAAGAAGAGAAAAAGTACCGTATATTGTTCCTTCCAACTCAGTAAGGGAAGGCAAAACAGAGGAATTGGATCAGAATTATTTTTTCTATTTTTAATGATGAGCATAGTCACGTGGCCTCAATTGACTTTGCAGCCTTCTTGGAACAAGTTGCTCATTTGGAGCTGTTTGTGGTCCTGCAGTAACATTACCTTACAGTGGTACCTCTGGTTAAGAACTTAATTCGTCCTGGAGGTCCATTCTTAAGCTGAAACCTTTCTTATTCTGAGGCGTGCTTTCACTAATGGGACCTCCTGCTGCGCGTGATTTCCATTCGCATCCTGGGGCAAAGTTTGCAACCAGGAGCAGCTACTTCCTGGTTAGCGGAGTTCGTAACCCGAATCATTCATAGCCAGAAGTGTTTGTATCCAGAGGTATCACTCTGCTTTCTACCTCAGCCTTACTTGCCTGCCCCTGAAGTGATTGCTTTGCTGCCACTGAGTCACCCTCCTTTTTTCTGTGTGGATCAGTTTTACTGCTTGAAACCTCCATTGCAGCCACGTGCGCTGCAATATGAAGTCAACATTTTAACCACAGCTCATCCCATCCTTCCCAGTCTTGCTGGGATGAATCTAGTGTCCAGGCTTTTCTCTTCTTCAGATGAGGAATCTTTAGGTGGAGAATGTATTGAGGGGGTTTCTTGTAGGTGGCTTCTGGGCTTTGCCATTGCCTTTTTTTGTTCTCAGCTCCTTCCTTGGGTGCCGTCAGAATTTAAATTTTATATTACCGTATTTTTCACTCCATAGGGTGCACCTGACCATAGGGCCTACCTAGTTTTTGTTGGTTTCTATTTCCCTCACTGAGCAGCAACTGCAGTCACAAGACATTGTTTTGCATTCCACAGTCAGAGTTACTGTTGGATTCCCACGGGAATGGGAGACTCTGGGAGGTTGGGGAATTCCCCCACCTCTCGCAAAACCGGAAGAAGCCGCACGCTCATTAAAGGGTGCGTGGCTCCTGCGAGCTTTTCTACGAGGTGGGAGAAGGGACTGATGCGGCCAGCCAGTCCCTTCTCCCTCTTGGGGAAAAGCCCCCAATAGCGCATGGAGCTTGTGTGCGGTTCTTGGGGGCTTTTCCCGGCTGCCTCCCCCCCTGCATTCGCTCCATAGGATGCACACACATTTCCCCTTGCTTTTTAGGAGGGAAAAAGTGTGTCCTATAGAACGAAAAAGACGGTAACTGTATAGAAGAAAAACATTGAAAAGTGCCTGTTGACAACTAATGAGATTGTGGTGAAATAATTCAGACAATTTCAACAGTGAGCTTTGAATTTCATCATTTTCTCTATGTCTTTATGCCAAAGTGTTGCCTGCAGCACAAACACGAAGCCTATAAATCCCTCCAAGTAAGCCTCTATGTGCATCAGTTCTCTTTCTAGAATGATGAAGGCACTCCTGAGCACATGCCTCCTCTTGGCCCTGCTTTCTCCAGGTAAGTAGGAACCAGTAGGATGGGGAACTTTTACAGTAATAATATTTAGAGGACAGAGGAATCCGGAGAGCTGAATTTAAGAGAGCTACAGGAGACCAGGGTTCAAATCCCCACTCAGCCACAAAGCTCACTGGGAGATCCTGGACCAGTCACTATACCTCAGGTTAACTTACCTCACAGGGTTCTTGTGAGGATAAAATGGGGAGCAGAGAACCATGTACACAGCCTTGAGCTGCTTGGAGGCAAGTGCAGAAAACAAATAAATCAAAAAAATTAGAAGCTAAGAGCAACTAAAATGGATAGAATTTTAAAATGATATTTGAAATATGCTAGTAACTGAAGGTACTATGAGTAGCCACTGGTAGCCTAATTCTGCATCATTTGCCTAAACCTTTTGTGTGGCCATTCAAGTTGGTAGCTTTGTCAGTCTTACGAGAGAGGGATCAAAATGTTTTTATTTCCACTTTGTCCATGTCATGCAGAACAGTATGTGCTTCCAGGAAGTCCCCTCTTTCTCCCCTCTTAACTGTCCTAACCCCCTCCAAAAAAAACGAAAAAAAAAAAACATCATCAACATTTTTCATAGGTGAATTGCCCTAGCATAGCTAGTAGAACCCTTAAAGATCAACTGTCTTAACCTTGATCTAACCCTGTTCATTTAACTCTGCTTAAAACTGGTTGAAATGCAAAATCTGCTCCCCAACAGGTCTAGTAAGTGATGGGACAGAGTTTTCCTGCAGAGGGTACCCAGTTTCCACAATGCTTTTTTTTTCATGCCTAAATGATGGGATAAGCCTTCCTCCTGCTCATCTGGCCATTGCTCCTTTATCTAAGCTCATGTCTAAGATTGTAATTGAATTGAAGTGATAGAGTGGATGGGAGGAAAAATGGGCCATTGGATGGGGGGGGGGTTACCTCTTGGAAATAATTAAACCAGTGTTCTGGCCAATGGTTTTTACTCATTTCATTTTATTGAAAGATCTTGTTAACTTGAACCCCATTTCATTTAAAAGATTGAATTCTCTCTCACCTCCTTCTCTGTGTCAAATGAAGGAAACCACAAAACCAAATAATAATAATGTTAATGACAATGACAATCCATGAACTAATCTTTTGCTCCTGTCCTCAGCATTGCCTCTGAATTGCAGAAACGCGTTTAACATGACTGGACTGACATATGATCACTACATAAGAACATATTGTAAATTTGGTGAAGATTCCTGTGCTGCCAGTGTTCTGCGTACAAATCTAGGTAAGATTTATCTGGTTTTTTGTCTTCTGTTTTTGGAATTACTAAATTAGTTGTAAGGAAGCTGTGGCACATAAGCTGTAGATGAATGAGAACTCCCATCTGCCTCATCTATCCTGGCCACCAGTCAGAGATGATGGGAGATGTAGTCCAGCACCATCTGGAGGATCACAGCTTCCCAATCCTGCAGTAAGGAATCACTAACATTTGAAAATGGGGAATTTAATATCACCTGATCACAAGCATCAGATTTCCATCTTGATGTGCATACCCACCCACCCCTTCTTCCCTAGAGTGTGCGGTTGCCATTTTGTGGTTCGCCTCAAATGCCAAAATACCTTGGGACTATTCTGGGTGGGATGGTGGTGCTCACTTGACCATCTGTTCCTACATCATTGCTACATACTTGGAGGGAGAGGGGAAATGGGACAGTGAGGTTGGTGCAGTTGAAGTGCCCTGCCAAGTCTTCTTCCTTGGCGATCACTTGTAGCTGAGTAAGTTTGTCTTCCATAAACACGGTTTTAACAATGAGTCCGTAAGTGACTGTGGAGGCCAATTCTGAATCCACATGTCCTTCCACAGTGGGGGCATTGGTTTCCAGACAGGAGTTGATCAAGGTGTGGATTTGCCAAGCGTGCCTTCCTGCTAGCATGTTTCTCCCTTGCGTCCTGAGTTCAAGTGTCTTCAAAGCCTATGACACCTTTGTTAAAGGCTGTTCTCCAACTGGAGTACTCGCAGGCCAGTGTTTCCCAGTTGTCAGTGTTGATGCTACATTTTTTTATTATTTGCCTTGAGACAGTCTTTAAACCTCTGCCAAGTATCTTGGGTTGGGCAACAGGAGTTCAGGGAAGTATTTTCCCACCCTGTAAATGGTAATGATCGACTAGCAGAGAGAATGCAGTGCATGGCACATGTATTGTCAGAAGTATAGAAGAAGCCATGATACTTCATGCTGCAGATTGGACCTGAAATGAAGTTCTACATTCATTCCAAATTTAATGCCTTTTACTGAGCGCCGCAACCCCAGAGTCGGTCACGACTGGACCTAATGGTCAGGGGTCCCTTTACCTTTACCTTTTATGATTGTAATAAAGCTTTGAAAGCTTTGGTTGTATTTTACAAACTACGGTTGCAATCAAAATTATTCACGCCCCATTGCAAATTGGGTTTATTATCAAATTTTACAGACTTCTAGCTGTTTGCATTGAGAAAATCAAAGGCCATTGAAATAGCTCTGCAAAATTGCTGCTTCAAGTGGTTCCCCCAAATTCAGCTGAAAATGCAGCTTATACTGCCAAGAACAAGAACATTATTTATTTCGGTTGAAAGACCCACAAAATCATTTTCAAAAGCAAAATAAAAAAGAAATACAGGGAAGATTAAAAGGTGGTCACATTGTTTTATCCACAGTATGTAGGTTTCTATTTCTTATTACTTCTGAGAGGAACTTAGCCAAGGCCAGGGTAGTATCATCTGAGTTATATTGGTTTCTCTACTCTCACTATTATTCAACCCATCCTTGGCAAGCATCTTTTAAATGCCTACAGAAAAATTGTGTATTCCACCAGGCTCATACAAGCCATTCAGAATACATCTTTCCATTGGTTAATTGATATCTGTTTCTTTTCTTTTTACAAAGTTTTTATTGTATGCTTTATGTATTATGAGTGGAATCATTTTGATATTTTTCTTTCAATGATATATAGGTGTGTGTACGTATATATAAATTAATAAAGCCCATCACCTTAGATTGCAGAATTTAATAATATTTTGCATGTTGTTTGTTTGAAAAGTTCTCATTCAGACATTACAGAAAATTGGTACCATTACAATGAACGTGTTTTAGGAGCAATAAACCTCCATATCTAAATATTTCTTTCAAATTCTTTTCATAGTGAAATTCCAAGAGCAACTTTTGAATAGATGTTCGGCATCCACAAGCTGTTCCTCAGGCCATTACAGCTTCACTGCAGGGGATGGTAAATTCTTTCAGATGAAGAAGCACTGCTGCAAGACTGAACTGTGTAACAATGCACTTCTCAGCCGTACGTTTCTGCATCAATTTAGAATCATTAACATGTTAGGGTTTTGCACTGAATTTGGCCATGGCCTGGGTCCTTAGTCAATCAGCAGTTCTTAGAGAATCTGTGCCTCCTTCAAATGGGGTGAGACAGCCCCAGGTGGCTACAGGTTGGGTTGAGCAGCTCAGGACTATTAGGGGCTCTCAAGGGATGGAGAGTCAGGCAGGACAGGGAGGCAGTCATGAGGAGAAACTGTGAAAAAGAGGGACCTAGCTAGAGACACAGGTGGTGCTGTGGGTTAAGCCACAGAGCCTAGGTTTTGCCAATCAGAAGTTCGGCGGTTCAAATCCCGGCAATGGGGTGAGCTCCCGTTGCTCGGTCCCTGCTCCTGTCAACCTACATCTACATCTGCCAGAGAAGGGATGGGTTGCCTTTCCAACCAGGCCTCTCCTTCTTGCCCCTCTAAGCAGCAGCATGCAGAATCAGATCATCCTTCTGATACGTGGGAGGATCTGATCCTGCACAGTACCAGTGTCCCTTGTCCCAGCCATGTTTTTACTGTATGTTAAGATATGGTTACACATTGCCCCTATAGCCAAGTGATGTGAGATTCCATGGGTACCAGGCATGCTGTAACCCAGGCTCTGTGTTTCCTGTGGGACCATAATGCACTCTGGTGTCTTTATGATATCTGGTTATGCATAAATATATACAACCTGAGGCCTACAATGAAGACATCCACCAGAACATGTCCTCTCCCTCTCATAGGCACAGCAGCATCCTTGCCTTGGCAGTTTGTCTTTTCCTGGGAATGGTCATATTTCTCATATTCTAATAAAACCTAATCCTGGTTTTATTACTACACAGGGAGCAGCTTCCATTCCTTTGTTGTGCTGCTGTGCTAATCTGCTATTTTAATGACCCACTTCCCTGAAACGGTTACCTCAGAAGTAGATTACTTCTGACATGAGTCATGTTGATTTCCTAGGGTTTAGAATTGTCTAAGGAAGTGTCAGTTATGTCAGTTTAGGAACTTTGCCTACATTAAGTAACCAAGTGGATAAGTAAAATAATAAAAATAAAAATCGGGGATAAGAATACAATCTTCAAGATGCCTTTATAACATTCCCTATGCATAGTTAGCCATGAATGATATTTCATGCAATATAATTGGATACCTAGGTGCATGAACAGCTCATAAACAGGTTATGGTCCCTTTAAGTTAACATTCAATTTGATGGTCTAAATTAGATGGTTACAACCCACCTATCTTATCCAGGTGTCCTCCTAAATGACCCTTGAACTGTTTCTGGTCAATCTTTTAATTGACAAAACAAGCACTGACTAAGCTGGCAGTTATTCTTAATTATTATTATTTATTGAATTTATATACTGCCGTGTACCTGCAGGTCGCAGGGAATGAAGAAGAAGAAGAAGAGTTTGGATTTGATATCCCGCTTTATCACTACCCTAAGGAGTCTCAAAGCGGCTAACATTCTCCTTTCCCTTCCTCCCCCACAACAAACACTCTGTGAGAAAGTGCACAGAAAGTGACAGTTAGTTCATTGCTGAAGTGCAAAAGACAGCCAGAAACTGTGTACAAAGATAAGGGACTAAGAGCATACGTTTTCATACAGCCTACACCATAATAAATGGCAGGGAAAACTTCTGAGAGATTCAGAAGGGAAGAAAGTTCACACTCCCCCACCCCTTCTTTATGTAAAGGTCATTCATCTCAGAGAACAATGGTGACTTTGCCCCATGCTCAGTCCTGAACCCAGATTGTGTCTAGATTATATTTTATCCAAGAGTACTTGCAACTGCCCCACCAAAACTGGAAGGCCCTAGGGTGGATTCCATTAATACAACACAGAGATACAAAAACAGACGAAGACATTAACATGCTCACTATACTTTTGATTTTGGCAGTTCCTGATCGCAACATGCTGGCTGAAAATGGTTTGCAGTGCCCATCCTGCTTCTCCAAAGGGATGGAAATGTGTAAAAGTGAGAAGACCATCAACTGCCTTGAGAATGAGACCCAGTGCATTCAATCCAAAGTAGCTCTTATTACCGGTAACATTGCTATTCAGACAAGGAAAAAAGGCCTAGTAATTCTTGGTCATGCAGACTCTCTCCTTGTCTCCTTCTCTCCCTTCCTCCTTTTCCCTTGCATGTTGCTGGAACAATGAGAGGGATCATATCTCTCACTGACCCAACTCTGCACCCTTCCGTATTGTTTTGCCTGCCTGGTCTGTGTCCTTTAACTCTCATAATGCCACTTGCTTGTCCGGAAGGAAGATTCAGAGTGAGATGTGTATATAAAATACCCTTCTGAACAAAAGTAAAAAAAGTGCATTGATTGCTTCACCCCAGTTGAATCCGGATCTCTCCACCACTGGGATGTAGTCCAGGACAAAATGTGTCCATCTTGCTCAAAACAAATATTTATTATGTAAAAGGAATGTATTACATTTCCTTAAATTCTGTGACAATGAGCAGTATCTGGTTAACTCAGACCATTAGTGTAAGGATTTACAGTTGTGCAAGAGAATTTCCTCTCTCTTCTGCATGTATGTGCTCTGAATCCTCCCAAAATCTGCTCCACAGAATTGGGAAAAACCTCAGAATTCATTTAGGGGATACACAAAAGGAGGAAGAGAGAGGGGATATGTTCCTTTCTACATATTATTTTGTTGATGTCATGATTTAGCTACATCCGTAAAGAGTCTTTAACCCAAAGTGTTTGTAACCCGAGGTACCACTGTAAATCAATTTTTAATGTGTCTAGATCCAGTTTTAGATAGATACCTCCCTATCAGCAAATTTTTCAGGAATAATGCTACATTGGGAGGGAATTTGGAATGAATGGGGGAGGGGCATATGGCTGATTTGCCTCAGGAGAACAGAGGCAATTTCCAGGCCATTTGTGATGCTTCTGCCCTACATTCTTTCTTCTCTCATTTCTGCTGCCCTTTACAGCCTTGAATTTGCTAGTTTCTCTTTTAAGGGTTGGGTAACAATTCTGAGGTGAGTACCTGATTGGCTCTTGGGATTCGTCTTTTTCACCTGCTTTATGTTTGACGTGTTTAACATGAAAATACCGTATTTTTCGTCCCATAGGACGCTCCGTCCCATAGGATAAACCTAGTTTTTTTGGGGGGAAATAAAGGGGAAGGAAATTCCTTTATTCCCCCCCCCCAAAAAAAAAGCAGGTTGGGGAAACCGAACCAGGTCGGGGAACAGCGGGATGGCGGCGCTGCGTCTCCCTGCTGTCCCCTGAGCTTGTGGGGCTGGCCGATGTCTGTCCGGCGCATGGGGCGCTCTGCTTCACGGTGCCCCGCCCGCCGTGTGGCAGGCTGCTATCCGCAGCGTGGGGAGCCCTGTGGGGAACTCCTGCAGGGCTCCCCATGCTGCAGATGTCTGTCCAGCATGCGGGGCGCTCAGCTTCAGGGCGCCCCACCCGCCGGGCTGCAGGCTGCTATCCGCAGCGTGGGGAGCCCTGCGGAGAACTGTGAATGTGTTCCCGAAGTGCCAGGCACTCTGCTTTCAGGGCGCCCGACGCTCCGGAAAGCAGGCTGCTATCCACAGCCTAGACATCCCTGTGGGACCTCCCGCAGGGCTGCCTAGGCTGCGGATGTCTTCCTGAAGCCTGGAGAGCGAGAGGGGTGCGTGCGCATGACCCCTCTCGCTCTCCAAGCTTCAGCGAAAGCCTGTATTCGCCCCATAGGACGCACCCAGATTTCGCCTTCATTTCTGGAGGGGAAAAAATGCGTCCTATAGGGCGAAAAATACGGTAGATATGGTAAAATAAAAGGAAGATTCTTTGGATACTTAGATCAAAGTGGGGAAATGAGGGAGCCTCAGTTGGCACCCAACCATCCTGAGAGACAATGAAGTGCATCTCCAGCTTTTTTTGCTGCTGGATCACCCTGTTGACTTATGGCAGGTTCACACACTCAGGGTTCAGACACCAAGGAGGGAGTGTTGTTTTCAGATCTTGCTGTGTGGCTGTAGCATGTGACTTTTAATACGCCCGGGAGATGGGGGGGGGGTAGAATTCCTCCCATTTTATTGCAACTCACCTGCCCACAAGAATTTGATTTGGTTAATCTTATCAATTAGGCCTGTTTTCAAATTCTCTGATTTCATTATATCTTATAAGTATAACCTGTTTATTAAAAATCTTTGTGTCTTGAGAGTCCTTTGGGTATGATAGCAATTTTAAATTATATCTGATCTAACTTTTTTACCTGAACTTCTTTTAAAAACTAACTTATTAAAATTCTCATTCACCATCACAGGAACCATCTCCTAGTCCCTGAGTAAAGGACTAATGTCAACATTTCTCTCCCCCCCCCCAGGTGGATTTCAGCCCCACAGTTTCACTTTCCAAGGTTGTGGAACAACAGATTTTTGTGCCATCGGGGAAGAAAGAAAAATAATCGGAGATGCGAAATTTATCCTTTCTTTTAACAAAGAAAGTTGTTACAATGCTTCACGAATCTCACACCAGCCTGAACATGAAGAGTGAATGGGAAAGTGTATACCTCCAAAATCTATGGCAATCAGGGGGAATTGGAGGCCTAGTGTTGAAATTCAGGATCTCTGTTTCTTTCTTTTTTGCTTTTGGTTGAAGTAAAGGGAAGCAAGGGGCAGAGAAAAAGAGGTCAGAATACGGGAATTGTGGATTCTTACTTCACAGAATCCTGTTGTGTATCATTAAAAAACAGTTAAGTTTTCATTATAATGATTACAATGCAAAATAAATAGTTATGGAGAATCAAATGCTGGTTCTCAGATCTGTTTCTTTCAGATACCAATGCAATTATCATTTATTGTTTAGCCACACCAATTACGCAAGACGCTGTGGTAAACTTGCCCCCAGCCGCTCGCCCCTCCCTCACCTGTCTTTGCTCTCCGGCCAGACCAGGTTTCTTGAGCAGGGCTGGCAGGCATGTCTATGTTTTACAGAAACAGAATAAATTAGAACCGGTAGGACTGCCACCACTCCCTTAGTTCTGGGGAACCCAGAGCCACAATCCAGGGAGAAGGCTGTGCCCCGTTATTGCTGGTTATCCCCCCCTCCAGTAGTTGTATCCACAGACTTGCAGACAGAAATTCTACGGTAGAGCGCAACCAAGCGTAAGGCTAGGAATTAGCTTTCCCCCCCCGGAAAGGCACACAAACCAAACAGTTTCTTCTTTAAAATTTATTTTAAAAGAACTTAAGAAAACAATCTAAAATAGCAGGCACTTCTTTAGTAAGTTACAAGCAAGAAAATAAGAACATTGTGAAATCTAACTGACTTACATACTCACGACTAAGGCACAGATAGAATAGTTAAAGTCCTTTCAATGTTCCGCATTCAGAGGCTTTCACAATTCTCCATCACAAAGGATGAATGGACGGCTACTGAGTTGGAACATCAGCAGCCGGGCGATTTGCGGATTGCAGAGCGCGCCTTCTCAGCCATTCCCAAGATCTTTTATCCCCAATTTGCATGTAGCGTCGGAACCCCCGAAACCAATCATAACTCCTGATTATTTTTATATTCTCCAATGACCGACTTGCGGGCTAATCAATCTAACTTCTGGCAGCTGGACCCATTAAGAACCCAGAGCCTAAATGAAAGGAGTTTCCTCCCTTCCGTGGAGCTTATGCAGATGCACATTCCCAGGCAATCAAGGCAGATAACATCACTGAGGGGATGTACATAACTTGCTTTCATTAAATCAGAGGTTTCCTTTCCCATAGTAAACCTCTCACACCCTGGAAGCCTGTTAGTCTGAGGTTAAAGGGACAAGACTTATTTCCCATGGTCCTTGTGGCTTGTTGGTTACCCACAAGGCCTCACTCTCGTTGCTTGACCAAGGAACAGCTTCTAAACAAACACTAACTTTACTACAGACGCAATACATAAAACAGAATAAAAACAAAATTAACACATTGCACAACTAAAATTATTATTAGAATCAGATGATTCATTAGATAAGAGGTTTCTCCTTTGAAAGATTTAAATTAGGGCATATTTTAAGGCAGAGTTTAGTGGAATTCAACTCCGGCACCTCTCAGGTTAGTGCCATTGCCATTCTAAGAGATCAAGGAACAAGTTCGTGGTGAACTCTGGCACCTGCAAATCTAGGAAAATAGCACTGATCCCTACAAACTTTTCTCCTTATAATCGTAACTGTAAAGGCAACACAGATCAATTTTTCAGAGGGGTAAGGGGATTTGTCCCTTAATAAATAGTTAGTCATATAACCAATCCATCTCTCAATTGGGAGATTTAAATATTTGAACAAAGCTTCTCTTTGTCCTCATAGATGGAACAAACCAGTAACTATTTGGGTGAATATTCAGGCCCCTTACCTTTACATAGGCAAATCACATAGGGGATCTGGCGAGAGCAGCCTTCAACTATGACAGAGTTGTAAAAGCTTTTCCCCATTTGGTAATTGTGATGTGCTTACATAGTGAGGGAGCTGAATGGGTAGTTTGGCACCGACCCCTCTCGCTCTCCAGGCTTCAGCGAAAGCCTGCATTCGCCCCATAGGACACACACGCATTTCCCCTTCATTTTTGGAGGGGGAAAAGTGCGTCTTATAGGGCGAAAAATACGGTATATGATTATGAAATCTTCTATGTACTTTGGCCTTATGATACCATAAATACACTTGCCAATAAAATCTATTATCATAACCTTCCAGATCCAGCAGATCAGATTGTTTTAGAATTATCCACTCCCAGATCCAGCAAATGCAGGATGCTTCATAATATAGTCTTAAATCTGGTAGAGAGAAGCCTCCTCTGTCTTTAACATCTATTAATAATTTATGTTTTATTCTTCGTTTCTTCCCTCTCCAGATATATCTTGAAATATCTCTTTGCTACTCTTTGAAGCAGCTCGCATTGCTTATCACTGGGATTGATTGGAATAAAAACAACACTTTTGGCAAAACACTCATCTTGATCACTGGCATTCTGCCTAATATAGACAAATTCATCCTTCCCCAGATTTCTAATTTCCTTTTTTCCTTTCCATAATTTTCATAGTTGTCTTTAAATATATTAATATCCTTAGCTGTCAACCATATTCCCAAATATTTAACTTTTTAAAATACACCTATCTCTGTCTTCTGCTGTATCTCCTTTTTATCTTGCTCTGAAACATTCTTCACTAAGAGTTTAGTCTTATTCTTATGAAATTAAAAACCTAATACCTGTCCGAATTTCTGTATTTTTTCTAATACTTTCAATAGTGAATTTTGGGGGTCATCAACCATTATAACAAGGTTGTCTGCAAATGCTTTCAATTTATATGCTTTATTTCCTACTACTATTCCTCTAATAGTTTTTTCTGCTCTTATGTTTCTCACCAGGACTTCTCATATTAAAATAAACAATAATGGTGATAAGCGACATCCTTGTATTGTCCCTTTCATGATTTTACATTTTTCTGTAATAACATTATCAACAATTAATCTTGCTTGTTGCTCTGAATAAATTGCATCTATTCCTCTTCTAAACCAAATTCCATCTCCTCTAGAACCTTATGCATAAATGGCCAAGAGATATTATCAAATGCCTTTTCAGTGTCAATAAACATCAATGCTGCTTGTTTTTTGTTTTTTACTTCCAGGTATTCTGGAGTCCTTAGCATGTTAGGGCTGTGCACTGTATTTGGCCATGGCCTGGATGCTTAGTATATTAGCAGAGAACCTGAGCCTCATTCAAATGGGGTGAGATTTGAAGCCCCACATGGATACAGGTTCAGTTGAGCAGCTCTAGGACTATTAGGGGGGTAGAGGCAGGCAGGATGGAGAGGCAGGCATAAGGAGAAATTGTGAAAAAGATGGACCTAGTGGGCAGCTGAGAAGGGATGGGTTGTCTTTCCAAAAAGGCCTCTCCTTCTTCCTGCCCCTTGTAGCAGCAACCTACAGGATCAGATCCTCCTTCTGATAGGTGGGAGGATCTGATCCTGCACAGTGCCAGTGCCCCTTGTCCCAGCCATATTTTTACTGGATGTTAAGATGTTGTTACACATCACCCCTATATCCAAGTGATTTGAGATTCTAGGGGTACCAGGCGTGCTTCAACCCAGGGTCTGTGTTTCTTGTGGGACCAAAATACACAGCTGACCTTGTGGTGCCTTTATGATTTATTTTTTATTTATAAATAGATACAACCTGAATCCTACAATGAAGGTGTCCACAACAAGGAGTTCTGTCCCTCTCATAGGCACAGTAGCATTCTTGTTTTGGAAGCTTGTCTTTTCCTGAGAAAGGTCACATCCCTCATATTCTAATAAAACTTAACCCTATTACACAGGGAGCAGCCTCCATTCCATTGAGGTGTTGCTGTGCTAATCTGTTATTTTAATGACCCACTTCTGCAGATGGTCACCTCACAAGTAGATTGTTTCTGACATACATCAAGATAATTTGCTAGAATCAAGAGGTGTCTAACAAGCCAAAATTAAGACCTTGGCCTAGGTTAATTAACTCAGTGGGTAAGTCCCCCCAAAAAGACCTGGGCCAAGAATACAAAGTTTAAGAAACCTTTATAACATTCCCTATGCTTTTTAAGCCTGTGAATGATCTATTTCAAACAGAATAATTGGATATCTAGGCTCATGAACAGCTCATGAACAGTTTATGGTCCCTTCAAGTTAATATTCAATTGTTTTAAATATTGACCTTACAACCCACATATCTTATCTGTGTCCTCCTAAATCAGCCTTGAGCTGGTCCTGGTCAGTCTTTTAATTGGCAACATAAGTGAATTATCACACACAGATACAAAATTAGACAAAACCATTAACATGCTCCATATATTTGTGATCTTGGCAGTTCCTGATCGGAACATGATGGTTGAAAATGGTCTGCGGTGTCCAGCCTGCTTCTCCAAAGGAAACAAAAAGTGTAAAAGTGAGAAGACCGTCAACTGCCTTGAGAATGAGACCAAGTGTGTGGATTTTAAAGGAGTTTTTACTAGAGGTAACACTGCTACTCAAACAGGGGGGAAAGGCCTAGTCTTTGGCTGGGTCATAGAGACTCCCTCCTGTTTTCCTTCTCCCCCCCCCCTTTCCCTTTCATGTTGCTGGAAAAGTGAGAGGGAACACATCACTCACTGGTCTCTCTCACTGGTCCCACTCTGCACCCTTCCTTAGTATTTTGCCTGCCTGGACGGTGTCTTTTATCTTTCATAATGCCACTTGCTTGTACAGAAGGAGGATTAAAAGTGAGATATGCATATAAACTACCCTTCCAAACAAAAGTAAAAAGTGCATTGATTGCTCCACCCCAGTTGCATCTTGATCTCTCTACCAATGAGATGAAGTCCAGGACAAACTATGTCCCTCTTGCTCAAAAAACATATTTATTATGTGAAATGAATGTAATAGATTTCTTTAAATTCTGTGACAATGAGCAATATCTGGCTAACTCAGACGTTCAGTGCAAGGATTTACAGTTGTGCAATAGAATACAGTGGTGCCTCGTAAGACAAAAAGAATCCGTTCCGCGATTCTCTTCGTCTAGCGGTTTTTTGTCTTGCAAAGCAAGCCCATTGATGGCTTAGCGGATTAGCGCTATTAGCGGCTTATCGGCTTAGTGGATCAGCTGATAAGCGGCTTAGCAGCTTAGAAAAAGGGGGGGAAGGGGAAAAACCCACAGGAACTCGCAAGACATTTTCGTCTTGCGAAGCAAGCCGATAGGGAAATTCGTTTTGCGAAGCGCCTCCAAAACGGAAAACCCTTTCGTCTAGCGGGTTTTCCGTCTTGTGAGGCGTTCGTCCTGCGGGGCACCACTGTATCTGGGCTCTTCTGCCTACATGTGCTCTGTTTCCTCCCAAAATCTGCTCCACAATTGTGGAAACTCCCGGAATGGATTTAGGGGATACACAGGGGGAGGAAAAGAGGGAGGCTATGTTCCTTTCCAAAAGCATACATCATTTTGTCGATGTCATGAGTTAGCCACATTCGTAAAAATATAAAGCGCTTTATATGCGTTATAACATTATGGAATTAATGTTGTGGAGTCCCGTCTTTTACCAATGGGACTTCCATGTATGAAGTTTACAACGTATTAAACTGAATCACTTTTTTGATGTGTCTAGATCCAGTCTTAGATGCATAGCTCCATATCAACATAGTTTTGAGGAATAATGATGTTTTGAGAGGGGAGAAATTGCCAAATCCCTCCTTTCTGAAAAGAAGAGGGGATTTGGAATGAATGGAGGAGGGGTGTATGGGCTGATTTGCCCCATGAGGGAAGAGGCAGAGTCCAGGCCATTTGAGCTGCCTTTGACATACATTCTTTCTTCTCATCCTTCTCCTGCCCTTTACACCTGGGCTTTTGCTAGTTTCTCTTTTGAGGGCTGAGTAAGAATTCTGAGGGGAGTTCCTGATTGGCTCTTGGGATTCCCCCTTTTCACCTACTTCATGTTAGATGGGTTTGAAATGAAAATAGATATGGTAAAGTAAAAGGAGGATCCTCTGGATGCTTAGATCATAGTGGGGCAATGAGGGAGCCTCAGTGGGCCTCCAACCGTCCTGAGAGACAATGGAGTGCACCCCCAGCTTGATTAATGCCAGATCCACATACTCAAGGCTTGTTTTCAAATCCTCTAATTTCAATATATTTTATAAATATAGCCTGCTTATTAATAATCTTCATTTCTTGAGACTCCTTTGAGTATGATGGCAATTTTGAATTACATAAGAGTTATTTTTTTACCCAAACTACTAATGGTGAAAATTATGAAACCCAGCCAGATGGGTGGGGTATAAATAATAAATTAGTAGTAGTAGTATTCTTGTATATTCATGTTTGGATGAAATTATAATATTGTTCAGATTTCTGAAATATACATATTTTAAAATTCACCATCACAGGTACCATCTTTTAGTCCCTGGATAAAGGACTTATGTCAGCATTTCTTTCCTTTTTTCCAGCTTATTTTTTCCACAACAATTTTTCTTTCCAAGGCTGTGGAACAACAGATTTTTGTCGCATCCGAAAAAAAGGAAAAAGAGTTGGAGTAGGGAAATATATCCTTTTAGTTCTGCGAGAAAGATGTTATAATGCTTCACGAATATCACACCAGCCTGAACATGAAGGGTAATTTGCACAGTGTAGGCAATGAGGGGGAATTGGAGGCCTAGTGGTGAAATTCAAGACTCAGGAAGTCTAGTTCTTTCTTTTTTGCTTTTGGTGGAGATAAAGGGAAGCAAGTGGTAGAGAAAAAGGGGTCAGAATGTGGGGGTTCTAACTTCAAAGAGCCCTGTAGTGTATCATTAAAAAGCAGTTAAGAGTTCATTATGATTATTACAATACAAAATAAATGGTTATGGGAAATAAAATGCTGGTTCTTGGATGTTTCTTTCAGATTCAAATGTGATTAATATTTATTGGTTGAGCCGAAGATATTACAAAAGATAAAATACATAAAATGGGATAAAAACATAATAAAATACATTACACAGCTAAAATCATTATTAAAATTGAATGTTTTCTTAAATAAGAGGTTTCTCCTCTGAAGAATTTAACTCGGGGCATCTTTTCAGCTCGGGCAACTTTCAGGTGGGTGCCATGACCATTTTAAGAGAACAAGGAAGAATTCCATGGTGAGCTCTTGCACCTGTAAATCTAGAAAAATAGCACTGATCCTGTACTATTGCCATTATAATCATCCTGTCTTTTTATAATTAAGTTATAGTTTTTCTTCCATTACCAATTGATTAAAAACACCAAGTCTTCTTTCAGATGAATACTTCAAAATGGAGAAGCATGTAGGCTGAAAGTTACAGGACCCTTGGGGCAATCATGGTGGAGCTTCAGTATCAGGATTCAGGTTCAGTTTTCCAGTCAATGGTATATCATTCCTGGACTCAGTCAGCTCATCTCTTCTGATACTAATCTACAGGCCAAGGCATTAGTAGTATAAGGATACTACCTCCTGTCAATTGCTTATGCCCCAATGCCATAGAGTTTGATTGATGATGTCATATGACACTCCACCCCATAAGTCCCATCTAAGAAGGCCCACCTCCAAGGGCCACTATGAAATAACCTGGGGACGGGCATCCACGTAACCCATCTGTGATGATGACACACTACTGCCTCCTTCAAGTAGGCAAGGACCATCCCCTCTTACACGGAAACATTAATCACATTTTGAGCCAGTCAGCTGTCCCCTCCCTGCTACTTCTCCTCAGAAAAGAGGGGCAAGGGGCAATGTGCTTGAATCTTACCAACCGACCCTCATCCAACACAACAGGGCTAGACAGTTCTCTAGACACCCCTTGAGATTCAACCTTGAAATGCTTTGCAAACAATTCACAGCATTGACAAGTCACAAGCACCCTCCCTGGCTCCCAGTGACAGGCCCTCCCCATTTTCACCTTGGAACTTTTCTTTTCTCACCCTGCTTCTCACCCTGGGAGATGCCCAATTCACCACCTCTCTACCTGGATACTGGCACCAGCTTTAGATTCCCCACCACCACCACTTGACAGCACATTAAGTCTTTTATTTTCTTTTATTTTTAAAGCACGGACCAATACTTATCACCATGTCTTTTTGATACATACTGTACCAATGTCGTGTCATCTCCACCCCCCCAACTCTCCTTTAGTGGTTTCCTAAATAATGAAAAATTGAAAATAAACAGGAGAGAAAATGCCACATTTTTTTAGATGTGATTACAAACATATTCTGTTGTTTAGTCATTTAGTTGTGTCCAACTCTTCATGACCCCATGGACCAGAGCACGCCAGGCACTTCTGTCTTCCTCTGCCTCCCTCAGTTTGGTCTACTAACTCATGTTAGTAGCTTCAAGAACTCTGTCCAACCATCTCGTCCTCTGTCATCCCCTTCTCCTTGGGCCTTCAATCTCTCCCAAGATCAGGGTCTTTTCCAGGGAATCTTCTCTTCTCCTTTCTCCATCCCTTCAAAATTCTGTTAGTATAAGCCGATTCAAAGGAAATGTATAGAAAGAGGTATATTTAAAAAATATTAATAGCAATAATGATGGTCATGTTGATGATGATGATATTAGGGTGTATAAAAGAGAGAACACAATAAAAGCAGGAAAGGGAGGAGAAAAGAAAGGGCTAAATATGAGGAAAAGGGAAGGAAGGAAGGAAGGAAGGAAGGAAGGAAGGAAGGAAGGAAGGGCAAAAGAGAAAGATTGGGAAGGGAGGAATGTGTGTGCGTGTTTAAAATGCAGATGAAAGCTGTTCAGAAGTGAGATCACTGAAAACTGGTTACAAGAAGAGCTTGTTCTCTTGTTGGCTCTTAAACACAAGGCCAAACTCCCAGAATATTAGTATGTCAACACTCTTGCTAACAATTCTTCCCTTCAGGTCCAGGAAACACCTGTGGGTACAAAGGACATCTGAGTGATTCCAGAAAGCAGGAGCTAAATCACCAAAATATATAGCACAGGATACTCAAAGAGACCTGATGCACTGGTTTGGATCAAAAAATACAGAATTACATATTTATTTAAGACAAATAAAACAACAGTGTAGTAAGCACCCTGTTACCAAATAGGAATAAAGGATGGTAGAAGAAGGTCAGTTAGGAATTTGGGAACATTTGGGAAAATATGTACACAGAGAAAAACAAGTCTAAACTAGTATATTTTAACAGCTGTCAGGTGGCAGAGGAACCAACAACCACGGCAGGTTGTCAGTGTTACTATAAAGAAGCAATGCAGAAGAAAGAAGCAGCAGCTAAGATAGCTGCTGGTGGCTGGAAAGCCAGACAGGATGTTTATGACTGTTACCATGGCAATAAAGGGGCAGTCCATTCTCTGTATTGAGCACAGGATGTGAGCTCAGTGTGTGACTTATGACCTGTACAGGATGTACATGGGTGGAGTTATGATTCTCTCTGTTGTTTGTGAAGAGTGCAGACATGTTTATCTGTATGACTGCCAGAGACAGGAATAAAAGCATGTAGATACATTTCTGTCTGAGTCTGATTCCCCTCCCTGGGGAGCAGGGTGAGGGAGAAGCAGTGGTGTGTTTTTCTCACAGTCTGGGAAAAATCGCCGATACAGACCTCGCATGTTTACCTGCCGGGAGTCGCAGGAGGGAGGTCAAAGGAATTCAGCCGGTGCCTGAAAAGGTAGGCACATTCCTCTGACCGAGGCAGAATTCCAACAGTCAGGAACGGATAACACAAGAAAATTTCTTTCCCATCTGCTATTTATTCAATGTTTACAGGGAGATGCTTGGGAATGCAGCCTCTTGGGAAAATGGCATAGTCCTGAGTAAATCTCCACTCCCCTTCTTTCCCACTTCCTCATTCGTCAACAGCAGCACCCCTCTATGGTTGCCTCTTAGGGCCATTTGTCTTTGAGCTCTTTGCTTGCAGGGTTCAGGGAGATGGTGGTTCTGAAATGCTTTCTAGTGATAACGTGTCAGCTAGCTGCTCCGGCTCTGCCCAAGGTATGAGATTTTCGGACTTAGAAGTGTGAATGCAGATTGATTTATTCTCTGCTTCACGGGAGCAGCGTTTGGGAAAACAGCTCCAAGTGAGAGAGGCTTGCATTCCAGGAATTCTTGTGGTTTCCTGTACAAGAAAAGGAATGCACTGTTGCTAAGCAACGCCCGGCACTGAAGTGGAAAGCTACCAGAAGTGAGCTGGGCTATCAGGCTATGCCTCAGAGAGGCAAAAACAAAGTCTTGTTTTGACTAGGCTCTCACGAACTTTTCCAAGCAGCCAGTGTTAGAGCTGCCAGGTGCCAAGAGCGTAAACAAACCAGCTTTTGGATTTTAGAGGCTTGTGTTTGAGAGTTAAAGGCAAAGGACTCAAAATGGATGTCAAGAAGGGGGGAGCCCTGCCTTCTCCACCCCTCCTGACCAATGACAATTATGCATCTTGGTCTATTAAGATGAAGGCCCTGCTGCAGAATCAGAGACTGTTTGGGGTGATTGAGAACCCCATCCCTGCAGCACCAACGCGTGCTTGGGAGTCACAGGATGTGAAGGCCAGAACGGCTATAATTCTGTGTGTGTCAGACTCGCAGCTTGTGCATATACAGAATTTACAGCACGCGAAAGACGTTTGGGACACGCTGAGAAGGACACAACAGAGAGATGCAGGTTCTTCAGCGTTGCTGTATTTTGAAAAGCTGACCAACCTGAGGCTTGCGCCTGATGGAGATGTTCAAGCGCACCTGACGGAAATGAAATATTTGTGCCAACAGATGGTGGAACGCAATTTCCGTCTGGATGAGGAAGTGTTTTGCTTCATGGTGATAAACAGCCTGAATCGGACTTACAAATCTGTTGCCAGTCAGCTGGGGTCCATCCCAGCAGCTCAATTAACTTCGGAGAGGGTCTATGCAGTTGTGCTTAATGAACATGACAGACTTGCTGCACTGGAGGTCAAGGACAAGGGGAGGGAAGAACGGAGTTCTAACACCCCCACTGCTGTAGCTACTGGAGGAGAAGCTGTAGCTTTGAACGTTGTCCGATGTTACAATTGTGGACAGACTGGGCATCTTCAGTGGAACTGTAAGAAGCCACGTCAGAACAAAGGTGCCAAGGGAAGCTCCACGAAGTCTGAGGCATCAGGCAAAGGTCATACCAAGTCACAGGCGAAGCCTGCAAAGGCTTTGATGTCGAAAGGAACCACGCCAGAAGTGGAGAACGCTTTTGCCATTGACACGGGGTGTACATTTCACATGACAGCACGCAGGGATCTATTTTCGTCGTTTAAGAAGCAAAGCTTCGTTGTACAACAGGCCAACGGTCAGGAACTGAAAGCCACCGGAATTGGGACTGTGTATCTTGAAAGTCTGAACTTGACTATAAACAACGTTTATTTGGTTCCAGATTTGAAGTACAATCTGCTCAGCGTATCGCAGATTGCTAAAAAGGGACTAAAACTGTCCTATGATGAAGCGTGCTGCGAAATCTACAAAGATGGAGAGCTGTATCTTTCTGCCAAAGAGAAAGATGGACTGTATTTGTTGACTTTTGATCAAAGTGATTACATGAATTGTAATTGTGTGGCTATTCCCTCCCCCCCCCCACAGGTGGAATAAATGAAGACAACGGACACAGAGTTTTAGGTTAATGGGCGAAAATGGCCACAACTTTATTGATTACAGGAAAGAAGGGTATTGGCTTTAGGCATTGGCCCTAACCGACTATCCGGTCTGACCGGGAAGGGTTAAACACCAACAGGGGGAGCCACCCGAGATGCATATCCCTAGGCGCTCCCCGATGGGTTACCGCTCGGGGGCGCGCTTTAGGCCCTAGCCTCCGTAGGTTTCGGACGAGGCGTCGCCCCTCGGAGTCCTTTAACGAACTACCCTTCAAGCATTGGGGGAGGTGATGGTGTTCCTCCCCCCCAACCTCATCTACATGATAATACCCCGGCCAATGCCTACCGCCAAAACCGAGGGAGTTGTGACGATTTGCTACGAGGTAGGCGAAAAAACCAAGTGGCTCACAAAACCAGCCAATTAGCCAAATGGAAAAACTCCTACCAGGCCCCTTGCGGCGACCAGCCGAAGCCCATAGCAAGGTCAGTGGCAAAACCTAAAGGGCGGGTGGGTGGGAAACTGCGTCGTCTCCAGGGAAGAAAGGGGGTGAGCCAGGGGCTGCCCTGACCTTAAGTGGCCCTAGGAAGGCCCGCCCCTGCCACCAGCCAATTGGCTGGCGCCACAGGGTATGCTAATTGGGTGAATCCCTGTCTCCTGTGAGGCTGACGCCAGCCTCGCAGAGTGAGTGTGGGCGGGGTCGTGATCCCACAACCCCCCCTCCTCCTGAAGATCGGAAGGGGCATTGTGTGGCTATTCCCTCCCCCCCCCACAGGTGGAATAAATGAAGACAACGGACACAGAGTTTTAGGTTAATGGGCGAAAATGGCCACAACTTTATTGATTACAGGAAAGAAGGGTATTGGCTTTAGGCATTGGCCCTAACCGACTATCCGGTCTGACCGGGAAGGGTTAAACACCAACAGGGGGAGCCACCCGAGATGCATATCCCTAGGCGCTCCCCGATGGGTTACCGCTCGGGGGCGCGCTTTAGGCCCTAGCCTCCGTAGGTTTCGGACGAGGCGTCGCCCCTCGGAGTCCTTTAACGAACTACCCTTCAAGCATTGGGGGAGGTGATGGCGTTCCTCCCCCCCAACCTCATCTGCATGATAATACCCCGGCCAATGCCTACCGCCACCGAGCCGCAAGCCGGCTCGCCGCCAATACCCTCAGACCTGTAACCAATCCCTAACGCCTTGAAAATTATCTGCCAACCAAATAACATTGCCAGCATCAGATAGATGCACGCCATCCCAGCGATAAAGCATTTCCTTGTCAAACCGTATGCATGGGTGCTGAATGACCCGACCGCCCCATGCGGCCACTCTACGAGCCACCGTGCGCTCCACAATCCTCCTAGCTTTGTTCACAGCCACGGGTTTTTCTGCATCCCGCCAACATCGCCTTTCCAGCAAAGATGACCAGATTATTGTAATGTTTTCATGGGATGCCCTCAACAATTCCAAGTCATTGATAATGTTCCATATCAAGTCCACCCCTTTCCTATACGCCAAGTCGTTCTCGCTCAGCTGGATGACCATGGCACTGGGTGGGCCCTAAATGCCACTCCCACCCAGGGCTGCCACTCTACGCACCACCGCCCAATGCCAGGCTTTCCTAGCCCTGTTTATGGCTATCGGGCACCTGCAATCTCTCCAAACCCGCCTCTCCATCCACGAGGCCCAAATAAAATAGTAGTGACGTTTGGGTAAGAGGCCTTAAGTTCCTCCAAGTCACTAAAGATATGCCACATCAAGTCGACTGCCTTTCTGTAAGCTAACACTTTTCGCCTAATTGGATAACTAAAGCATCTGGGGGCCCCTCCGCCGCCGCTCTGGCCCTAATAGCGGGCAACATTTTTGGCCCAGCGCATTCTCCTTCGAGAGATCCAAGATATATTTATGTAGCTAAGGTGCGGCCCGAGACCGGAATTGATGGCGCGGACCCTGGCCCAATGCACCATGCTGTGCCCGATTATCCAGATGCGCGCCCTCGTAGCTCCTGCACCCTAGGTCCCCATTAGCGGCATGGTTTATATCCCAGTGGACGGTGCAGGGCCTATACTCCAAATATGCATCACAACGTCACCTGAAAGCAAAAGAAGGTAACAAAGCCAGGTCAGGTATACTGTGAACAATCACAAGGTCTTATGAATATATCCTTTATATGCATCAGACTTCCCTTAATGCATCAGACTTCCACTGCCCCCAAGTCCTTCATCCTTTCAGATGAGAGTCCCAAATGCACTGCTGTGGTGGCGGCCCCAATCCGAAAGGAGTTAACCGTGAATTTAGCTGAGGGTAAACCTCAGGCAGCAATCGCCCTTCGCATAACGTGCATGGACTGATGCCGTGCAAGGCCGGAGCCATCCCAATGTTCGAGGAATGGACCTGAGACGGTTGGTCCCATGTACATGAATTGTTTAGTGTCCTTTACTGCTGATCGGTTTTGGAACATTGGACATGCAGGACTAAATTGGATCTGAACAAGGTCAGGTCTCTCAAACTACCTCGGGCAATGGAATCTGGTTGGCCCTTACAAACCACTTCGCCACTGCGCATAACGCCAAAGGCAATGGAGTATGCAGCTGTAAATAACTGGGCCTTGTCCTCGGACCAACAGATACTTCTTAATTTTCTTTCTTCTTGTTTGTTTTTTTTAATGGTTTATTATTATTATTATTATTATTTTACATTTATTTATTTATTTATGAATTAGCATAGAATGTCATAAGTTAAGGGCCTTCTACCATCACTTTTAGGAGGCTGCGGCCTGCGCCAGCCCCACAGTGCCCTTCACACTAAGAAGGCCACACCAGGGTCTCTGGATTAAACAACCTTACAGAAAAAAGAGATTGCCGCCTACTGGATGTTTAAGAGTCTTTGCTGCACGACCCAGCACTCTCCAATGTACCAAGTATTGCAGAGCTTCAGCCTTGGTAGGAGGCGTGTGAAGCTTAGGATTTTTTAATTTACCTTGAGGTGTGTCAAGCGTAGGTTTTTTTTTTTGGTTTTTTTTGTTTTGTTTTTTTTTACTATTATTATTATTGTCATCATTATTATTATCATTATCATATTTTATTATTATTATTTTATAAGTTTGCCTTGAAACTCCATAAAGTCCACCCAAGCCCTTTTAAAAGATCTAAGCGTGGGCGGGGCTCCTGAAGCTAATACTCCCTTCAGGACATCATGTTCCCAAGGCTCCAAAGGTGCTCCCGGAATGGCTGTGGCAATTTGCTGCACCTGTGCATCCGTGATGCCCTTGTTAACCCCAGGGGTAAATTTGTTAGAGAAGTAGATGTTTATTTCTAAGCACTAAAGGTCAAAGGTCCGGGACAGGTTTGCCACTCTAGGAGTGCGATAATTGTTTAGACGGGACACTTCCCGAACTGATTCTTTGGTTTGGGGGGGGGGTTCCCCGAGTTAGGGGGTAATGAAATGAGGATCCTGAGGCCATAAGAGAAACTCTTTGCTGCCTCTATTTTTAGGGTATCTATCGAGAAGGGTTCTCAGAGGTGAGAGCTCAACAGAAGAGAACATCCCAGTCAAGGGCCAAATTAATACCAGTTTCTGGCTGTTCTTTTTGGCGGGTCTGTGAGCTTTTCAAGACCCCTGATGGAAATGCCCCCTGCTGCCCGGAAAAGGCTGTTTACCTTTAAAACACGAAGACGCTGGGTGGTTACCTAGGCACTTCTCACATTCATGCACATACTTACAATTTGGCCCTTGGCACACACCCGTGTTGTACTCCCAGCAAACCTCATGGTGAGGGACTCGCTTGGCTTCAAATTTTCCGACTTTCCTTTTCCCACATAGGGACCCATATGCTCCTTCCAGTAATTCTGGTCGCTCGGAACGCAGCAGGTGGTGGGCAGCAGGAAGCTTTTCTGAATCGTCCTCGGCATCAGAAGGCTTACTTCTTTTGCTCTTCTTGGCCGAATGCTTTTTCTTACTTAGACTTCTTTCTCCCTTCCACAGTATTCCCTGTGGAATACTGGGAAAGTCTGGGGTATACTGAGAGGCAGAAAGGTTATAATTGTAAGCATGAGCCCTACCTCCCGAGGATCTGTCATTGGAAACCCAGGGACACGTAGACTGTAATTATGTGTGAGGATGCATAAATGGATTGCTACCCGAATGTGGAACCCTAAATAAGGAGGCCAAAGTGCAAAGGGGCTCCTCACTATTTCGGAAGAGGCCGTAGTGACCATGGGCCTGAATTGTTGGTAAAAGGTTTCCAAAGCAGAGGAAACACTGACTAGGCCTGTGGGTTGCAGGGCACAGGAGGCTACCCTAACCCATCTTGGACACAGGACCCACTGTTGAATCATTGGCTGCTCTCAGCACTGCTGCGGTGGCCGCAGAGGTGCCAGGGCGGTCCACAACGTTAGGTGGCGTATCCGGGATGCATTCTTGGGTGAGCGCAAGAGGTGCCGCTGCCACCTGGCCTGCGGGCCTATATTGCCTATAAAATGTCTAAAAAGCATTGAAAAACTGTGCCAAAGTATGTGGGTTACTAGGCACTACGAAGGCCTGAGGCCCCTCTTGGTTCTCTTATGCCCCCCCCCCCCCAGATACAGCAGGCATTACAAAGCCTGGGACCCCTCCTGGTTCCCTTGTGCCACCCCAGATATAGCGGCATTTTGAGCAGACATAGTTTGATACCCTTAATTAGCCTGGTTCAGTAAAATCAACGCCAACTAGCTTGGATTATATGCGTGAGCTGCGAGCAATATCACAGTAGTTCAGTATTGTCTGCACTGGTGAGTTTAAAGGAATCAAAGATGCCTAACTAATCTCCAACAAATTGTATTTAGCTGCAAACAATATCACCGTAGCTCATTATTATCTGCACTGGATAGCAGACCAAAATACCAGCCCACACCTCAAGCAATGTATTTAGAGGAATACTGAGTCTATAATAAACAGAAGAGCACCTTTGATAATGTCAGCAGCTATGCAGCAAGCTAGAGGTAGAATTATACATTGTAACCCAGCAATACAGCAGTGAAAAATGATAAGTTGACTTATGCAACAAACCTATAAGCAAAGCAAAGCTCCCAAAAGCCCTTAAGCACTATTATCAAAATCAACCAAATGATTTAAAATTGCCAGATTAAATATATACTTATAAACTAACTGATGAAATACCAGAAAGAGATGAACGTAAAAGAGGCATGAGCTATTTGCTTTAGATTCCCTATAACCTGTATGCAAAGCTCGCAAGAGATTGCAGGCGAAGAAACCCTTTAATAAATCAAATGATGTAAAACCTGGATCTCTTTTCCTTATAACTATGAATTAACTATACCAAATTATAAAACTTAAAGCCTAGGCAGAGAGTAAATGACACAGCTCCACAGAGCACCGCAAGGTGAATGAAATAATTTGAATTCCAATATACTATGCACTAATGCTTCAATTTGATTTAAATGTGTTTCATAAATTCCCAGAATGAAATTCTCGAGAGTGTAAGTATAAACAAAAGCAGTCAAATTAATTAGAGGATATTAATTCTAAGATTAGCCTAGCCAGAGACGCTGCAGCCAGCTCTATACAAGCTTATGCACCAAGAGGAGGGGCTCCCTGCAGCCCCTTGCATGCTCATATTTAAGCTAGGCTCTATTAATAGTTGCGCTATCATCCTTTGTTTATATTGCTTATGTTTATTTCCTTTGTTTATATTGTTTATATTGCTTTTGAATTTAAAACCAAATAGAAAGTGAGGGGCACTCAAAAAGTAGATCCCACGTGGTTTTGCCTCTCCTAAAATGGCCGCCGCCGCAAGGCCACGTGGGCAATCAAAATGGCGGCCGTAATGCGTTCCCACTGCCTAGCGACAAGGAACATGTGCGGAAACACTTAACGCTAGCCCTTTAACACTGAAAAAATTCCACAACCGCAAGAGCAAAACCTGCAGGCATTCCCCACGTACCCCTTATGAACATTAATTATTTCCCTGGTTTTTCCGCCGGTTAGGCTTAAAAGGTAGGGTTTTTAAAATTACTTTCCACGTGGAGTGCCTATAGTAAAATGGCAACCGCCCGGAAGGCCATGTGGGCGGATGAAATGGCGGCGGGGGCACGGTTGTTGCCCGGCAACGGCACAGCTGCTTCCGATGCTTTCCAAGTCTAAACTTCCGCGCGAAAATAAAACAGCCTGTAGAACTCACCCCCTCAAGAATGCTGCTGAAATGATTATTTGACAAGAAATTCTGCCCCCTCACCCCAGCAGGAAAATGAAACACAACCGGCACCAAATGCAGCCCGCTCTCCTCCTGCAGCTGCCATCCACCTAATTGCACCACGCTCCCCTGCACAAACCCCTAGCTAAAGCATGAAGCCCCAACAGCAAAACCTGATTGGATGGGTGCGCTGTGTCCTCCGGCCTTTCTGCCTTGAGCTCCTTGCAGGACAGGCAGTCAGCAGTCGAGGGCAGGCAACGGATCACCAGAAAAAGCTCCACAAAGCTGAATAAATTCTTCTGAAGGGGGCATGCAGCAGCAGGCAAGGCAAGCTCCTGAGGGCAGGGAATTTGCACCAAAACACACAGAGCTTCCTGTAAAACTGTAGACGTGAAAGAGATGCTGGAAGGAAAGCACACAAACACACACACAGTGATTTTAGCTCAATTACAGCTCCCGTGTTAAACTGCAGCAGCTGGAATGGAGCGCAAAGGGGGAAACCCCCAGAAGGAGAAAAGCCCCACAAAAATAGAGATAACAACTCCTGAAAATCAAGCAGTTTAGAAATCAAGCAACACCAGCAGCGAATGCTGAAAATTCCCTGTAAAAGAAAGGGAGCTTTTTCTGTGAAGCTACAGCATATTCCACGAGGTGCCCTGCAGCTCAAGAACAAAGGCAACAAAGAAGCAAGGCAGGAAGCTCCAGGCAAGGCAGATAAGATCTCCCACAAGCAGGAACAGCTGATATGCGGGAAACGTGAAGGCTGGCCGGGGAGAGGGGAGAAACGAAGGGGCAGAATGGAGACTGTTTAAATTAGCTGGGGAGAGGGGAGAAACAAGGGGGGCAGAACGGAGACCGTGTAAAATCAGCTGATTAAAGAGCATTCAAACCATGGGGAGAGAGGGGGAGAAGCAAAAGGACATTTCACATGACAGCACGCAGGGATCTATTTTCGTCGTTTAAGAAGCAAAGCTTTGTTGTACAACAGGCCAACGGTCAGGAACTGAAAGCCACCGGAATTGGGACTGTGTATCTTGAAAGTCTGAACTTGACTATAAACAACGTTTATTTGGTTCCAGATTTGAAGTACAATCTGCTCAGCGTATCGCAGATTGCTAAAAAGGGACTAAAACTGTCCTATGATGAAGCGTGCTGCGAAATCTACAAAGATGGAGAGCTGTATCTTTCTGCCAAAGAGAAAGATGGACTGTATTTGTTGACTTTTGATCAAAGTGATTACATGAACTGTAATTCTAACATGATCTCTTTTGCAGGTGTAGCCAAGAAGAACGTCAAGCAGGTCACCTCGAGGGTCGACAGGGCATTTCAGCGGGTGTATGCTGATGTGATTGGTCCTCTAGCACCATCTAGAGGCAATGCAAAATATTACCTAATATGTGTTGATTCTTTCACAGGTTTTGTCTGGATTTATTTTTTGGAGAGACCAAAAGACGCCTTGGAAAGGTTTAATGAGTTTTGTGACAAGGTTAAAAATATGCATGATGCTGACATAGCTTGTCTTTGCACAGATGAGAAGCCAATTTTTCTCTTACAGGATTTCCAGAGGTTCCTGAAGAAGAAAGGGATAAGACACAAAATTGCTACTTCCGAAGAAGCTTGGAAGAGATGTGTTTGTGTTAGGGTGAACAAAGAATTGCAAAAGGGAATGGAGGCACAATTGCTGAGTTCACATCTGCCACATGAGTACTGGGCTGAGTCGCTAATGTCGTATTATTATACGTGGTTGAGAAAGTTTTCAACAGAGTTGGGAAGTTCTCCTTTTGAGAAACTGTTCCACAGAAAACCTTCTGTTGCCCATTTCAAGGTTTTTGGGTCTCATGTGAGGACAGAAGCTCCGGGTGGAGTAAAGAATGCCAGAGGCATTTTTGTGGGTTATGAAATGGGTCTCTACAGAGTAATTTTGTCTGAATCTGGTCAGGTGATTCTCACAAAATTCCTAGAGAGTGCTCCTGAACAGGAGAGAGTGATTGTTCACACATTTCCCACAGGAGATGATGATTCTGATGATGATGATGTTGATTTTATTGAATTCAGTAGTACTGATGATGACAGCGATAGCTCAGACAGCTCAGTTGTCACAGTCATTGAGAGAAAATCTCACATAATGACTAGACCCTCAGAAGAGGAGGATGAACCACTGATTACGCTTAGTACTGGTTCTCCAGAGAGTTCAAAGGCTGAACCAGAAAGCAGAGAAGAGCAGTACCTCTTACGTAGGTCTGAGAGAGCAACGAAGGGTGTACCACCCAAAAGATATTCAAAAGAATTTGCCAACTTAGCTATTGCATGTGTTGCTGTTGTAAATGACCAAGGTCAAATTGAAGCTGTGTCTGAGTCAGAGACAAAGGCACAACAGAGAGTTGCTAACCAAGGTAAGGCAGATGCACTCATTTCTTGGAAGTCACACAACCAGAGAGGTACATTGGTAAAACCAGTGGTGGGTAGTTCCAAGGGTGGAGCTGAAACAACAGGGGAGTGTTATACATATAACAACTGTTTGTTTTCTTCTCTAGATCAGGCATTGCACGCTGCACGCATTGATTCTTTAGGGGGAGGGTGTTACTATAAAGAAGCAATGCAGAAGAAAGAAGCAGCAGCTAAGATAGCTGCTGGTGGCTGGAAAGCCAGACAGGATGTTTATGACTGTTACCATGGCAATAAAGGGGCAGTCCATTCTCTGTATTGAGCACAGGATGTGAGCTCAGTGTGTGACTTATGACCTGTACAGGATGTACATGGGTGGAGTTATGATTCTCTCTGTTGTTTGTGAAGAGTGCAGACATGTTTATCTGTATGACTGCCAGAGACAGGAATAAAAGCATGTAGATACATTTCTGTCTGAGTCTGATTCCCCTCCCTGGGGAGCAGGGTGAGGGAGAAGCAGTGGTGTGTTTTTCTCACAGTCTGGGAAAAATCGCCGATACAGACCTCGCATGTTTACCTGCCGGGAGTCGCAGGAGGGAGGTCAAAGGAATTCAGCCGGTGCCTGAAAAGGTAGGCACATTCCTCTGACCGAGGCAGAATTCCAACAGTCAGGAACGGATAACACAAGAAAATTTCCTTCCCATCTGCTATTTATTCAATGTTTACAGGGAGATGCTTGGGAATGCAGCCTCTTGGGAAAATGGCATAGTCCTGAGTAAATCTCCACTCCCCTTCTTTCCCACTTCCTCATTCGTCAACAGCAGCACCCCTCTATGGTTGCCTCTTAGGGCCATTTGTCTTTGAGCTCTTTGCTTGCAGGGTTCAGGGAGATGGTGGTTCTGAAATGCTTTCTAGTGATAACGTGTCAGCTAGCTGCTCCGGCTCTGCCTCCTCCTACTCTCCCATTATTTCCCAACTTCTCCCCTCATCTTCCTATGAGCTGTGATCTCCCTCAAATCTCTGTTGTAATTCTGAACTGTCTTCTTCTCTGGAAGGGTCAGGTTGGGGAGGCGGTCTCCACCATTCCTCCTCTGCCCAGTCCCTGACATCACTCCCCTCTCCAGAGTCCTCCTCCACCCATCCCAGTAGTTTTGTTCAGTTGGGGTGGCATGTATGCAACGCCCTTTGCAAGTATGGTGAATGGACATGTTCTGCATACCCCCATGATCTTTCTTCCGGTCAATACCCCCCCCCCCCAAACAATCAGGTATTGCAACTTCTTTCTTTGCATCCTGGAGTCTAGAATTTGTTCTACTTTGTACTCTTCCTCTCCTTCTACCATGTGTAGCTGCCTGGTAAGGGTGTGCAGGCACGACGGGTGACAAGACTGATCTGTGCAAGATGGGGTGAATCTTCATAGACACAGGCAATCGGAGCCAGAAAGCCAGAGAGTTGATCTGGTCCACAACTTCAAACGGGCCCACTCTTTGGGTTCATTTTCCTGCACATGCCCTTTTGTGGCAAATCAGGTTTTGACAGCCACACCTGATCTTCCATATTAATCTCGGTGCCAGGTTGTCAATGCACATTGGACAATATCTTATAGGCCTCTTTAGCACAGTCCGAACGCTCTTTTAGCAAAGTCTGCATTGCTGACAGTTCTTCTACAATGTCTTTTGCTGCCAGAACCGACGGGGTGTCACTTGGGGTTGGGACGCTTGCGAGGATGGTATCCATAACAGACAAAACCACTTTGTGACCCACAAAGAGGATGTGATAACCATCAATGTATGTGTATCCCTTTATAGATCACATTTTCTGCTGTGATCTGCAACAGCAGATATTCAGAGACTTACTAGTTCTCATACTGGAGGGAAAATAGCTATCATAACTATATTAAAAACAAAATACTGATAAGTTACAAAACTGACAGTGTAAACTTGAATGGCCCCATGGATACAAGCAGGTTCCAAGTTCACCCGATTTCTGGGAAGAGCATGTGTGTGACATGCTAATTGTTTATTACTTTGTGCCTCGTTAGGATTAATTTGTTTCCAGCTCAGGTTTACCATAAAGCCTGAGGGAGGAACACATTTATTAAAAGTACCTGCTTACTGAGAGTGGGAATGTGGTTGAACTGGAAGAGGCACCTGGCTGACTCCCACAGAGTTCCTTAAAAAGATTGTATCCAATATGAAAAAAGAGATTTGTGTTACAATAAAAAATATAGGATGCACTCCCTATTTTCATAATTTCCTGCTCCTCACTGAACCAGTCCTTCCCAATTGGAATCCTTGGTCACCCTTCCTTGGCCATGAATCCCTCCAAGTCAACTTCTTCTTCCAGAGGTCACCTGTTGGTTTATTCCTCATTGGCTTCTAATCACTCAGGCATTATGAGGGTCTTCTTGAGTATATGCTTCTTCCATGAAGAGTTGGTTTCGACTACTTCAGGCTAAACAATACAGAGGTGTGGGAGCAGTGCAATGGTTGGGTAAGCCCCTTCCTTCTGGTCTGAAAGAAGCAGAGATCTGTCCTTTTGCATTGGGGTTAGATGACATAACCATGCATCAAAAACTGTCAAATCTCTGCTTGCCTGCAGTTTTACATTAAAAACAAAACTTTGATGCTTTATATCAGTAAATACCATACTTCCCCATTCCAAACTATTGATTTGAAGGATACACATTTTAGAACCAACTTTTTATTTGCCACAATCATTTATATTTATCATAATAAGCATAATGACACACTATAATATAGCACGCTTTTCTCTGTGTACTGCATCCTATTTCCCTCCATGAACAGCAAAAAAAAAGAAAAGAAAAGAGGAAGAGACAGGGATCCCAATGCCTGACTCTCGCCACTAGGAATCACTCTCACATTGCTATGAATTATTGAATTCACAAGGAGGAGATTTATGCTGAACCATAATTACCCATCAATGTGAGGCTGGTGTTAGATATGTGAAGCATTATAATACTTATTTCAACTGGAAAAGCATTTGAGGCAGTGGAGATAAAGGGAAGTGCCAGAGAAACCAAAATTCCAAAGTATACTTTGAGGAAGTTGCAATACAAAACTATACAGACTTATCTGTGAGTAAGACCCATTGAAATCAGTGGCACTTACATCTAGGTAGACAGGTATAGAATTGCACTGTAATCCCTTTGAAATAAATAGTTATTACTTCAACCAAAAGTGCATAGGAGTGTGCTGAAATCCCTAGGAGTTTGCTCCAATCCTTCCAGCCAAATATATTTATTGGTGTGGGATGGGATGGAAAATTGTGAAATATCTTTCGGTTTCAAGGAAGGAAGCAAACTTCCTTTGAAACTGGAGGTGGAGCATAGATATTGTGGGTTATTTTGCCCTGCCTGAGTTTGTCTAATCCTCTTTTCAAGTAATCTAAGCTGGTGGCCATCACTGCCTCCTATGGAAGTGAGTTCCATGATTGAACTATGAACTGCATAAAATATTATACAGCATATAGCTTCTGAACTGCACTAACCATGCTTTACCCCTTCTTTCAACTATCTCAGCTAAAATATTTGTGATATTATGGGGTTTATCATTAAATAGAATACTTTTCTTTTTTCTTTAATTTACTAAAAACAAGCAACATAATTAAGAAAAAATAGGTTTCTTAATTACATTAGGTTTCTTAAGTACATTGGAAATTTTTGTTAGGCCTAATTGGAGATGAATCTATGTATGTCACAACGACTACAAGGATACTCCTGGCCCAGAAATGAAAATCACAGGAGATTCCAGCATTGGAAGAATGGTGGAGTAAGATGGTGGAATACGCTGAGTTAGCAAAGCTGACGGGGAAGATCCGGAATCAGCACGACAAACTGGAAAGGACTGGAGCAAATTTATATTATATATCAAAGAATATTGTAAACATCTGAAAACATTTGTAGCTTTGAGTTGAAATGTTTTGTAATGACAATATAAGGAACTGATTTACATTTAATAAAGGGAAATATAAAAATAAGAGAGAAGGTTAAAAAGTGGTTATAGAAATGCTAAGAATAAAGTAATTACGTACTGAAGTTAGAAAAAGGGGCGGGAGGAGGTCGATGCTCGGATAGAGCAATGTTTGAGCATATGGATTAATGTATGGATATTGTGATTACAAAACACTGAAAATGTAATAAAAAATATTTTAAAAAAGAAAAGAAGTGAAGCATAATCTGCATCAGCAAAATTCTTCAATTTAATCATAGAATTGTAGAGTTGGAAGGGATCTCAAGATTGATCTAGTCCAACCACTGTAACTCCCCCCATGGGACTCGACCATGAGATTGAGAGTTTCATGCTCTACTGGCTGAGCTATAGAAAACCCACATCAGCAGTGAAAGCCACAGTCGGATTGACCTAACAGTGGACTAGACACATTTACGGAAGAGGCTATCAGTGGCAATTAATTTGATGGATATACCATTTCCAGTTGCTGGGGAAGAACAGGGGGAGTGGCCGACTGCCCTCCTGTTGTGATAGTCCTGTACCAATGGACATCTGATCAGCCACTCCAAGAAGGATGCTGCTAGACTGCAGGGTTCTTTTTGTCTTCTGAAAATGGAGAGTGGGATTTGAAGCAGGGATAAACAACTACGTAGCTGGATTCAGTTCAAGACAATGTGGCTAAGTCTAGTCATCACTAAACAAATCAGCTGGCTCAAAGTATCCTCTGCCTTTCACAACAACCTAACACAATTAGAACAAGGAGGGGCAAAGTTCAGTAAAATGATTTAATCAGCTCTCATTAATAATCTTAGAGTCACTGTATTCTATTAAGTGCCTACCAGTATGTCCCTGGCACCTTTCAACAGCCCTGAGCTATGTCTAGCTTTGCCAGCTGAGCAGTCACCTGAGCAGTACCTTGAGGCTTTGATTGCACTTTGATTAGTAGCCTGGAAGAAGAGAAAAAGTACCGTATATTGTTCCTTCCAACTCAGTAAGGGAAGGCAAAACAGAGGAATTGGATCAGAATTATTTTTTCTATTTTTAATGATGAGCATAGTCACGTGGCCTCAATTGACTTTGCAGCCTTCTTGGAACAAGTTGCTCATTTGGAGCTGTTTGTGGTCCTGCAGTAACATTACCTTACAGTGGTACCTCTGGTTAAGAACTTAATTCGTCCTGGAGGTCCATTCTTAAGCTGAAACCTTTCTTATTCTGAGGCGTGCTTTCACTAATGGGACCTCCTGCTTGCAACCAGGAGCACTAATGGGACCTCCTGTTTGCAACCAGGAGCAGCTACTTCCTGGTTAGCGGAGTTCGTAACCCGAATCATTCATAGCCAGAAGTGTTTGTATCCAGAGGTATCACTCTGCTTTCTACCTCAGCCTTACTTGCCTGCCCCTGAAGTGATTGCTTTGCTGCCACTGAGTCACCCTCCTTTTTTCTGTGTGGATCAGTTTTACTGCTTGAAACCTCCATTGCAGCCAGGTGCACTGCAATATGAAGTCAACATTTTAACCACAGCTCATCCTACACTTTGCAGCCTTACTGGGATGGATCTAGTATCCAGGCTTTTTTCTTCTTTAGAAGAGGAATCCTTAGATGGAGACTGTATTGAGGAGGTTTCTTGTAGGTGGCTTCCGGGCTTTGCCATTGCCTTTTTTGGTTCTCAGCTCCTTTATTGGGTGCCGTCAGAATTTAAATTTTATATTACCGTATTTTTCACTCCATAGGGTGCACCTGACCATAGGGCCCACCTAGTTTTTGTTGGTTTCTATTTCCCTCACTGAGCAGCAACTGCAGTCACAAGACATTGTTTTGCATTCCACAGTCAGAGTTACTGTTGGATTCCCACGGGAATGGGAGACTGGATGTGACATTCACTGGTTTCCTGATTTGCACTGTTCTCTCGGTTTCTTTGTTAGAGAGACGGTTGCTTCTCTGCTCTCACAGAGGCAAGATGCATGTTTGTATTCTCTCAGCATAGAGTGGAAATAAAGTTAAAAATGTGGCACATACTGCTTATCCTTCTGCTGTGTGGACTACTCTGCTTGGGCTCAAGACGAGCCTGTATCAGCTTCAGATGGGCCGAAGCTGGTCAAAATCTCACAGTTTTCAGAGGGGGAAATCAAGGGAAAAAATATGATTCCCCCCCAGCTCTGCGAGCAGCGCACAGGCTGCCGGCAGCCTGTGCGCTTCTCCCAGACCTTCTTCCTTCTTTTGCGGAAGGTGGGGGCATTCCCCCATTTCCTGCAAAAGTCCACAGGAGCCACGCACCCTTTAAGGAGCTCACGGCTCCTGTCGGCTTTTCTACGAGGAGGGAGAAGGGACTGATGCAGCCAGTCAGTCCCTTGTCCCTCCTCGGGAAAAAGCCCTCAAGAGTGGCCCTGCAAAAGCCGTGTGCTCTTTAAAGGAGCTGTGCAGCTTCTGCTGGCTTTTCTGGGAGGTTGGGGAATTCCCCCACCTCTCGCAAAACCGGAAGAAGCCGCATGCTCTTTAAAGGGGCTGCACGGCTTCTGCTGGCTTTTCGCAAAACCGGCAGAAGCCGCACGCTCTTTAAAGGGTGCGTGGCTCCTGCGGACTTTTCTACGAGGTGGGAGAAGGGACTGATGCGGCCAGCCAGTCCCTTCTCCCTCTTGGGGAAAAGCCCCCAATAGCGCACGGAGCTTGTGTGCGGTTCTTGGGGGCTTTTCCCGGCTGCCTCCCCCCCTGCATTCGCTCCATAGGATGCACACACATTTCCCCTTGCTTTTTAGGAGGGAAAAAGTGTGTCCTATAGAACGAAAAAGACGGTAACTGTATAGAAGAAAAAAATTGAAAAGTGCCTGTTGACAACTAATGAGATTGTGGTGAAATAATTCAGACAATTTCAACAGTGAGCTTTGAATTTCATCATTTTCTCTACGTCTTTATGCCAAAGTGTTGCCTGCAGCACAAACACGAAGCCTATAAATCCCTCCAAGTAAGACTCTATGTGCATCAGTTCTCTTTCTAGAATGATGAAGGCACTCCTGAGCACATGCCTCCTCTTGGCCCTGCTTTCTCCAGGTAAGTAGGAACCAGTAGGATGGGGAACTTTTACAGTAATAATATTTAGAGGACAGAGGAATCCGGAGAGCTGAATTTAAGAGAGCTACAGGAGACCAGGGTTCAAATCCCCACTCAGCCACAAAGCTCACTGGGAGATCCTGGACCAGTCACTATACCTCAGGTTAACTTACCTCACAGGGTTCTTGTGAGGATAGAATGGGGAGCAGAGAACCATGTACACAGCCTTGAGCTGCTTGGAGGCAAGTGCAGAAAACAAATAAATCAAAAAAATTAGAAGCTAAGAGCAACTAAAATGGATAGAATTTTAAAATGATATTTGAAATATGCTAGTAACTGAAGGTTCTATGAGTAGCCACTGGTAGCCTAATTCTGCATCATTTGCCTAAACCTTTTGTGAAGCCATTCAAGTTGGTAGCTTTGTCAGTCTTACGAGAGAGGGATCAAAATGTTTTTATTTCCACTTTGTCCATGTCATGCAGAACAGTATGTGCTTCCAGGAAGTCCCCTCTTTCTCCCCTCTTAACTGTCCTAACCCCCTCCAAAAAAAAGAAAAACATCATCAACATTTTTCATAGGTGAATTGCCCTAGCATAGCTAGTAGAACCCTAAAAGATCAACTCTCTTAACCTTGATCTAACCCTGTTCATTTAACTCTGCTTAAAACTGGTTGAAATGCAAAATCTGCTCCCCAACAGGTCTAGTAAGTGATGGGACAGAGTTTTCCTGCAGAGGGTACCCAGTTTCCACAATGCTTTTTTTTTTTCATGCCTAAATGATGGGATAAGCCTTCCTCCTGCTCATCTGGCCATTGCTCCTTTATCTAAGCTCATGTCTAAGATTGTAATTGAATTGAAGTGATAGAGTGGATGGGAGGAAAAATGGGCCATTGGATGGGGGGGGGGGGTTACCTCTTGGAAATAATTAAACCAGTGTTCTGGCCAATGGTTTTTACTCATTTCATTTTATTGAAAGATCTTGTTAACTTGAACCCCATTTCATTTAAAAGATTGAATTCTCTCTCACCTCCTTCTCTGTGTCAAATGAAGGAAACCACAAAACCAAATAATAATAATGTTAATGACAATGACAATCCATGAACTAATCTTTTGCTCCTGTCCTCAGCATTGCCTCTGACTTGCAGAAACGCGTTTAACATGACTGGACTGACATATGATCGCTACATAAGAGAAAATTGTAAATTTGGTCAAGATTCCTGTGCTGCCAGTGTTCTGCGTACAAATCTAGGTAAGATTTATCTGGTTTTTTATCTTCTGTTTTTGGAATTACTAAATTAGTTGTAAGGAAGCTGTGGCACATAAGCTGTAGATGAATGAGAACTCCCATCTGCCTCATCTATCCTGGCCACCAGTCAGAGATGATGGGAGATGTAGTCCAGCACCATCTGGAGGATCACAGCTTCCCAATCCTGCAGTAAGGAATCACTAACATTTGAAAATGGGGAATTTAATATCACCTGATCACAAGCATCAGATTTCCATCTTGATGTGCATACCCACCCACCCCTTCTTCCCTAGAGTGTGCGGTTGCCATTTTGTGGTTCGCCTCAAATGCCAAAATACCTTGGGACTATTCTGGGTGGGATGGTGGTGCTCACTTGACCATCTGTTCCTACATCATTGCTACATACTTGGAGGGAGAGGGGAAATGGGACAGTGAGGTTGGTGCAGTTGAAGTGCCCTGCCAAGTCTTCTTCCTTGGCGATCACTTGTAGCTGAGTAAGTTTGTCTTCCATAAACACGGTTTTAACAATGAGTCCGTAAGTGACTGTGGAGAACAATTCTGAATCCACATGTCCTTCCACAGTGGGGGCATTGGTTTCCAGACAGGAGTTGATCAAGGTGTGGATTTGCCAAGCGTGCCTTCCTGCTAGCATGTTTCTCCCTTGCGTCCTGAGTTCAAGTGTCTTCAAAGCCTATGACACCTTTGTTAAAGGCTGTTCTCCAACTGGAGTGCTCGCAGGCCAGTGTTTCCCAGTTGTCAGTGTTGATGCTACATTTTTTTATTATTTGCCTTGAGACAGTCTTTAAACCTCTGCCAAGTATCTTGGGTTGGGCAACAGGAGTTCAGGGAAGTATTTTCCCACCCTGTAAATGGTAATGATCGACTAGCAGAGAGAATGCAGTGCATGGCACATGTATTGTCAGAAGTATAGAAGAAGCCATGATACTTCATGCTGCAGATTGGACCTGAAATGAAGTTCTACATTCATTCCAAATTTAATGCCTTTTACTGAGCGCCGCAACCCCAGAGTCGGTCACGACTGGACCTAATGGTCAGGGGTCCCTTTACCTTTACCTTTTATGATTGTAATAAAGCTTTGAAAGCTTTGGTTGTATTTTACAAACTACGGTTGCAATCAAAATTATTCACGCCCCATTGCAAATTGGGTTTATTATCAAATTTTACAGACTTCTAGCTGTTTGCATTGAGAAAATCAAAGGCCATTGAAATAGCTCTGCAAAATTGCTGCTTCAAGTGGTTCCCCCAAATTCAGCTGAAAATGCAGCTTATACTGCCAAGAACAAGAACATTATTTATTTCGGTTGAAAGACCCACAAAATCATTTTCAAAAGCAAAATAAAAAAGAAATACAGGGAAGATTAAAAGGTGGTCACATTGTTTTATCCACAGTATGTAGGTTTCTATTTCTTATTACTTCTGAGAGGAACTTAGCCAAGGCCAGGGTAGTATCATCTGAGTTATATTGGTTTCTCTACTCTCACTATTATTCAACCCATCCTTGGCAAGCATCTTTTAAATGCCTGCAGAAAAATTGTGTATTCCACCAGGCTCATACAAGCCATTCAGAATACATCTTTCCATTGGTTAATTGATATCTGTTTCTTTTCTTTTTACAAAGTTTTTATTGTATGCTTTATGTATTATGAGTGGAATCATTTTGATATTTTTCTTTCAATGATATATAGGTGTGTGTACGTATATATAAATTAATAAAGCCCATCACCTTAGATTGCAGAATTTAATAATATTTTGCATGTTGTTTGTTTGAAAAGTTCTCATTCAGACATTACAGAAAATTGGTACCATTACAATGAACGTGTTTTAGGAGCAATAAACCTCCATATCTAAATATTTCTTTCAAATTCTTTTCATAGTGAAATTCCAAGAGCAACTTTTGAATAGATGTTCGGCATCCATAAGCTGTTCCTCAGGCCATTACAGCTTCACTGCAGGGGATGGTAAATTCTTTCAGATGAAGAAGCACTGCTGCAAGACTGAACTGTGTAACAATGCACTTCTCAGCCGTACGTTTCTGCATCAATTTAGAATCATTAACATGTTAGGGTTTTGCACTGAATTTGGCCATGGCCTGGGTCCTTAGTCAATCAGCAGTACTTAGAGAATCTGTGCGTCCTTCAAATGGGGTGAGACAGCCCCAGGTGGCTACAGGTTGGGTGGAGCAGCTCAGGACTATTAGGGGCTCTCAAGGGATGGAGAGTCAGGCAGGACAGGGAGGCAGTCATGAGGAGAAACTGTGAAAAAGAGGGACCTAGCTAGAGACACAGGTGGTGCTGTGGGTTAAGCCACAGAGCCTAGGTTTTGCCAATCAGAAGTTCGGCGGTTCAAATCCCGGCAATGGGGTGAGCTCCCGTTGCTCGGTCCCTGCTCCTGTCAACCTACATCTACATCTGCCAGAGAAGGGATGGGTTGCCTTTCCAACCAGGCCTCTCCTTCTTGCCCCTCTAAGCAGCAGCATGCAGAATCAGATCATCCTTCTGATACGTGGGAGGATCTGATCCTGCACAGTACCAGTGTCCCTTGTCCCAGCCATGTTTTTACTGTATGTTAAGATATGGTTACACATCGCCCCTATAGCCAAGTGATGTGAGATTCCATGGGTACCAGGCATGCTGTAACCCAGGCTCTGTTTCCTGTGGGACCATAATGCACTCTGGTGTCTTTATGATATCTGGTTATGCATAAATATATACAACCTGAGGCCTACAATGAAGACATCCACCAGAACATGTCCTCTCCCTCTCATAGGCACAGCAGCATCCTTGCCTTGGCAGTTTGTCTTTTCCTGGGAATGGTCATATTTCTCATATTCTAATAAAACCTAATCCTGGTTTTATTACTACACAGGGAGCAGCTTCCATTCCTTTGTTGTGCTGCTGTGCTAATCTGCTATTTTAATGACCCACTTCCCCGAAACGGTTACCTCAGAAGTAGATTACTTCTGACATGAGTCATGTTGATTTTCTAGGGTTTAGAATTGTCTAAGGAAGTGTCAGTTATGTCAGTTTAGGAACTTTGCCTACATTAAGTAACCAAGTGGATAAGTAAAATAATAAAAATAAAAATCGGGGATAAGAATACAATCTTCAAGATGCCTTTATAACATTCCCTATGCATAGTTAGCCATGAATGATATTTCATGCAATATAATTGGATACCTAGGTGCATGAACAGCTCATAAACAGGTTATGGTCCCTTTAAGTTAACATTCAATTTGATGGTCCAAATTAGATGGTTACAACCCACCTATCTTATCAGGTGTCCTCCTAAATGACCCTTGAACTGTTTCTGGTCAATCTTTTAATTGACAAAACAAGCACTGACTAAGCTGGCAGTTATTCTTAATTATTATTATTTATTGAATTTATATACTGCCGTGTACCTGCAGGTCGCAGGGAATGAAGAAGAAGAAGAAGAGTTTGGATTTGATATCCCGCTTTATCACTACCCTAAGGAGTCTCAAAGTGGCTAACATTCTCCTTTCCCTTCCTCCCCCACAACAAACACTCTGTGAGAAAGTGCACAGAAAGTGACAGTTAGTTCATTGCTGAAGTGCAAAAGACAGCCAGAAACTGTGTACAAAGATAAGGGACTAAGAGCATACGTTTTCATACAGCCTACACCATAATAAATGGCAGGGAAAACTTCTGAGAGATTCAGAAGGGAAGAAAGTTCACACTCCCCCACCCCTTCTTTATGTAAAGGTCATTCATCTCAGAGAACAATGGTGACTTTGCCCCATGCTCAGTCCTGAACCCAGATTGTGTCTAGATTATATTTTATCCAAGAGTACTTGCAACTGCCCCACCAAAACTGGAAGGCCCTAGGGTGGATTCCATTAATACAACACAGAGATACAAAAACAGACGAAGACATTAACATGCTCACTATACTTTTGATTTTGGCAGTTCCTGATCGCAACATGCTGGCTGAAAATGGTTTGCAGTGCCCATCCTGCTTCTCCAAAGGGATGGAAATGTGTAAAAGTGAGAAGACCATCAACTGCCTTGAGAATGAGACCCAGTGCATTCAATCCAAAGTAGCTCTTATTACCGGTAACATTGCTATTCAGACAAGGAAAAAAGGCCTAGTAATTCTTGGTCATGCAGACTCTCTCCTTGTCTCCTTCTCTCCCTTCCTCCTTTTCCCTTGCATGTTGCTGGAACAATGAGAGGGATCATATCTCTCACTGACCCAACTCTGCACCCTTCCGTATTGTTTTGCCTGCCTGGTCTGTGTCCTTTAACTCTCATAATGCCACTTGCTTGTCCGGAAGGAAGATTCAGAGTGAGATGTGTATATAAAATACCCTTCTGAACAAAAGTAAAAAAGTGCATTGATTGCTTCACCCCAGTTGAATCCGGATCTCTCCACCACTGGGATGTAGTCCAGGACAAAATGTGTCCATCTTGCTCAAAACAAATATTTATTATGTAAAAGGAATGTATTACATTTCCTTAAATTCTGTGACAATGAGCAGTATCTGGTTAACTCAGACCATTAGTGTAAGGATTTACAGTTGTGCAAGAGAATTTCCTCTCTCTTCTGCATGTATGTGCTCTGAATCCTCCCAAAATCTGCTCCACAGAATTGGGAAAAACCTCAGAATTCATTTAGGGGATACACAAAAGGAGGAAGAGAGAGGGGATATGTTCCTTTCTACACATTATTTTGTTGATGTCATGATTTAGCTACATCCGTAAAGAGTCTTTAACCCAAAGTGTTTGTAACCCGAGGTACCACTGCAAATCAATTTTTAATGTGTCTAGATCCAGTTTTAGATAGGTACCTCCCTATCAGCAAATTTTTCAGGAATAATGCTACATTGGGAGGGAATTTGGAATGAATGGGGGAGGGGCATATGGCTGATTTGCCTCAGGAGAACAGAGGCAATTTCCAGGCCATTTGTGATGCTTCTGCCCTACATTCTTTCTTCTCTCATTTCTGCTGCCCTTTACAGCCTTGAATTTGCTAGTTTCTCTTTTAAGGGTTGAGTAACAATTCTGAGGTGAGTACCTGATTGGCTCTTGGGATTCGTCTTTTTCACCTGCTTTATGTTTGACGTGTTTAACATGAAAATACCGTATTTTTCGTCCCATAGGACGCTCCGTCCCATAGGATGCACCTGGTTTTTTTCGGGGGAAATAAAGGGGGAAAAATTTCCTTTATTCCCCCCCCCAAAAAAAAAGCAGGTTGGGGAAACCGAACCAGGTCGGGGAACAGCGGGATGGCGGCGCTGCATCTCCCTGCTGTCCCCTGAGCTTGTGGGGCTAGCCGATGTCTGTCTGGCGCATGGGGCGCTCTGCTTCACGGTGCCCCGCCCGCCGTGTGGCAGGCTGCTATCCGCAGCGTGGGGAGCCCTGCGGGGAACTCCTGCAGGGCTCCCCATGCTGCAGATGTCTGTCCAGCATGCGGGGCGCTCAGCTTCAGGGCGCCCCACCCGCCGGGCTGCAGGCTGCTATCCGCAGCGTGGGGAGCCCTGCGGAGAACTGTGAATGTGTTCCCGAAGTGCCTGGCACTCTGCTTTCAGGGCGCCCGACGCTCCGGAAAGCAGGCTGCTATCCACAGCCTAGACATCCCTGTGGGACCTCCCGCAGGGCTGCCTAGGCTGCGGATGTCTTCCTGAAGCCTGGAGAGCGAGAGGGGTGCGTGCGCATGACCCCTCTCGCTCTCCAAGCTTCAGCGAAAGCCTGTATTCGCCCCATAGGACGCACCCAGATTTCCCCTTCATTTCTGGAGGGGGAAAAATGCGTCCTATAGGGCGAAAAATACGGTAGATATGGTAAAATAAAAGGAAGATTCTTTGGATACTTAGATCAAAGTGGGGAAATGAGGGAGCCTCAGTTGGCACCCAACCATCCTGAGAGACAATGAAGTGCATCTCCAGCTTTCTTTGCTGCTGGATCACCCTGTTGACTTATGGCAGGTTCACACACTCAGGGTTCAGACACCAAGGAGGGAGTGTTGTTTTCAGATCTTGCTGTGTGGCTGTAGCATGTGACTTTTAATACGCCCGGGAGATGGGGGGGGTAGAATTCCTCCCATTTTATTGCAACTCACCTGCCCACAAGAATTTGATTTGGTTAATCTTATCAATTAGGCCTGTTTTCAAATTCTCTGATTTCATTATATCTTATAAGTATAAGCTGTTTATTAAAAATCTTTGTGTCTTGAGAGTCCTTTGGGTATGATAGCAATTTTAAATTATATCTGATCTAACTTTTTTACCTGAACTTCTTTTAAAAACTAACTTATTAAAATTCTCATTCACCATCACAGGAACCATCTCCTAGTCCCTGAGTAAAGGACTAATGTCAACATTTCTCTCCCCCCCCCCCCAGGTGGATTTCAGCCCCACAGTTTCACTTTCCAAGGTTGTGGAACAACAGATTTTTGTGCCATCGGGGAAGAAAGAAAAATAATCGGAGATGCGAAATTTATCCTTTCTTTTAACAAAGAAAGTTGTTACAATGCTTCACGAATCTCACACCAGCCTGAACATGAAGAGTGAATGGGAAAGTGTATACCTCCAAAATCTATGGCAATCAGGGGGAATTGGAGGCCTAGTGTTGAAATTCAGGATCTCTGTTTCTTTCTTTTTTGCTTTTGGTTGAAGTAAAGGGAAGCAAGGGGCAGAGAAAAAGAGGTCAGAATACGGGAATTGTGGATTCTTACTTCACAGAATCCTGTTGTGTATCATTAAAAAACAGTTAAGTTTTCATTATAACGATTACAATGCAAAATAAATAGTTATGGAGAATCAAATGCTGGTTCTCAGATCTGTTTCTTTCAGATACCAATGCAATTATCATTTATTGTTTAGCCACACCGATTACGCAAGACGCTGTGGTAAACTTGCCCCCAGCCGCTCGCCCCTCCCTCACCTGTCTTTGCTCTCCGGCCAGACCAGGTTTCTTGAGCAGGGCTGGCAGGCATGTCTATGTTTTACAGAAACAGAATAAATTAGAACCGGTAGGACTGCCACCACTCCCTTAGTTCTGGGGAACCCAGAGCCACAATCCAGGGAGAAGGCTGTGCCCCGTTATTGCTGGTTATCCCCCCCTCCACTAGTTGTATCCACAGACTTGCAGACAGAAATTCTACGGTAGAGCGCAACCAAGCGTAAGGCTAGGAATTAGCTTTCCCCCCCGGAAAGGCACACAAACCAAACAGTTTCTTCTTTAAAATTTATTTTAAAAGAACTTAAGAAAACAATCTAAAATAGCAGGCACTTCTTTAGTAAGTTACAAGCAAGAAAATAAGAACATTGTGAAATCTAACTGACTTACATACTCACGACTAAGGCACAGATAGAATAGTTAAAGTCCTTTCAATGTTCCGCATTCAGAGGCTTTCACAATTCTCCATCACAAAGGATGAATGGACGGCTACTGAGTTGGAACATCAGCAGCCGGGCGATTTGCGGATTGCAGAGCGCACCTTCTCAGCCATTCCCAAGATCTTTTATCCCCAATTTGCATGTAGCGTCGGAACCCCCGAAACCAATCATAACTCCTGATTATTTTTAAATTCCCCAATGACCGACTTGCGGGCTAATCAATCTAACTTCTGGCAGCTGGACCCATTAAGAACCCAGAGCCTAAATGAAAGGACTTTCCTCCCTTCCATGGAGCTTATGCAGATGCACATTCCCAGGCAATCAAGGCAGATAACATCACTGAGGGGATGTACATAACTTGCTTTCATTAAATCAGAGGTTTCCTTTCCCATAGTAAACCTCTCACACCCTGGAAGCCTGTTAGTCTGAGGTTAAAGGGACAAGACTTATTTCCCATGGTCCTTGTGGCTTGTTGGTTACCCACAAGGCCTCACTCTCGTTGCTTGACCAAGGAACAGCTTCTAAACAAACACTAACTTTACTACAGACGCAATACATAAAACAGAATAAAAACAAAATTAACACATTGCACAACTAAAATTATTATTAGAATCAGATGATTCATTAGATAAGAGGTTTCTCCTTTGAAAGATTTAAATTAGGGCATATTTTAAGGCAGAGTTTAGTGGAATTCAACTCCGGCACCTCTCAGGTTAGTGCCATTGCCATTCTAAGAGATCAAGGAACAAGTTCGTGGTGAACTCTGGCACCTGCAAATCTAGGAAAATAGCACTGATCCCTACAAACTTTTCTCCTTATAATCGTAACTGTAAAGGCAACACAGATCAATTTTTCAGAGGGGTAAGGGGATTTGTCCCTTAATAAATAGTTAGTCATATAACCAATCCATCTCTCAATTGGGAGATTTAAATATTTGAACAAAGCTTCTCTTTGTCCTCATAGATGGAACAAACCAGTAACTATTTGGGTGAATATTCAGGCCCCTTACCTTTACATAGGCAAATCACATAGGGGATCTGGCGAGAGCAGCCTTCAACTATGACAGAGTTGTAAAAGCTTTTCCCCATTTGGTAATTGTGATGTGCTTACATAGTGAGGGAGCTGAATGGGTAGTTTGGCACCGACCCCTCTCGCTCTCCAGGCTTCAGCGAAAGCCTGCATTCGCCCCATAGGACACACACGCATTTCCCCTTCATTTTTGGAGGGGAAAAAGTGCGTCTTATAGGGCGAAAAATACGGTATATGATTATGAAATCTTCTATGTACTTTGGCCTTATGATACCATAAATACACTTGCCAATAAAATCTATTATCATAACCTTCCAGATCCAGCAGATCAGATTGTTTTAGAATTATCCACTCCCAGATCCAGCAAATGCAGGATGCTTCATAATATAGTCTTAAATCTGGTAGAGAGAAGCCTCCTCTGTCTTTAACATCTATTAATAATTTATGTTTTATTCTTCGTTTCTTCCCTCTCCAGATATATCTTGAAATATCTCTTTGCTACTCTTTGAAGCAGCTCGCATTGCTTATCACTGGGATTGATTGGAATAAAAACAACACTTTTGGCAAAACACTCATCTTGATCACTGGCATTCTGCCTAATATAGACAAATTCATCCTTCCCCAGATTTCTAATTTCCCTTTTTCCTTTCCATAATTTTCATAGTTGTCTTTAAATATATTAATATCCTTAGCTGTCAACCATATTCCCAAATATTTAACTTTTTAAAATATACCTATCTCTGTCTTCTGCTGTATCTCCTTTTTATCTTGCTCTGAAACATTCTTCACTAAGAGTTTAGTCTTATTCTTATGAAATTAAAAACCTAATACCTGTCCGAATTTCTGTATTTTTTCTAATACTTTCAATAGTGAATTTTGGGGGTCATCAACCATTATAACAAGGTTGTCTGCAAATGCTTTCAATTTATATGCTTTATTTCCTACTACTATTCCTCTAATAGTTTTTTCTGCTCTTATGTTTCTCACCAGGACTTCTCATATTAAAATAAACAATAATGGTGATAAGCGACATCCTTGTATTGTCCCTTTCATGATTTTACATTTTTCTGTAATAACATTATCAACAATTAATCTTGCTTGTTGCTCTGAATAAATTGCATCTATTCCTCTTCTAAACCAAATTCCATCTCCTCTAGAACCTTATGCATAAATGGCCAAGAGATATTATCAAATGCCTTTTCAGTGTCAATAAACATCAATGCTGCTTGTTTTTTGTTTTTTACTTCCAGGTATTCTGGAGACCTTAGCATGTTAGGGCTGTGCACTGTATTTGGCCATGGCCTGGATCCTTAGTATATTAGCAGAGAACCTGAGCCTCATTCAAATTGGGTGAGATTTGAAGCCCCACATGGATACAGGTTCAGTTGAGCAGCTCTAGGACTATTAGGGGGGTAGAGGCAGACAGGATGGAGAGGCAGGCATAAGGAGAAATTGTGAAAAAGATGGACCTACTGGGCAGCTGAGAAGGGATGGGTTGTCTTTCCAAAAAGGCCTCTCCTTCTTCCTGCCCCTTGTAGCAGCAACCTACAGGATCAGATCCTCCTTCTGATAGGTGGGAGGATCTGATCCTGCACAGTGCCAGTGCCCCTTGTCCCAGCCATATTTTTACTGGATGTTAAGATGTTGTTACATATCACCCCTATATCCAAGTGATTTGAGATTCTAGGGGTACCAGGCGTGCTTCAACCCAGGGTCTGTGTTTCTTGTGGGACCAAAATACACAGCTGACATTGTGGTGCCTTTATGATTTATTTTTTATTTATAAATAGATACAACCTGAATCCTACAATGAAGGTGTCCACAACAAGGAGTTCTGTCCCTCTCATAGGCACAGTAGCATTCTTGTTTTGGAAGCTTGTCTTTTCCTGAGAAAGGTCACATCCCTCATATTCTAATAAAACTTAACCCTATTACACAGGGAGCAGCCTCCATTCCATTGAGGTGTTGCTGTGCTAATCTGTTATTTTAATGACCCACTTCTGCAGATGGTCACCTCACAAGTAGATTGTTTCTGACATACATCAAGATAATTTGCTAGAATCAAGAGGTGTCTAACAAGCCAAAATTAAGACCTTGGCCTAGGTTAATTAACTCAGTGGGTAAGTCCCCCCAAAAAGACCTGGGCCAAGAATACAAAGTTTAAGAAACCTTTATAACATTCCCTATGCTTTTTAAGCCTGTGAATGATCTATTTCAAACAGAATAATTGGATATCTAGGCTCATGAACAGCTCATGAACAGTTTATGGTCCCTTCAAGTTAATATTCAATTGTTTTAAATATTGACCTTACAACCCACATATCTTATCTGTGTCCTCCTAAATCAGCCTTGAGCTGGTCCTGGTCAGTCTTTTAATTGGCAACATAAGTGAATTATCACACACAGATACAAAATTAGACAAAACCATTAACATGCTCCATATATTTGTGATCTTGGCAGTTCCTGATCGGAACATGATGGTTGAAAATGGTCTGCGGTGTCCAGCCTGCTTCTCCAAAGGAAACAAAAAGTGTAAAAGTGAGAAGACCGTCAACTGCCTTGAGAATGAGACCAAGTGTGTGGATTTTAAAGGAGTTTTTACTAGAGGTAACACTGCTACTCAAACAGGGGGGAAAGGCCTAGTCTTCGGCTGGGTCATAGAGACTCCCTCCTGTTTTCCTTCTCCCCCCCCCTTTCCCTTTCATGTTGCTGGAAAAGTGAGAGGGAACACATCACTCACTGGTCTCTCTCACTGGTCCCACTCTGCACCCTTCCTTAGTATTTTGCCTGCCTGGACGGTGTCTTTTATCTTTCATAATGCCACTTGCTTGTACAGAAGGAGGATTAAAAGTGAGATATGCATATAAACTACCCTTCCAAACAAAAGTAAAAAGTGCATTGATTGCTCCACCCCAGTTGCATCTTGATCTCTCTACCAATGAGATGAAGTCCAGGACAAACTATGTCCCTCTTGCTCAAAAAACATATTTATTATGTGAAATGAATGTAATAGATTTCTTTAAATTCTGTGACAATGAGCAATATCTGGCTAACTCAGACGTTCAGTGCAAGGATTTACAGTTGTGCAATAGAATACAGTGGTGCCTCGTAAGACAAAAAGAATCCGTTCCGCGATTCTCTTCGTCTAGCGGTTTTTTGTCTTGCAAAGCAAGCCCATTGATGGCTTAGCGGATTAGCGCTATTAGCGGCTTATCGGCTTAGTGGATCAGCTGATAAGCGGCTTAGCAGCTTAGAAAAAGGGGGGGAAGGGGAAAAACCCACAGGAACTCGCAAGACATTTTCGTCTTGCGAAGCAAGCCGATAGGGAAATTCGTTTTGCGAAGCGCCTCCAAAACGGAAAACCCTTTCGTCTAGCGGGTTTTCCGTCTTGTGAGGCGTTCGTCCTGCGGGGCACCACTGTATCTGGGCTCTTCTGCCTACATGTGCTCTGTTTCCTCCCAAAATCTGCTCCACAATTGTGGAAACTCCCGGAATGGATTTAGGGGATACACAGGGGGAGGAAAAGAGGGAGGCTATGTTCCTTTCCAAAAGCATACATCATTTTGTCGATGTCATGAGTTAGCCACATTCGTAAAAATATAAAGCGCTTTATATGCGTTATAACATTATGGAATTAATGTTGTGGAGTCCCGTCTTTTACCAATGGGACTTCCATGTATGAAGTTTACAACGTATTAAACTGAATCACTTTTTTGATGTGTCTAGATCCAGTCTTAGATGCATAGCTCCATATCAACATAGTTTTGAGGAATAATGATGTTTTGAGAGGGGAGAAATTGCCAAATCCCTACTTTCTGAAAAGAAGAGGGGATTTGGAATGAATGGAGGAGGGGTGTATGGGCTGATTTGCCCCATGAGGGAAGAGGCAGAGTCCAGGCCATTTGAGCTGCCTTTGACATACATTCTTTCTTCTCATCCTTCTCCTGCCCTTTACACCTGGGCTTTTGCTAGTTTCTCTTTTGAGGGCTGAGTAAGAATTCTGAGGGGAGTTCCTGATTGGCTCTTGGGATTCCCCCTTTTCACCTACTTCATGTTAGATGGGTTTGAAATGAAAATAGATATGGTAAAGTAAAAGGAGGATCCTCTGGATGCTTAGATCATAGTGGGGCAATGAGGGAGCCTCAGTGGGCCTCCAACCGTCCTGAGAGACAATGGAGTGCACCCCCAGCTTGATTAATGCCAGATCCACATACTCAAGGCTTGTTTTCAAATCCTCTAATTTCAATATATTTTATAAATATAGCCTGCTTATTAATAATCTTCATTTCTTGAGACTCCTTTGAGTATGATGGCAATTTTGAATTACATAAGAGTTATTTTTTTACCCAAACTACTAATGGTGAAAATTATGAAACCCAGCCAGATGGGTGGGGTATAAATAATAAATTAGTAGTAGTAGTATTCTTGTATATTCATGTTTGGATGAAATTATAATATTGTTCAGATTTCTGAAATATACATATTTTAAAATTCACCATCACAGGTACCATCTTTTAGTCCCTGGATAAAGGACTTATGTCAGCATTTCTTTCCTTTTTTCCAGCTTATTTTTTCCAGAACAATTTTTCTTTCCAAGGCTGTGGAACAACAGATTTTTGTCGCATCCGAAAAAAAGGAAAAAGAGTTGGAGTAGGGAAATATATCCTTTTAGTTCTGCGAGAAAGATGTTATAATGCTTCACGAATATCACACCAGCCTGAACATGAAGGGTAATTTGCACAGTGTAGGCAATGAGGGGGAATTGGAGGCCTAGTGGTGAAATTCAAGACTCAGGAAGTCTAGTTCTTTCTTTTTTGCTTTTGGTGGAGATAAAGGGAAGCAAGTGGTAGAGAAAAAGGGGTCAGAATGTGGGGGTTCTAACTTCAAAGAGCCCTGTAGTGTATCATTAAAAAGCAGTTGTTTTCATTATGATTATTACAATACAAAATAAATGGTTATGGGAAATAAAATGCTGGTTCTTGGATGTTTCTTTCAGATTCAAATGTGATTAATATTTATTGGTTGAGCCGAAGATATTACAAAAGATAAAATACATAAAATGGGATAAAAACATAATAAAATACATTACACAGCTAAAATCATTATTAAAATTGAATGTTTTCTTAAATAAGAGGTTTCTCCTCTGAAGAATTTAACTCGGGGCATCTTTTCAGCTCGGGCAACTTTCAGGTGGGTGCCATTACCATTTTAAGAGAACAAGGAAGAATTCCATGGTGAGCTCTTGCACCTGTAAATCTAGAAAAATAGCACTGATCCTGTACTATTGCCATTATAATCATCCTGTCTTTTTATAATTAAGTTATGGTTTTTCTTCCATTACCAATTGATTAAAAACACCAAGTCTTCCTTCAGATGAATACTTCGAAATGGAGAAGCATGTAGGCTGAAAGTTACAGTACCCTTGGGGTAATCATGGTGGAGCTTCAGTATCAGGATTCAGGTTCAGTTTTCCAGTCAATGGTATATCATTCCTGGACTCAGTCAGCTCATCTCTTCTGATACTAATCTACAGGCCAAGGCATTAGTAGTATAAGGATACTACCTCCTGTCAATTGCTTATGCCCCACTGCCATAGAGTTTGATTGATGATGTCATATGACACTCCACCCCATAAGTCCCATCTAAGAAGGCCCACCTCCAAGGGCCACTATGAAATAACCTGGGGACAGGCATCCACGTAACCCATCTGTGATGATGACACACTACTGCCTCCTTCAAGTAGGCAAGGACCATCCCCTCTTGCACGGAAATATTAATCACATTTTGAGCCAGTCAGCTGTCCCCTCCCTGCTACTTCTCCTCAGAAAAGAGGGGCAAGGGGCAATGTGCTTGAATCTTACCAACCAACCCTCATCCAACACAACAGGGCTAGACAGTTCTCTAGACACCCCTTGAGATTCAACCTCGAAATGCTTTGCAAACAATTCACAGCATTGACAAGTCACAAGCACCCTCCCTGGCTCCCAGTGACAGGCCCTCCCCATTTTCACCTTGGAACTTTTCTTTTCTCACCCTGCTTCTCACCCTGGGAGATGCCCAATTCACCACCTCTCTACCTGGATACTGGCACCAGCTTTAGATTCCCCACCACCACCACTTGACAGCACATTAAGTCTTTTCTTTTCTTTTATTTTTAAAGCACGGACCAATACTTATCACCATGTCTTTTTGATACATACTGTACCAATGTCGTGTCATCTCCACCCCCCAACTCTCCTTTAGTGGTTTCCTAAATAATGAAAAATTGAAAATAAACAGGAGAGAAAATGCCACATTTTTTTAGATGTGATTACAAACATATTCTGTTGTTTAGTCGTTTAGTCGTGTCCAACTCTTCATGACCCCATGGACCAGAGCACACCAGGCACTTCTGTCTTCCTCTGCCTCCCTCAGTTTGGTCTACTAACTCATGTTAGTAGCTTCAAGAACTCTGTCCAACCATCTCGTCCTCTGTCATCCCCTTCTCCTTGGGCCTTCAATCTCTCCCAAGATCAGGGTCTTTTCCAGGGAATCTTCTCTTCTCCTTTCTCCATCCCTTCAAAATTCTGTTAGTATAAGCCGATTCAAAGGAAATGAATAGAAAGAGGTATATTTAAAAAATATTAATAGCAATAATGATGGTCATGTTGATGATGATGATTTTAGGGTGTATAAAAGAGAGAACACAATAAAAGCAGGAAAGGGAGGAGAAAAGAAAGGGCTAAATATGAGGAAAAGTGAAGGAAGGAAGGAAGGAAGGAAGGAAGGAAGGAAGGAAGGGCAAAAGAGAAAGATTGGGAAGGGAGGAATGTGTGTGCGTGTTTAAAATGCAGATGAAAGCTGTTCAGAAGTGAGATCACTGAAAACTGGTTACAAGAAGAGCTTGTTCTCTTTTTGGCTCTTAAACACAAGGCCAAACTCCCAGAATATTAGTATGTCAACACTCTTGCTAACAATTCTTCCCTTCAGGTCCAGGAAACACCTGTGGGTACAAAGGACATCTGAGTGATTCCAGAAAGCAGGAGCTAAATCACCAAAATATATAGCACAGGATACTCAAAGAGACCTGATGCACTGATTTGGATCAAAAAATACAGAATTACATATTTATTTAAGACAAATAAAACAACAGTGTAGTAAGCACCCTGTTACCAAATAGGAATAAAGGATGGTAGAAGAAGGTCAGTTAGGAATTTGGGAACATTTGGGAAAATATGTACACAGAGAAAAACAAGTCTAAACAAGTCTCCACCATTCCTCCTCTGCCCAGTCCCTGACATCACTCCCCTCTCCAGAGTCCTCCTCCACCCATCCCAGTAGTTTTGTTCAGTTGGGGTGGCATGTATGCAACGCCCTTTGCAAGTATGGTGAATGGACATGTTCTGCATACCCCCATGATCTTTCTTCCGGTCAATACCCCCCCCCAACAATCAGGTATTGCAACTTCTTTCTTTGCATCCTGGAGTCTAGAATTTGTTCTACTTCGTACTCTTCCTCTCCTTCTACCATGTGTAGCTGCCTGGTAAGGGTGTGCAGGCACGACGGGTGACAAGACTGATCTGTGCAAGATGGGGTGAATCTTCATAGACACAGGCAATCGGAGCCAGAAAGCCAGAGAGTTGATCTGGTCCACAACTTCCAACGGGCCCACTCTTTGGGTTCATTTTCCTGCACATGCCCTTTTGTGGCAAATCAGGTTTTGACAGCCACACCTGATCTTCCACATTAATCTCGGTGCCAGGTTGTCAATGCGCATTGGACAATATCTTATAGGCCTCTTTAGCACAGTCCGAACGCTCTTTTAGCAAAGTCTGCATTGCTGACAGTTCTTCTACAATGTCTTTTGCTGCCAGAACCGACGGGGTGTCACTTGGGGTTGGGACGCTTGCGAGGATGGTATCCATAACAGACAAAACCACTTTGTGACCCACAAAGAGGATGTCATAACCATCAATGTATGTGTATCCCTTTATAGATCACATCTTCTGCTGTGATCTGCAACAGCAGATATTCAGAGACTTACTAGTTCTCATACTGGAGGGAAAATAGCTATCATAACTATATTAAAAACAAAATACTGATAAGTTACAAAACTGACAGTGTAAACTTGAATGGCCCCATGGATACAAGCAGGTTCCAAGTTCACCCGATTTCTGGGAAGAGCATGTGTGTGACATGCTAATTGTTTATTACTTTGTGCCTCGTTAGGATTAATTTGTTTCCAGCTCAGGTTTACCATAAAGCCTGAGGGAGGAACACATTTATTAAAAGTACCTGCTTACTGAGAGTGGGAATGTGGTTGAACTGGAAGAGGCACCTGGCTGTCTCCCACAGAGTTCCTTAAAAAGATTGTATCCAATATGAAAAAAGAGATTTGTGTTACAATAAAAAATATAGGATGCACTCCCTATTTTCATAATTTCCTGCTCCTCACTGAACCAGTCCTTCCCAATTGGAATCCTTGGTCACCCTTCCTTGGCCATGAATCCCTCCAAGTCAACTTCTTCTTCCAGAGGTCACCTGTTGGTTCATTCCTCATTGGCTTCTAATCACTCAGGCATTATGAGGGTCTTCTTGAGTATATGCTTCTTCCATGAAGAGTTGGTTTCGACTACTTCAGGCTAAACAATACAGAGGTGTGGGAGCAGTGCAATGGTTGGGTAAGCCCCTTCCTTCTGGTCTGAAAGAAGCAGCAAAAGGAGGTGCTTCTGGCAGGAGGTGTGAGGACTCTGACAGGATCCTAGAGTCTACGAGGTGGGAGAAGGGACTGATGCGGCCAGCCAGTCCCTTCTCCCTCTTGGGGAAAAGCCCCCAATAGCGCACGGAGCTTGTGTGCGGTTCTTGGGGGCTTTTCCCGGCTGCCTCCCCCCCTGCATTTGTTCCATAGGATGCACACACATTTCCCCTTGCTTTTTAGGAGGGAAAAAGTGTGTCCTATAGAACGAAAAAGACGGTAACTGTATAGAAGAAAAACATTGAAAAGTGCCTGTTGACAACTAATGAGATTGTGGTGAAATAATTCAGACAATTTCAACAGTGAGCTTTGAATTTCATCATTTTCTCTATGTCTTTATGCCAAAGTGTTGCCTGCAGCACAAACACGAAGCCTATAAATCCCTCCAAGTAAGCCTCTATGTGCATCAGTTCTCTTTCTAGAATGATGAAGGCACTCCTGAGCACATGCCTCCTCTTGGCCCTGCTTTCTCCAGGTAAGTAGGAACCAGTAGGATGGGGAACTTTTACAGTAATAATATTTAGAGGACAGAGGAATCCGGAGAGCTGAATTTAAGAGAGCTACAGGAGACCAGGGTTCAAATCCCCACTCAGCCACAAAGCTCACTGGGAGATCCTGGACCAGTCACTATACCTCAGGTTAACTTACCTCACAGGGTTCTTGTGAGGATAAAATGGGGAGCAGAGAACCATGTACACAGCCTTGAGCTGCTTGGAGGCAAGTGCAGAAAACAAATAAATCAAAAAAATTAGAAGCTAAGAGCAACTAAAATGGATAGAATTTTAAAATGATATTTGAAATATGCTAGTAACTGAAGGTACTATGAGTAGCCACTGGTAGCCTAATTCTGCATCATTTGCCTAAACCTTTTGTGAGGCCATTCAAGTTGGTAGCTTTGTCAGTCTTACGAGAGAGGGATCAAAATGTTTTTATTTCCACTTTGTCCATGTCATGCAGAACAGTATGTGCTTCCAGGAAGTCCCCTCTTTCTCCCCTCTTAACTGTCCTAACCCCCTCCAAAAAAAAAAAAAAAAAAAATCATCAACATTTTTCATAGGTGAATTGCCCTAGCATAGCTAGTAGAACGCTTAAAGATCAACTCTCTTAACCTTGATCTAACCCTGTTCATTTAATTCTGCTTAAAACTGGTTGAAATGCAAAATCTGCTCCCCAACAGGTCTAGTAAGTGATGGGACAGAGTTTTCCTGCAGAGGGTACCCAGTTTCCACAATGCTTTTTTTTTTCATGCCTAAATGATGGGATAAGCCTTCCTCCTGCTCATCTGGCCATTGCTCCTTTATCTAAGCTCATGTCTAAGATTGTAATTGAATTGAAGTGATAGAGTGGATGGGAGGAAAAATGGGCCATTGGATGGGGGGGGGGGTTACCTCTTGGAAATAATTAAACCAGTGTTCTGGCCAATGGTTTTTACTCATTTCATTTTATTGAAAGATCTTGTTAACTTGAACCCCATTTCATTTAAAAGATTGAATTCTCTCTCACCTCCTTCTCTGTGTCAAATGAAGGAAACCACAAAACCAAATAATAATAATGTTAATGACAATGACAATCCATGAACTAATCTTTTGCTCCTGTCCTCAGCATTGCCTCTGAATTGCAGAAACGCGTTTAACATGACTGGACTGACATATGATCACTACATAAGAACATATTGTAAATTTGGTGAAGATTCCTGTGCTGCCAGTGTTCTGCGTACAAATCTAGGTAAGATTTATCTGGTTTTTTGTCTTCTGTTTTTGGAATTACTAAATTAGTTGTAAGGAAGCTGTGGCACATAAGCTGTAGATGAATGAGAACTCCCATCTGCCTCATCTATCCTGGCCACCAGTCAGAGATGATGGGAGATGTAGTCCAGCACCATCTGGAGGATCACAGCTTCCCAATCCTGCAGTAAGGAATCACTAACATTTGAAAATGGGGAATTTAATATCACCTGATCACAAGCATCAGATTTCCATCTTGATGTGCATACCCACCCACCCCTTCTTCCCTAGAGTGTGCGGTTGCCATTTTGTGGTTCGCCTCAAATGCCAAAATACCTTGGGACTATTCTGGGTGGGATGGTGGTGCTCACTTGACCATCTGTTCCTACATCATTGCTACATACTTGGAGGGAGAGGGGAAATGGGACAGTGAGGTTGGTGCAGTTGAAGTGCCCTGCCAAGTCTTCTTCCTTGGCGATCACTTGTAGCTGAGTAAGTTTGTCTTCCATAAACACGGTTTTAACAATGAGTCCGTAAGTGACTGTGGAGGCCAATTCTGAATCCACATGTCCTTCCACAGTGGGGGCATTGGTTTCCAGACAGGAGTTGATCAAGGTGTGGATTTGCCAAGCGTGCCTTCCTGCTAGCATGTTTCTCCCTTGCGTCCTGAGTTCAAGTGTCTTCAAAGCCTATGACACCTTTGTTAAAGGCTGTTCTCCAACTGGAGTGCTCGCAGGCCAGTGTTTCCCAGTTGTCAGTGTTGATGCTACATTTTTTTATTATTTGCCTTGAGACAGTCTTTAAACCTCTGCCAAGTATCTTGGGTTGGGCAACAGGAGTTCAGGGAAGTATTTTCCCACCCTGTAAATGGTAATGATCGACTAGCAGAGAGAATGCAGTGCATGGCACATGTATTGTCAGAAGTATAGAAGAAGCCATGATACTTCATGCTGCAGATTGGACCTGAAATGAAGTTCTACATTCATTCCAAATTTAATGCCTTTTACTGAGCGCCGCAACCCCAGAGTCGGTCACGACTGGACCTAATGGTCAGGGGTCCCTTTACCTTTACCTTTTATGATTGTAATAAAGCTTTGAAAGCTTTGGTTGTATTTTACAAACTACGGTTGCAATCAAAATTATTCACGCCCCATTGCAAATTGGGTTTATTATCAAATTTTACAGACTTCTAGCTGTTTGCATTGAGAAAATCAAAGGCCATTGAAATAGCTCTGCAAAATTGCTGCTTCAAGTGGTTCCCCCAAATTCAGCTGAAAATGCAGCTTATACTGCCAAGAACAAGAACATTATTTATTTCGGTTGAAAGACCCACAAAATCATTTTCAAAAGCAAAATAAAAAAGAAATACAGGGAAGATTAAAAGGTGGTCACATTGTTTTATCCACAGTATGTAGGTTTCTATTTCTTATTACTTCTGAGAGGAACTTAGCCAAGGCCAGGGTAGTATCATCTGAGTTATATTGGTTTCTCTACTCTCACTATTATTCAACCCATCCTTGGCAAGCATCTTTTAAATGCCTGCAGAAAAATTGTGTATTCCACCAGGCTCATACAAGCCATTCAGAATACATCTTTCCATTGGTTAATTGATATCTGTTTCTTTTCTTTTTACAAAGTTTTTATTGTATGCTTTATGTATTATGAGTGGAATCATTTTGATATTTTTCTTTCAATGATATATAGGTGTGTGTACGTATATATAAATTAATAAAGCCCATCACCTTAGATTGCAGAATTTAATAATATTTTGCATGTTGTTTGTTTGAAAAGTTCTCATTCAGACATTACAGAAAATTGGTACCATTACAATGAACGTGTTTTAGGAGCAATAAACCTCCATATCTAAATATTTCTTTCAAATTCTTTTCATAGTGAAATTCCAAGAGCAACTTTTGAATAGATGTTCGTCATCCACAAGCTGTTCCTCAGGCCATTACAGCTTCACTGCAGGGGATGGTAAATTCTTTCAGATGAAGAAGCACTGCTGCAAGACTGAACTGTGTAACAATGCACTTCTCAGCCGTACGTTTCTGCATCAATTTAGAATCATTAACATGTTAGGGTTTTGCACTGAATTTGGCCATGGCCTGGATCCTTAGTCAATCAGCAGTACTTAGAGAATCTGTGCCTCATTCAAATGGGGTGAGACAGCCCCAGGTGGCTACAGGTTGGGTTGAGCAGCTCAGGACTATTAGGGGCTCTCAAGGGATGGAGAGTCAGGCAGGACAGGGAGGCAGTCATGAGGAGAAACTGTGAAAAAGAGGGACCTAGCTAGAGACACAGGTGGTGCTGTGGGTTAAGCCACAGAGCCTAGGTTTTGCCAATCAGAAGTTCGGCGGTTCAAATCCCGGCAATGGGGTGAGCTCCCGTTGCTCGGTCCCTGCTCCTGTCAACCTACATCTACATCTGCCAGAGAAGGGATGGGTTGCCTTTCCAACCAGGCCTCTCCTTCTTGCCCCTCTAAGCAGCAGCATGCAGAATCAGATCATCCTGAGTCATGTTGATTTTCTAGGGTTTAGAATTGTCTAAGGAAGTGTCAGTTATGTCAGTTTAGGAACTTTGCCTACATTAAGTAACCAAGTGGATAAGTAAAATAATAAAAATAAAAATCGGGGATAAGAATACTATCTTCAAGATGCCTTTATAACATTCCCTATGCATAGTTAACCATGAATGATATTTCATGCAATATAATTGGATACCTAGGTGCATGAACAGCTCATAAACAGGTTATGGTCCCTTTAAGTTAACATTCAATTTGATGGTCCAAATTAGATGGTTACAACCCACCTATCTTATCCAGGTGTCCTCCTAAATGACCCTTGAACTGTTTCTGGTCAATCTTTTAATTGACAAAACAAGCACTGACTAAGCTGGCAGTTATTCTTAATTATTATTATTTATTGAATTTATATACTGCCGTGTACCTGCAGGTCGCAGGGAATGAAGAAGAAGAAGAAGAGTTTGGATTTGATATCCCGCTTTATCACTACCCTAAGGAGTCTCAAAGCGGCTAACATTCTCCTTTCCCTTCCTCCCCCACAACAAACACTCTGTGAGAAAGTGCACAGAAAGTGACAGTTAGTTCATTGCTGAAGTGCAAAAGACAGCCAGAAACTGTGTACAAAGATAAGGGACTAAGAGCATACGTTTTCATACAGCCTACACCATAATAAATGGCAGGGAAAACTTCTGAGAGATTCAGAAGGGAAGAAAGTTCACACTCCCCCACCCCTTCTTTATGTAAAGGTCATTCATCTCAGAGAACAATGGTGACTTTGCCCCATGCTCAGTCCTGAACCCAGATTGTGTCTAGATTATATTTTATCCAAGAGTACTTGCAACTGCCCCACCAAAACTGGAAGGCCCTAGGGTGTATTCCATTAATACAACACAGAGATACAAAAACAGACGAAGACATTAACATGCTCACTATACTTTTGATTTTGGCAGTTCCTGATCGCAACATGCTGGCTGAAAATGGTTTGCAGTGCCCATCCTGCTTCTCCAAAGGGATGGAAATGTGTAAAAGTGAGAAGACCATCAACTGCCTTGAGAATGAGACCCAGTGCATTCAATCCAAAGTAGCTCTTATTACCGGTAACATTGCTATTCAGACAAGGAAAAAAGGCCTAGTAATTCTTGGTCATGCAGACTCTCTCCTTGTCTCCTTCTCTCCCTTCCTCCTTTTCCCTTGCATGTTGCTGGAACAATGAGAGGGATCATATCTCTCACTGACCCAACTCTGCACCCTTCCGTATTGTTTTGCCTGCCTGGTCTGTGTCCTTTAACTCTCATAATGCCACTTGCTTGTCCGGAAGGAAGATTCAGAGTGAGATGTGTATATAAAATACCCTTCTGAACAAAAGTAAAAAAAGTGCATTGATTGCTTCACCCCAGTTGAATCCGGATCTCTCCACCACTGGGATGTAGTCCAGGACAAAATGTGTCCATCTTGCTCAAAACAAATATTTATTATGTAAAAGGAATGTATTACATTTCCTTAAATTCTGTGACAATGAGCAGTATCTGGTTAACTCAGACCATTAGTGTAAGGATTTACAGTTGTGCAAGAGAATTTCCTCTCTCTTCTGCATGTATGTGCTCTGAATCCTCGCAAAATCTGCTCCACAGAATTGGGAAAAACCTCAGAATTCATTTAGGGGATACACAAAAGGAGGAAGAGAGAGGGGATAGGTTCCTTTCTACACATTATTTTGTTGATGTCATGATTTAGCTACATCCGTAAAGAGTCTTTAACCCAAAGTGTTTGTAACCCGAGGTACCACTGTAAATCAATTTTTAATGTGTCTAGATCCAGTTTTAGATAGATACCTCCCTATCAGCAAATTTTTCAGGAATAATGCTACATTGGGAGGGAATTTGGAATGAATGGGGGAGGGGCATATGGCTGATTTGCCTCAGGAGAACAGAGGCAATTTCCAGGCCATTTGTGATGCTTCTGCCCTACATTCTTTCTTCTCTCATTTCTGCTGCCCTTTACAGCCTTGAATTTGCTAGTTTCTCTTTTAAGGGTTGAGTAACAATTCTGAGGTGAGTACCTGATTGGCTCTTGGGATTCGTCTTTTTCACCTGCTTTATGTTTGACGTGTTTAACATGAAAATACCGTATTTTTCGTCCCATAGGACGCTCCGTCCCATAGGATGCACCTAGTTTTTTGGGGGGGAAATAAAGGGGAAAAAATTTCCTTTATTCCCCCCCCCCAAAAAAAAGCAGGTTGGGGAAACCGAACCAGGTCGGGGAACAGCGGGATGGCGACGCTGCGTCTCCCTGCTGTCCCCTGAGCTTGTGGGGCTGGCCGATGTCTGTCTGGCGCATGGGGCGCTCTGCTTCACGGTGCCCCGCCCACCGGGCGGCAGGCTGCTATCCGCAGCGTGGGGAGCCCTGCGGAGAACTGTGAATGTGTTCCCGAAGTGCCAGGCACTCTGCTTTCAGGGCGCCCGACGCTCCGGAAAGCAGGCTGCTATCCACAGCCTAGACATCCCTGTGGGACCTCCCGCAGGGCTGCCTAGGCTGCGGATGTCTTCCTGAAGCCTGGAGAGCGAGAGGGGTGCGTGCGCATGACCCCTCTCGCTCTCCAAGCTTCAGCGAAAGCCTGTATTCGCCCCATAGGACGCACCCAGATTTCCCCTTCATTTCTGGAGGGGGAAAAATGCGTCCTATAGGGCGAAAAATACGGTAGATATGGTAAAATAAAAGGAAGATTCTTTGGATACTTAGATCAAAGTGGGGAAATGAGGGAGCCTCAGTTGGCACCCAACCATCCTGAGAGACAATGAAGTGCATCTCCAGCTTTTTTTGCTGCTGGATCACCCTGTTGACTTATGGCAGGTTCACACACTCAGGGTTCAGACACCAAGGAGGGAGTGTTGTTTTCAGATCTTGCTGTGAGGCTGTAGCATGTGACTTTTAATTCGCCCGGGAGATGGGGGGGGGTAGAATTCCTCCCATTTTATTGCAACTCACCTGCCCACAAGAATTTGATTTGGTTAATCTTATCAATTAGGCCTGTTTTCAAATTCTCTGATTTCATTATATCTTATAAGTATAACCTGTTTATTAAAAATCTTTGTGTCTTGAGAGTCCTTTGGGTATGATAGCAATTTTAAATTATATCTGATCTAACTTTTTTACCTGAACTTCTTTTAAAAACTAACTTATTAAAATTCTCATTCACCATCACAGGAACCATCTCCTAGTCCCTGAGTAAAGGACTAATGTCAACATTTCTCTCTCCCCCCCCCCCCCAGGTGGATTTCAGCCCCACAGTTTCACTTTCCAAGGTTGTGGAACAACAGATCTTTGTGCCATCGGGGAAATAAGAAAAATGATCGGAGATGCGAACTTTATCCTTTCTTTTAACAAAGAAAGTTGTTACAATGCTTCACGAATCTCACACCAGCCTGAACATGAAGAGTGAATGGGAAAGTGTATACCTCCAAAATCTATGGCAATGAGGGGGAATTGGAGGCCTAGTGTTGAAATTCAGGATCTCTGTTTCTTTCTTTTTTGCTTTTGGTTGAAGTAAAGGGAAGCAAGGGGCAGAGAAAAAGAGGTCAGAATACGGGAATTGTGGATTCTTACTTCACAGAATCCTGTTGTGTATCATTAAAAAACAGTTAAGTTTTCATTATAACGATTACAATGCAAAATAAATAGTTATGGAGAATCAAATGCTGGTTCTCAGATCTGTTTCTTTCAGATACCAATGCAATTATCATTTATTGTTTAGCCACACCGATTACGCAAGACGCTGTGGTAAACTTGCCCCCAGCCGCTCGCCCCTCCCTCACCTGTCTTTGCTCTCCGGCCAGACCAGGTTTCTTGAGCAGGGCTGGCAGGCATGTCTATGTTTTACAGAAACAGAATAAATTAGAACCGGTAGGACTGCCACCACTCCCTTAGTTCTGGGGAACCCAGAGCCACAATCCAGGGAGAAGGCTGTGCCCCGTTATTGCTGTTTACCCCCCCCCCTGCACTAGTTGTATCCACAGACTTGCAGACAGAAATTCTACGGTAGAGTGCAACCAAGCGTAAGGCTAGGAATTAGCTTTCCCCCCCGGAAAGGCACACAAACCAAACAGTTTCTTCTTTAAAATTTATTTTAAAAGAACTTAAGAAAACAATCTAAAATAGCAGGCACTTCTTTAGTAAGTTACAAGCAAGAAAATAAGAACATTGTGAAATCTAACTGACTTACATACTCACGACTAAGGCACAGATAGAATAGTTAAAGTCCTTTCAATGTTCCGCATTCAGAGGCTTTCACAATTCTCCATCACAAAGGATGAATGGACGGCTACTGAGTTGGAACATCAGCAGCCGGGCGATTTGCGGATTGCAGAGCGCGCCTTCTCAGCCATTCCCAAGATCTTTTATCCCCAATTTGCGTGTAGCGTCGGAACCCCGGAAACCAATCATAACTCCTGATTATTTTTAAATTCTCCAATGACCGACTTGCGGGCTAATCAATCTAACTTCTGGCAGCTGGACCCATTAAGAACCCAGAGCCTAAATGAAAGGAGTTTCCTCCCTTCCGTGGAGCTTATGCAGATGCACATTCCCAGGCAATCAAGGCAGATAACATCACTGAGGGGATGTACATAACTTGCTTTCATTAAATCAGAGGTTTCCTTTCCCATAGTAAACCTCTCACACCCTGGAAGCCTGTTAGTCTGAGGTTAAAGGGACAAGACTTATTTCCCATGGTCCTTGTGGCTTGTTGGTTACCCACAAGGCCTCACTCTCGTTGCTTGACCAAGGAACAGCTTCTAAACAAACACTAACTTTACTACAGACGCAATACATAAAACAGAATAAAAACAAAATTAACACATTGCACAACTAAAATTATTATTAGAATCAGATGATTCATTAGATAAGAGGTTTCTCCTTTGAAAGATTTAAATTAGGGCATATTTTAAGGCAGAGTTTAGTGGAATTCAGCTCCGGCACCTCTCAGGTTAGTGCCATTGCCATTCTAAGAGATCAAGGAACAAGTTCGTGGTGAACTCTGGCACCTGCAAATCTAGGAAAATAGCACTGATCCCTACAAACTTTTCTCCTTATAATCGTAACTGTAAAGGCAACACAGATCAATTTTTCAGAGGGGTAAGGGGATTTGTCCCTTAATAAATAGTTAGTCATATAACCAATCCATCTCTCAATTGGGAGATTTAAATATTTGAACAAAGCTTCTCTTTGTCCTCATAGATGGAACAAACCAGTAACTATTTGGGTGAATATTCAGGCCCCTTACCTTTACATAGGCAAATCACATAGGGGATCTGGCGAGAGCAGCCTTCAACTATGACAGAGTTGTAAAAACTTTTCCCCATTTGGTAATTGTGATGTGCTTACATAGTGAGGGAGCTGAATGGGTAGTTTGGCACCGACCCCTCTCGCTCTCCAGGCTTCAGCGAAAGCCTGCATTCGCCCCATAGGACACACACGCATTTCCCCTTCATTTTTGGAGGGGAAAAAGTGCGTCTTATAGGGCGAAAAATACGGTATATGATTATGAAATCTTCTATGTACTTTGGCCTTATGATACCATAAATACACTTGCCAATAAAATCTATTATCATAACCTTCCAGATCCAGCAGATCAGATTGTTTTAGAATTATCCACTCCCAGATCCAGCAAATGCAGGATGCTTCATAATATAGTCTTAAATCTGGTAGAGAGAAGCCTCCTCTGTCTTTAACATCTATTAATAATTTATGTTTTATTCTTCGTTTCTTCCCTCTCCAGATATATCTTGAAATATCTCTTTGCTACTCTTTGAAGCAGCTCGCATTGCTTATCACTGGGATTGATTGGAATAAAAACAACACTTTTGGCAAAACACTCATCTTGATCACTGGCATTCTGCCTAATATAGACAAATTCATCCTTCCCCAGATTTCTAATTTCCTTTTTTCCTTTCCATAATTTTCATAGTTGTCTTTAAATAATAGTCCTCTAATAGTTTTTTTTCTGCTCTTATGTTTCTCACCAGGACTTCTCATATTAAAATAAACAATAATGGTGATAAGCGACATCCTTGTATTGTCCCTTTCATGATTTTACATTTTTCTGTAATAACATTATTAACAATTAATCTTGCTTGTTGCTCTGAATAAATTGCATCTATTCCTCTTCTAAACCAAATTCCATCTCCTCTAGAACCTTATGCATAAATGGCCGAGAGATATTATCAAATGCCTTTTCAGTGTCAATAAACATCAATGCTGCTTGTTTTTTGTTTTTTACTTCCAGGTATTCTGGAGACCTTAGCATGTTAGGGCTGTGCACTGTATTTGGCCATGGCCTGGATCCTTAGTATATTAGCAGAGAACCTGAGCCTCATTCAAATTGGGTGAGATTTGAAGCCCCACATGGATACAGGTTCAGTTGAGCAGCTCTAGGACTATTAGGGGGGTAGAGGCAGGCAGAATGGAGAGGCAGGCATAAGGAGAAATTGTGAAAAAGATGGACCTACTGGGCAGCTGAGAAGGGATGGGTTGTCTTTCCAAAAAGGCCTCTCCTTCTTCCTGCCCCTTGTAGCAGCAACCTACAGGATCAGATCCTCCTTCTGATAGGTGGGAGGATCTGATCCTGCACAGTGCCAGTGCCCCTTGTCCCAGCCATATTTTTACTGGATGTTAAGATGTTGTTACACATCACCCCTATATCCAAGTGATTTGAGATTCTAGGGGTACCAGGCGTGCTTCAACCCAGGGTCTGTGTTTCTTGTGGGACCAAAATACACAGCTGACATTGTGGTGCCTTTATGATTTATTTTTTATTTATAAATAGATACAACCTGAATCCTACAATGAAGGTGTCCACAACAAGGAGTTCTGTCCCTCTCATAGGCACAGTAGCATTCTTGTTTTGGAAGCTTGTCTTTTCCTGAGAAAGGTCACATCCCTCATATTCTAATAAAACTTAACCCTATTACACAGGGAGCAGCCTCCATTCCATTGAGGTGTTGCTGTGCTAATCTGTTATTTTAATGACCCACTTCTGCAGATGGTCACCTCACAAGTAGATTGTTTCTGACATACATCAAGATAATTTGCTAGAATCAAGAGGTGTCTAACAAGCCAAAATTAAGACCTTGGCCTAGGTTAATTAACTCAGTGGGTAAGTCCCCCCAAAAAGACCTGGGCCAAGAATACAAAGTTTAAGAAACCTTTATAACATTCCCTATGCTTTTTAAGCCCGTGAATCATCTATTTCAAACAGAATAATTGGATATCTAGGCTCATGAACAGCTCATGAACAGTTTATGGTCCCTTCAAGTTAATATTCAATTGTTTTAAATATTGACCTTACAACCCACATATCTTATCTGTGTCCTCCTAAATCAGCCTTGAGCTGGTCCTGGTCAGTCTTTTAATTGGCAAAATAAGTGAATTATCACACACAGATACAAAATTAGACAAAACCATTAACATGCTCCATATATTTGTGATCTTGGCAGTTCCTGATCGGAACATGATGGTTGAAAATGGTCTGCGGTGTCCAGCCTGCTTCTCCAAAGGAAACAAAAAGTGTAAAAGTGAGAAGACCGTCAACTGCCTTGAGAATGAGACCAAGTGTGTGGATTTTAAAGGAGTTTTTACTAGAGGTAACACTGCTACTCAAACAGGGGGGAAAGGCCTAGTCTTCGGCTGGGTCATAGAGACTCCCTCCTGTTTTCCTTCTCCCCCCCCCTTTCCCTTTCATGTTGCTGGAAAAGTGAGAGGGAACACATCACTCACTGGTCTCTCTCACTGGTCCCACTCTGCACCCTTCCTTAGTATTTTGCCTGCCTGGACTGTGTCTTTTATCTTTCATAATGCCACTTGCTTGTACAGAAGGAGGATTAAAAGTGAGATATGCATATAAACTACCTTTCCAAACAAAAGTAAAAAGTGCATTGATTGCTCCACCCCAGTTGCATCTTGATCTCTCTACCAATGAGATGAAGTCCAGGACAAACTATGTCCCTCTTGCTCAAAAAACATATTTATTATGTGAAATGAATGTAATAGATTTCTTTAAATTCTGTGACAATGAGCAATATCTGGCTAACTCAGACGTTCAGTGCAAGGATTTACAGTTGTGCAATAGAATACAGTGGTGCCTCGTAAGACAAAAAGAATCCGTTCCGCGATTCTCTTCGTCTAGCGGTTTTTTGTCTTGCAAAGCAAGCCCATTGATGGCTTAGCGGATTAGCGCTATTAGCGGCTTATCGGCTTAGTGGATCAGCTGATAAGCGGCTTAGCGGCTTAGAAAAAGGGGGGGAAGGGAAAAAAACCCACAGGAACTCGCAAGACATTTTCGTCTTGCGAAGCAAGCCCATAGGGAAATTCGTTTTGCGAAGCGCCTCCAAAACGGAAAACCCTTTCGTCTAGCGGGTTTTCCGTCTTGTGAGGCTTTCGTCCTGCGGGGCACCACTGTATCTGGGCTCTTCTGCCTACATGTGCTCTGTTTCCTCCCAAAATCTGCTCCACAATTGTGGAAACTCCCGGAATGGATTTAGGGGATACACAGGGGGAGGAAAAGAGGGAGGCTATGTTCCTTTCCAAAAGCATACATCATTTTGTCGATGTCATGAGTTAGCCACATACGTAAAAATATAAAGCGCTTTATATGCGTTATAACATTATTGGAATTAATGTTGTGGAGTCCCGTCTTTTACCAATGGGACTTCCATGTATGAAGTTTACAACGTATTAAACTGAATCACTTTTTTGATGTGTCTAGATCCAGTCTTAGATGCATAGCTCCATATCAACATAGTTTTGAGGAATAATGATGTTTTGAGAGGGGAGAAATTGCCAAATCCCTCCTTTCTGAAAAGAAGAGGGGATTTGGAATGAATGGAGGAGGGGTGTATGGGCTGATTTGCCCCATGAGGGAAGAGGCAGAGTCCAGGCCATTTGAGCTGCCTTTGACATACATTCTTTCTTCTCATCCTTCTCCTGCCCTTTACACCTGGGCTTTTGCTAGTTTCTCTTTTGAGGGCTGAGTAAGAATTCTGAGGGGAGTTCCTGATTGGCTCTTGGGATTCCCCCTTTTCACCTACTTCATGTTAGATGGGTTTGAAATGAAAATAGATATGGTAAAGTAAAAGGAGGATCCTCTGGATGCTTAGATCAGGTGGGTGCCATTACCATTTTAAGAGAACAAGGAAGAATTCCATGGTGAGCTCTTGCACCTGTAAATCTAGAAAAATAGCACTGATCCTGTACTATTGCCATTATAATCATCCTGTCTTTTTATAATTAAGTTATGGTTTTTCTTCCATTACCAATTGATTAAAAACACCAAGTCTTCTTTCAGATGAATACTTTGAAATGGAGAAGCATGTAGGCTGAAAGTTACAGGACCCTTGGGGCAATCATGGTGGAGCTTCAGTATCAGGATTCAGGTTCAGTTTTCCAGTCAATGGTATATCATTCCTGGACTCAGTCAGCTCATCTCTTCTGATACTAATCTACAGGCCAGGGCATTAGTAGTATAAGGATACTACCTCCTGTCAATTGCTTATGCCCCACTGCCATAGAGTTTGATTGATGATGTCATATGACACTCCACCCCATAAGTCCCATCTAAGAAGGCCCACCTCCAAGGGCCACTATGAAATAACCTGGGGACGGGCATCCACGTAACCCATCTGTGATGATGACACACTACTGCCTCCTTCAAGTAGGCAAGGACCATCCCCTCTTGCACAGAAACATTAATCACATTTTGAGCCAGTCAGCTGTCCCCTCCCTGCTACTTCTCCTCAGAAAAGAGGGGCAAGGGGCAATGTGCTTGAATCTTACCAACCGACCCTCATCCAACACAACAGGGCTAGACAGTTCTCTAGACACCCCTTGAGATTCAACCTTGAAATGCTTTGCAAACAATTCACAGCATTGACAAGTCACAAGCACCCTCCCTGGCTCCCAGTGACAGGCCCTCCCCATTTTCACCTTGGAACTTTTCTTTTCTCACCCTGCTTCTCACCCTGGGAGATGCCCAATTCACCACCTCTCTACCTGGATACTGGCACCAGCTTTAGATTCCCCACCACCACCACTTGACAGCACATTAAGTCTTTTCTTTTCTTTTATTTTTAAAGCACGGACCAATACTTATCACCATGTCTTTTTGATACATACTGTACCAATGTCGTGTCATCTCCACCCCCCCAACTCTCCTTTAGTGGTTTCCTAAATAATGAAAAATTGAAAATAAACAGGAGGGAAAATGCCACATTTTGTTAGATGTGATTACAAACATATTCTGTTGTTTAGTCGTTTAGTCATGTCCAACTCTTCATGACCCCATGGACCAGAGCACGCCAGGCACTTCTGTCTTCCTCTGCCTCCCTCAGTTTGGTCTACTAACTCATGTTAGTAGCTTCAAGAACTCTGTCCAACCATCTCGTCCTCTGTCATCCCCTTCTCCTTGGGCCTTCAATCTCTCCCAAGATCAGGGTCTTTTCCAGGGAATCTTCTCTTCTCCTTTCTCCATCCCTTCAAAATTCTGTTAGTATAAGCCGATTCAAAGGAAATGTATAGAAAGAGGTATATTTAAAAAATATTAATAGCAATAATGATGGTCATGTTGATGATGATGATATTAGGGTGTATAAAAGAGAGAACACAATAAAAGCAGGAAAGGGAGGAGAAAAGAAAGGGCTAAATATGAGGAAAAGTGAAGGAAGGAAGGAAGGAAGGAAAGAAGGAAGGAAGGAAGGAAGGAAGGAAGGGCAAAAGAGAAAGATTGGGAAGGGAGGAATGTGTGTGCGTGTTTAAAATGCAGATGAAAGCTGTTCAGAAGTGAGATCACTGAAAACTGGTTACAAGAAGAGCTTGTTCTCTTGTTGGCTCTTAAACACAAGGCCAAACTCCCAGAATATTAGTATGTCAACACTCTTGCTAACAATTCTTCCCTTCAGGTCCAGGAAACACCTGTGGGTACAAAGGACATCTGAGTGATTCCAGAAAGCAGGAGCTAAATCACCAAAATATATAGCACAGGATACTCAAAGAGACCTGATGCACTGGTTTGGATCAAAAAATACAGAATTACATATTTATTTAAGACAAATAAAACAACAGTGTAGTAAGCACCCTGTTACCAAATAGGAATAAAGGATGGTAGAAGAAGGTCAGTTAGGAATTTGGGAACATTTTGGAAAATATGTACACAGAGAAAAACAAGTCTAAACTAGTATATTTTAACAGCTGTCAGGTGGCAGAGGAACCAACAACCACGGCAGGTTGTCAGTGTTACTATAAAGAAGCAATGCAGAAGAAAGAAGCAGCAGCTAAGATAGCTGCTGGTGGCTGGAAAGCCAGACAGGATGTTTATGACTGTTACCATGGCAATAAAGGGGAAGTCCATTCTCTGTATTGAGCACAGGATGTGAGCTCAGTGTGTGACTTATGACCTGTACAGGATGTACATGGGTGGAGTTATGATTCTCTCTGTTGTTTGTGAAGAGTGCAGACATGTTTATCTGTATGACTGCCAAAGACAGGAATAAAAGCATGTAGATACATTTCTGTCTGAGTCTGATTCCCCTCCCTGGGGAGCAGGGTGAGGGAGAAGCAGTGGTGTGTTTTTCTCACAGTCTGGGAAAAATCGCCGATACAGACCTCGCATGTTTACCTGCCGGGAGTCGCAGGAGGGAGGTCAAAGGAATTCAGCCGGTGCCTGAAAAGGTAGGCACATTCCTCTGACCGAGGCAGAATTCCAACAGTCAGGAACGGATAACACAAGAAAATTTCCTTCCCATCTGCTATTTATTCAATGTTTACAGGGAGATGCTTGGGAATGCAGCCTCTTGGGAAAATGGCATAGTCCTGAGTAAATCTCCACTCCCCTTCTTTCCCACTTCCTCATTCGTCAACAGCAGCACCCCTCTATGGTTGCCTCTTAGGGCCATTTGTCTTTGAGCTCTTTGCTTGCAGGGTTCAGGGAGATGGTGGTTCTGAAATGCTTTCTAGTGATAACGTGTCAGCTAGCTGCTCCAGCTCTGCCCAAGGTATGAGATTTTCGGGCTTAGAAGTGTGAATGCAGATTGATTTATTCTCTGCTTCACGGGAGCAGCGTTTGGGAAAACAGCTCCAAGTGAGAGAGGCTTGCATTCCAGGAATTCTTGTGGTTTCCTGTACAAGAAAAGGAATGCACTGTTGCTAAGCAACGCCCGGCACTGAAGTGGAAAGCTACCAGAAGTGAGCTGGGCTATCAGGCTATGCCTCAGAGAGGCAAAAACAAAGTCTTGTTTTGACTAGGCTCTCACGAACTTTTCCAAGCAGCCAGTGTTAGAGCTGCCAGGTGCCAAGAGCGTAAACAAACCAGCTTTTGGATTTTAGAGGCTTGTGTTTGAGAGTTAAAGGCAAAGGACTCAAAATGGATGTCAAGAAGGGGGGAGCCCTGCCTTCTCCACCCCTCCTGACCAATGACAATTATGCATCTTGGTCTATTAAGATGAAGGCCCTGCTGCAGAATCAGAGACTGTTTGGGGTGATTGAGAACCCCATCCCTGCAGCACCAACGCGTGCTTGGGAGTCACAGGATGTGAAGGCCAGAACGGCTATAATTCTGTGTGTGTCAGACTCGCAGCTTGTGCATATACAGAATTTACAGCACGCGAAAGACGTTTGGGACACGCTGAGAAGGACACATCAGAGAGATGCAGGTTCTTCAGCGTTGCTGTATTTTGAAAAGCTGACCAACCTGAGGCTTGCGCCTGATGGAGATGTTCAAGCGCACCTGACGGAAATGAAATATCTGTGCCAACAGATGGTGGAACGCAATTTCCGTCTGGATGAGGAAGTGTTTTGCTTCATGGTGATAAACAGCCTGAATCGGACTTACAAATCCGTTGCCAGTCAGCTGGGGTCCATCCCAGCAGCTCAGTTAACTTCGGAGAGGGTCTATGCAGTTGTGCTTAATGAACATGACAGACTTGCTGCACTGGAGGTCAAGGACAAGGGGAGGGAAGAACGGAGTTCTAACACCCCCACTGCTGTAGCTACTGGAGGAGAAGCTGTAGCTTTGAACGTTGTCCGATGTTACAATTGTGGACAGACTGGGCATCTTCAGTGGAACTGTAAGAAGCCACGTCAGAACAAAGGTGCCAAGGGAAGCTCCACGAAGTCTGAGGCATCAGGCAAAGGTCATACCAAGTCACAGGCGAAGCCTGCAAAGGCTTTGATGTCGAAAGGAACCACGCCAGAAGTGGAGAACGCTTTTGTCATTGACATGGGGTGTACATTTCACATGACAGCACGCAGGGATCTATTTTCGTCGTTTAAGAAGCAAAGCTTCGTTGTACAACAGGCCAACGGTCAGGAACTGAAAGCCACCGGAATTGGGACTGTGTATCTTGAAAGTCTTAACTTGACTATAAACAACGTTTATTTGGTTCCAGATTTGAAGTACAATCTGCTCAGCGTATCGCAGATTGCTAAAAAGGGACTAAAACTGTCCTATGATGATGCGTGCTGCGAAATCTACAAAGATGGAGAGCTGTATCTTTCTGCCAAAGAGAAAGATGGACTGTATTTGTTGACTTTTGATCAAAGTGATTACATGAATTGTAATTCTAACATGATCTCTTTTGCAGGTGTAGCCAAGAAGAATGTCAAGCAGGTCACCTCGAGGGTCGACAGGGCATTTCAGCGGGTGTATGCTGATGTGATTGGTCCTCTAGCACCATCTAGAGGCAATGCAAAATATTACCTAATATGTGTTGATTCTTTCACAGGTTTTGTCTGGATTTATTTTTTGGAGAGACCAAAAGACGCCTTGGAAAGGTTTAATGAGTTTTGTGACAAGGTTAAAAATATGCATGATGCTGACATAGCTTGTCTTTGCACAGATGAGAAGCCAATTTTTCTCTTACAGGATTTCCAGAGGTTCCTGAAGAAGAAAGGGATAAGACACAAAATTGCTACTTCCGAAGAAGCTTGGAAGAGATGTGTTTGTGTTAGGGTGAACAAAGAATTGCAAAAGGGAATGGAGGCGCAATTGCTGAGTTCACATCTGCCACATGAGTACTGGGCTGAGTCGCTAATGTCGTATTATTATACGTGGTTGAGAAAGTTTTCAACAGAGTTGGGAAGTTCTCCTTTTGAGAAACTGTTCCACAGAAAACCTTCTGTTGCCCATTTCAAGGTTTTTGGGTCTCATGTGAGGACAGAAGCTCCGGGTGGAGTAAAGAATGCCAGAGGCATTTTTGTGGGTTATGAAATGGGTCTCTACAGAGTAATTTTGTCTGAATCTGGTCAGGTGATTCTCACAAAATTCCTAGAGAGTGCTCCTGAACAGGAGAGAGTGATTGTTCACACATTTCCCACAGGAGATGATGATTCTGATGATGATTCTGATGTTGATTTTATTGAATTCAGTAGTACTGATGATGACAGCGATAGCTCAGACAGCTCAGTTGTCACAGTCATTGAGAGAAAATCTCACATAATGACTAGACCCTCAGAAGAGGAGGATGAACCACTGATTACGCTTAGTACTGGTTCTCCAGAGAGTTCAAAGGCTGAACCAGAAAGCAGAGAAGAGCAGTACCTCTTACGTAGGTCTGAGAGAGCAACGAAGGGTGTACCACCCAAAAGGTATTCAAAAGAATTTGCCAACTTAGCTATTGCATGTGTTGCTGTTGTAAATGACCAAGGTCAAATTGAAGCTGTGTCTGAGTCAGAGACAAAGGCACAACATAGAGTTGCTAACCAAGGTAAGGCAGATGCACTCATTCCTTGGAAGTCACACAACCAGAGAGGTACATTGGTAAAACCAGTGGTGGGTAGTTCCAAGGGTGGAGCTGAAACAACAGGGGAGTGTTATACATATAACAACTGTTTGTTTTCTTCTCTAGATCAGGCATTGCACGCTGCACGCATTGATTCTTTAGGGGGAGGGTGTTACTATAAAGAAGCAATGCAGAAGAAAGAAGCAGCAGCTAAGATAGCTGCTGGTGGCTGGAAAGCCAGACAGGATGTTTATGACTGTTACCATGGCAATAAAGGGGCAGTCCATTCTCTGTATTGAGCACAGGATGTGAGCTCAGTGTGTGACTTATGACCTGTACAGGATGTACATGGGTGGAGTTATGATTCTCTCTGTTGTTTGTGAAGAGTGCAGACATGTTTATCTGTATGACTGCCAGAGACAGGAATAAAAGCATGTAGATACATTTCTGTCTGAGTCTGATTCCCCTCCCTGGGGAGCAGGGTGAGGGAGAAGCAGTGGTGTGTTTTTCTCACAGTCTGGGAAAAATCGCCGATACAGACCTCGCATGTTTACCTGCCGGGAGTCGCAGGAGGGAGGTCAAAGGAATTCAGCCGGTGCCTGAAAAGGTAGGCACATTCCTCTGACCGAGGCAGAATTCCAACAGTCAGGAACGGATAACACAAGAAAATTTCCTTCCCATCTGCTATTTATTCAATGTTTACAGGGAGATGCTTGGGAATGCAGCCTCTTGGGAAAATGGCATAGTCCTGAGTAAATCCCCACTCCCCTTCTTTCCCACTTCCTCATTCGTCAACAGCAGCACCCCTCTATGGTTGCCTCTTAGGGCCATTTGTCTTTGAGCTCTTTGCTTGCAGGGTTCAGGGAGATGGTGGTTCTGAAATGCTTTCTAGTGATAACGTGTCAGCTAGCTGCTCCGGCTCTGCCTCCTCCTACTCTCCCATTATTTCCCAACTTCTCCCCTCATCTTCCTATGAGCTGTGATCTCCCTCAAATCTCTGTTGTAATTCTGAACTGTCTTCTTCTCTGGAAGGGTCAGGTTGGGGAGGCGGTCTCCACCATTCCTCCTCTGCCCAGTCCCTGACATCACTCCCCTCTCCAGAGTCCTCCTCCACCCATCCCAGTAGTTTTGTTCAGTTGGGGTGGCATGTATGCAACGCCCTTTGCAAGTATGGTGAATGGACATGTTCTGCATACCCCCATGATCTTTCTTCCGGTCAATACCCCCCCCCCAACAATCAGGTATTGCAACTTCTTTCTTTGCATCCTGGAGTCTAGAATTTGTTCTACTTCGTACTCTTCCTCTCCTTCTACCATGTGTAGCTGCCTGGTAAGGGTGTGCAGGCACGACGGGTGACAAGACTGATCTGTGCAAGATGGGGTGAATCTTCATAGACACAGGCAATCGGAGCCAGAAAGCCAGAGAGTTGATCTGGTCCACAACTTCCAACGGGCCCACTCTTTGGGTTCATTTTCCTGCACATGCCCTTTTGTGGCAAATCAGGTTTTGACAGCCACACCTGATCTTCCACATTAATCTCGGTGCCAGGTTGTCAATGCGCATTGGACAATATCTTATAGGCCTCTTTAGCACAGTCCGAACGCTCTTTTAGCAAAGTCTGCATTGCTGACAGTTCTTCTACAATGTCTTTTGCTGCCAGAACCGACGGGGTGTCACTTGGGGTTGGGACGCTTGCGAGGATGGTATCCATAACAGACAAAACCACTTTGTGACCCACAAAGAGGATGTGATAACCATCAATGTATGTGTATCCCTTTATAGATCACATTTTCTGCTGTGATCTGCAACAGCAGATATTCAGAGACTTACTAGTTCTCATACTGGAGGGAAAATAGCTATCATAACTATATTAAAAACAAAATACTGATAAGTTACAAAACTGACAGTGTAAACTTGAATGGCCCCATGGATACAAGCAGGTTCCAAGTTCACCCGATTTCTGGGAAGAGCGTGTGTGTGACATGCTAATTGTTTATTACTTTGTGCCTCGTTAGGATTAATTTGTTTCCAGCTCAGGTTTACCATAAAGCCTGAGGGAGGAACACATTTATTAAAAGTACCTGCTTACTGAGAGTGGGAATGTGGTTGAACTGGAAGAGGCACCTGGCTGACTCCCACAGAGTTCCTTAAAAAGATTGTATCCAATATGAAAAAAGAGATTTGTGTTACAATAAAAAATATAGGATGCACTCCCTATTTTCATAATTTCCTGCTCCTCACTGGACCAGTCCTTCCCAATTGGAATCCTTGGTCACCCTTCCTTGGCCATGAATCCCTCCAAGTCAACTTCTTCTTCCAGAGGTCACCTGTTGTTTTATTCCTCATTGGCTTCTAATCACTCAGGCATTATGAGGGCCTTCTTGAGTATATGCTTCTTCCATGAAGAGTTGGTTTCGACTACTTCAGGCTAAACAATACAGAGGTGTGGGAGCAGTGCAATGGTTGGGTAAGCCCCTTCCTTCTGGTCTGAAAGAAGCAGCAAAAGGAGGTGCTTCTGGCAGGAGGTGTGAGGACTCTGACAGGATCCTAGAGTCAAACAGCCTTTCCCCCAAAGCCTTTTAAGGACTAACTAGGCTTTGGGAAGCAGCCCTCCTGTCTCTTTCCCAATGCTGCTGCCACCCCAGGAGCTGCTTCCGTGGCCCTTCTCTGCTGTCAGGGAGAAATCAGGACACCCTGGAATCAAGGCACAACCCAGGACAGCTTAATGAAAAGCCATTCCGGCCAAATCAGGACTGCTGAGGCGTATGCATTTAAATCAGCTTTAAAATAAATTTGCCTCCAAGGTGAATGGATTCTTGAAGTGTAAGGAGAATATGAGAACATTTACAAAGCAAAATGGTCAGAGCTGGAGGCCCATAGGATTGGCGTTAAAGTGCATTGCCTTTTGAATATGACTTTTTGTATGTTGTGCTTTAAAAAGGCTAAGGTACCTGAGCATACAAACATTGTTAGGCCCAGCAAGTATCTTTCACCACCTCTTCTAACTCTTTTATCATTTCACTTATTTGAGAGATCTGTCCTTTTGCATTGGGGTTAGATGACATAACCATGCATCAAAAACTGTCAAATCTCTGCTTGCCTGCAGTTTTACATTAAAAACAAAACTTTGATGCTTTATGTCAGTAAATACCATACTTCCCCATTCCAAACTATTGATTTGAAGGATACACATTTTAGAACCAACTTTTTATTTGCCACAATCATTTATATTTGTCATAATAAGCATAATGACACACTATAATATAGCACGCTTTTCTCTGTGTAGTGCATCCTATTTCCCTCCATGAACAGCAAAAAAAAGAAAAGAAAAGAGGAAGAGACAGGGATCCCAATGCCTGACTCTCGCCACTAGGAATCACTCTCACATTGTTATGAATTATTGAATTCACAAGGAGGAGATTTATGCTGAACCATAATTACCCATCAATGTGAGGCTGGTGTTAGATATGTGAAGCATTATAATACTTATTTCAACTGGAAAAGCATTTGAGGCAGTGGAGATAAAGGGAAGTGCCAGAGAAACCAAAATTCCAAAGTATACTTTGAGGAAGTTGCAATACAAAACTATACAGACTTATCTGTGAGTAAGACCCATTGAAATCAGTGGCACTTACATCTAGGTAGACAGGTATAGAATTGCACTGTAATCCCTTTGAAATAAATAGTTATTACTTCAACCAAAAGTGCATAGGAGTGTGCTGAAATCCCTAGGAGTTTGCTCCAATCCTTCCAGCCAAATATATTTATTGGTGTGGGATGGGATGGAAAATTGTGAAATATCTTTCGGTTTCAAGGAAGGAAGCAAACTTCCTTTGAAACTGGAGGTGGAGCATAGATATTGTGGGTTATTTTGCCCTGCCTGAGTTTGTCTAATCCTCTTTTCAAGTAATCTAAGCTGGTGGCCATCACTGCCTCCTATGGAAGTGAGTTCCATGATTGAACTATGAACTGCATAAAATATTATACAGCATATAGCTTCTGAACTGCACTAACCATGCTTTACCCCTTCTTTCAACTATCTCAGCTAAAATATTTGTGATATTATGGGGTTTATCATTAAATAGAATACTTTTCTTTTTTCTTTAATTTACTAAAAACAAGCAACATAATTAAGAAAAAATAGGTTTCTTAATTACATTAGGTTTCTTAAGTACATTGGAAATTTTTGTTAGGCCTAATTGGAGATGAATCTATGTATGTCACAACGACTACAAGGATACTCCTGGCCCAGAAATGAAAATCACAGGAGATTCCAGCATTGGAAGAATGGTGGAGTAAGATGGTGGAATACGCTGAGTTAGCAAAGCTGACGGGGAAGATCCGGAATCAGCACGACAAACTGGAAAGGACTGGAGCAAATTTATATTATATATCAAAGAATATTGTAAACATCTGAAAACATTTGTAGCTTTGAGTTGAAATGTTTTGTAATGACAATATAAGGAACTGATTTACATTTAATAAAGGGAAATATAAAAATAAGAGAGAAGGTTAAAAAGTGGTTATAGAAATGCTAAGAATAAAGTAATTACGTACTGAAGTCAGAAAAAGGGGCGGGAGGAGGTCGATGCTCGGATAGAGCAATGTTTGAGCATATGGATTAATGTATGGATATTGTGATTACAAAACACTGAAAATGTAATAAAAAATATTTTAAAAAAGAAAAGAAGTGAAGCATAATCTGCATCAGCAAAATTCTTCAATTTAATCATAGAATTGTAGAGTTGGAAGGGATCTCAAGATTGATCTAGTCCAACCACTGTAACTCCCCCCATGGGACTCGACCATGAGATTGAGAGTTTCATGCTCTACTGGCTGAGCTATAGAAAACCCACATCAGCAGTGAAAGCCACAGTCGGATTGACCTAACAGTGGACTAGACACATTTACGGAAGAGGCTATCAGTGGCAATTAATTTGATGGATATACCATTTCCAGTTGCTGGGGGAGAACAGGGGGAGTGGCCGACTGCCCTCCTGTTGTGATAGTCCTGTACCAATGGACATCTGATCAGCCACTCCAAGAAGGATGCTGCTAGACTGCAGGGTTCTTTTTGTCTTCTGAAAATGGAGAGTGGGATTTGAAGCAGGGATAAACAACTACGTAGCTGGATTCAGTTCAAGACAATGTGGCTAAGTCTAGTCATCACTAAACAAATCAGCTGGCTCAAAGTATCCTCTGCCTTTCACAACAATCTAACACAATTAGAACAAGGAGGGGCAAAGTTCAGTAAAATGATTTAATCAGCTCTCATTAATAATCTTAGAGTCACTGTATTCTATTAAGTGCCTACCAGTATGTCCCTGGCACCTTTCAACAGCCCTGAGCTATGTCTAGCTTTGCCAGCTGAGCAGTCACCTGAGCAGTACCTTGAGGCTTTGATTGCACTTTGATTAGTAGCCTGGAAGAAGAGAAAAAGTACCGTATATTGTTCCTTCCAACTCAGTAAGGGAAGGCAAAACAGAGGAATTGGATCAGAATTATTTTTTCTATTTTTAATGATGAGCATAGTCACGTGGCCTCAATTGACTTTGCAGCCTTCTTGGAACAAGTTGCTCATTTGGAGCTGTTTGTGGTCCTGCAGTAACATTACCTTACAGTGGTACCTCTGGTTAAGAACTTAATTCGTCCTGGAGGTCCATTCTTAAGCTGAAACCTTTCTTATTCTGAGGCGTGCTTTCACTAATGGGACCTCCTGCTTGCAACCAGGAGCACTAATGGGACCTCCTGTTTGCAACCAGGAGCAGCTACTTCCTGGTTAGCGGAGTTCGTAACCTGAATCATTCATAGCCAGAAGTGTTTGTATCCAGAGGTATCACTCTGCTTTCTACCTCAGCCTTACTTGCCTGCCCCTGAAGTGATTGCTTTGCTGCCACTGAGTCACCCTCCTTTTTTCTGTGTGGATCAGTTTTACTGCTTGAAACCTCCATTGCAGCCAGGTGCACTGCAATATGAAGTCAACATTTTAACCACAGCTCATCCTACACTTTGCAGCCTTACTGGGATGGATCTAGTATCCAGGCTTTTTTCTTCTTTAGAAGAGGAATCCTTAGATGGAGACTGTATTGAGGAGGTTTCTTGTAGGTGGCTTCCGGGCTTTGCCATTGCCTTTTTTGGTTCTCAGCTCCTTTATTGGGTGCCGTCAGAATTTAAATTTTATATTACCGTATTTTTCACTCCATAGGGTGCACCTGACCATAGGGCCCACCTAGTTTTTGTTGGTTTCTATTTCCCTCACTGAGCAGCAACTGCAGTCACAAGACATTGTTTTGCATTCCACAGTCAGAGTTACTGTTGGATTCCCACGGGAATGGGAGACTGGATGTGACATTCACTGGTTTCCTGATTTGCACTGTTCTCTCGGTTTCTTTGTTAGAGAGACGGTTGCTTCTCTGCTCTCACAGAGGCAAGATGCATGTTTGTATTCTCTCAGCATAGAGTGGAAATAAAGTTAAAAATGTGGCACATACTGCTTATCCTTCTGCTGTGTGGACTACTCTGCTTGGGCTCAAGACGAGCCTGTATCAGCTTCAGATGGGCCGAAGCTGGTCAAAATCTCACAGTTTTCAGAGGGGGAAATCAAGGGAAAAAATATGATTCCCCCCCAGCTCTGCGAGCAGCGCACAGGCTGCCGGCAGCCTGTGCGCTTCTCCCAGACCTTCTTCCTTCTTTTGTGGGAGGTGGGGGCATTCCCCCATTTCCTGCAAAAGTCCACAGGAGCCACGCACCCTTTAAGGAGCTCACGGCTCCTGTCGGCTTTTCTATGAGGAGGGAGAAGGGACTGATGCAGCCAGTCAGTCCCTTGTCCCTCCTCGGGAGAAAGCCCTCAAGAGTGGCCCTGCAAAAGCCGTGTGCTCTTTAAAGGGGCTGTGCAGCTTCTGCTGGCTTTTCTGGGAGGTTGGGGAATTCCCCCACCTCTCGCAAAACCGGAAGAAGCCGCATGCTCTTTAAAGGGGCTGCACGGCTTCTGCTGGCTTTTCGCAAAACCGGCAGAAGCCGCACGCTCTTTAAAGGGTGCGTGGCTCCTGCGGACTTTTCTACGAGGTGGGAGAAGGGACTGATGCGGCCAGCCAGTCCCTTCTCCCTCTTGGGGAAAAGCCCCCAATAGCGCACGGAGCTTGTGTGCGGTTCTTGGGGGCTTTTCCCGGCTGCCTCCCCCCCTGCATTCGCTCCATAGGATGCACACACATTTCCCCTTGCTTTTTAGGAGGGAAAAAGTGTGTCCTATAGAACGACAAAGACGGTAACTGTATAGAAGAAAAAAATTGAAAAGTGCCTGTTGACAACTAATGAGATTGTGGTGAAATAATTCAGACAATTTCAACAGTGAGCTTTGAATTTCATCATTTTCTCTATGTCTTTATGCCAAAGTGTTGCCTGCAGCACAAACACGAAGCCTATAAATCCCTCCAAGTAAGCCTCTATGTGCATCAGTTCTCTTTCTAGAATGATGAAGGCACTCCTGAGCACATGCCTCCTCTTGGCCCTGCTTTCTCCAGGTAAGTAGGAACCAGTAGGATGGGGAACTTTTACAGTAATAATATTTAGAGGACAGAGGAATCCGGAGAGCTGAATTTAAGAGAGCTATTGTGTTGTAGTCATTAGAGGGTCAGACAAAGATCCAGGAGACCAGGGTTCAAATCCCCACTCAGCCACAAAGCTCACTGGGAGATCCTGGACCAGTCACTATACCTCAGGTTAACTTACCTCACAGGGTTCTTGTGAGGATAAAATGGGGAGCAGAGAACCATGTACACAGCCTTGAGCTGCTTGGAGGCAAGTGCAGAAAACAAATAAATCAAAAAAATTAGAAGCTAAGAGCAACTAAAATGGATAGAATTTTAAAATGATATTTGAAATATGCTAGTAACTGAAGGTACTATGAGTAGCCACTGGTAGCCTAATTCTGCATCATTTGCCTAAACCTTTTGTGAGGCCATTCAAGTTGGTAGCTTTGTCAGTCTTACGAGAGAGGGATCAAAATGTTTTTATTTCCACTTTGTCCATGTCATGCAGAACAGTATGTGCTTCCAGGAAGTCCCCTCTTTCTCCCCTCTTAACTGTCCTAACCCCCTCCAAAAAAAAAACAAAAAAAAAAACCATCATCAACATTTTTCATAGGTGAATTGCCCTAGCATAGCTAGTAGAACCCTTAAAGATCAACTCTCTTAACCTAGATCTAACCCTGTTCATTTAACTCTGCTTAAAACTGGTTGAAATGCAAAATCTGCTCCCCAACAGGTCTAGTAAGTGATGGGACAGAGTTTTCCTGCAGAGGGTACCCAGTTTCCACAATGCTTTTTTTTTTCATGCCTAAATGATGGGATAAGCCTTCCTCCTGCTCATCTGGCCATTGCTCCTTTATCTAAGCTCATGTCTAAGATTGTAATTGAATTGAAGTGATAGAGTGGATGGGAGGAAAAATGGGCCATTGGATGGGGGGGGGCGGGTTACCTCTTGGAAATAATTAAACCAGTGTTCTGGCCAATGGTTTTTACTCATTTCATTTTATTGAAAGATCTTGTTAACTTGAACCCCATTTCATTTAAAAGATTGAATTCCCTCTCACCTCCTTCTCTGTGTCAAATGAAGGAAACCACAAAACCAAATAATAATAATGTTAATGACAATGACAATCCATGAACTAATCTTTTGCTCCTGTCCTCAGCATTGCCTCTGAATTGCAGAAAGGCATTTAACCTGACTGGACTGACATATGATCGCTACATAAGAACATATTGTAAATTTGGTCAAGATTCCTGTGCTGCCGGTGTTCTGCGTACAAATCTAGGTAAGATTTATCTGGTTTTTTGTCTTCTGTTTTTGGAATTACTAAATTAGTTGTAAGGAAGCTGTGGCACATAAGCTGTAGATGAATGAGAACTCCCATCTGCCTCATCTATCCTGGCCACCAGTCAGAGATGATGGGAGATGTAGTCCAGCACCATCTGGAGGATCACAGCTTCCCAATCCTGCAGTAAGGAATCACTAACATTTGAAAATGGGGAATTTAATATCACCTGATCACAAGCATCAGATTTCCATCTTGATGTGCATACCCACCCACCCCTTCTTCCCTAGAGTGTGCGGTTGCCATTTTGTGGTTCGCCTCAAATGCCAAAATACCTTGGGACTATTCTGGGTGGGATGGTGGTGCTCACTTGGCCATCTGTTCCTATATCATTGCTACATACTTGGAGGGAGAGGGGAAATGGGACAGTGAGGTTGGTGCAGTTGAAGTGCCCTGCCAAGTCTTCTTCCTTGGCGATCACTTGTAGCTGAGTAAGTTTGTCTTCCATAAACACGGTTTTAACAATGAGTCCGTAAGTGACTGTGGAGGCCAATTCTGAATCCACATGTCCTTCCACAGTGGGGGCATTGGTTTCCAGACAGGAGTTGATCAAGGTGTGGATTTGCCAAGCGTGCCTTCCTGCTAGCATGTTTCTCCCTTGCGTCCTGAGTTCAAGTGTCTTCAAAGCCTATGACACCTTTGTTAAAGGCTGTTCTCCAACTGGAGTGCTCGCAGGCCAGTGTTTCCCAGTTGTCAGTGTTGATGCTACATTTTTTTATTATTTGCCTTGAGACAGTCTTTAAACCTCTGCCAAGTATCTTGGGTTGGGCAACAGGAGTTCAGGGAAGTATTTTCCCACCCTGTAAATGGTAATGATCGACTAGCAGAGAGAATGCAGTGCATGGCACATGTATTGTCAGAAGTATAGAAGAAGCCATGATACTTCATGCTGCAGATTGGACCTGAAATGAAGTTCTACATTCATTCCAAATTTAATGCCTTTTACTGAGCGCCGCAACCCCAGAGTCGGTCACGACTGGACCTAATGGTCAGGGGTCCCTTTACCTTTACCTTTTATGATTGTAATAAAGCTTTGAAAGCTTTGGTTGTATTTTACAAACTACGGTTGCAATCAAAATTATTCACGCCCCATTGCAAATTGGGTTTATTATCAAATTTTACAGACTTCTAGCTGTTTGCATTGAGAAAATCAAAGGCCATTGAAATAGCTCTGCAAAATTGCTGCTTCAAGTGGTTCCCCCAAATTCAGCTGAAAATGCAGCTTATACTGCCAAGAACAAGAACATTATTTATTTCGGTTGAAAGACCCACAAAATCATTTTCAAAAGCAAAATAAAAAAGAAATACAGGGAAGATTAAAAGGTGGTCACATTGTTTTATCCACAGTATGTAGGTTTCTATTTCTTATTACTTCTGAGAGGAACTTAGCCAAGGCCAGGGTAGTATCATCTGAGTTATATTGGTTTCTCTACTCTCACTATTATTCAACCCATCCTTGGCAAGCATCTTTTAAATGCCTGCAGAAAAATTGTGTATATCATTACTTAATGTGGATTACAAAATTTTTGCAGACATTTTGGCAAAAAGACTGAAGAAGGTGCTGGTGGAGGAGATTCACAAAGATCAGGCAGGCTTTCTCCCGGGTAGACATATATTTACTAATGTAAGGAATATAACTGACATTATAGAAATGTTGACAGTGAATATTAATACAAAGGCAGTTTTAATCTTTGTGGACGCGGAGAAAGCCTTTGACAATATCTCTTGGAAATTTATGAAGAAGAATCTCCATGGGATGGGGGTAGGCCAAAAGTTTGAAAATGGTATAAGTGCAATTTACTCGGAGCAAAAGGCAAAGTTAATTGTAAATAATGTGGTCATGGATGAACTACCTATTGAAAAAGGGACACGGCAGGGGTGCCCAATATCCCCATTACTTTTTATATCAGTCCTGGAGGTTTTGTTAAATATGATTAGGGGGGACCAGCTGGTAAAAGGGATTCAGGTCGGAGCCAGACATTACAAATTGAAGGCCTTTGCAGATGACTTAGTATTGACCTTGCAAGAGCCAGACACTAGTACCAAAAGAGTTCTAGAATTAATTCAAGTATTTGGTCAGGTCGCAGGATTTAAGTTGAACAAACAAAAAACTAAGGTACTGGAAAAAAAACTTAACAAATGTTAAAAGAGAGAGATTCCAAGAGGAAACTGGGTTAGTGGTGGCAAAGAGTGTAAAATACCTGGGGATTAACATGACATCTAAGAATGTAAACCTATTTAAGGATAATTATGATAAGTGCTGGACAGAGATAAAGAAAGACTTAGAAATATGGTCGAATCTGAAGCTTTCCTTGTTAGGTCGAATTGCAGTAATTAAAATGAATGTATTGCCTAGAATGTTATTTTTGTTTCAGACATTACAAATTGTTGATAAATTGGACTGTTTCAAGAAGTGGCAGAAAGATATATCTAAATTTGTCTGGCAGGGCAAAAAGCCCAGAATTAAGTTTAAGATACTTACTGATTCTAAAGAAAGAGGGGGTTTTGCCCTGCCGGACCTAAGGTTGCATTATGAATTGGCAGCTTTCTGCTGGTTAAAAGACTGGCTACTTCTTGAAAATGCAGACATTCTAGACTTGGAAGGATTTGATAATAACTTCGGTTGGCATGCATATATTTGGTATGACAAGGTTAAAGTGTACAAGGGTTTTAAAAATCACACTGTTAGGAAAGCACTATACAATGTTTGGATTCGGTACAAAGATTTACTGGAAAATAAAACTCCCAGGTGGCTTTCACCAATGGAGGCCAAGGAGGTAAAGAAACTCAATATGAGAACTAATTGGCTGAAATATTCTGAAATTTTAGGTTTTTTTTTTTAATTATTTTTTATTTGTTTTCCAAACATATAATAGAAACAATACAAAACAGAAAAACAAAAAGTTCAAAACACAAACAAAAACATGCAAAACATTTAAACCAATATAACTTCAAGATTATATTTTCATTCCCTTCTTTCTTATGACTTTCCCATACCTCCCCATCCCTGCATCCTTGCTTAGTGATTCTTTAGCAACCCTTTAGTCAATTATCCTAATTCCCTTTCATTAAATTTCCTTTAGCTTATTAGTTACAACTGCAATTCTCTGCTTCTTACCCCCTGACATCTTAGCATTCCTCAATATTACAATAGTTTTAACGGTATATTTTAAATTTCTTCCAGTCCTCTTCCACTGTCTCCTTCCCCTGGTCGCGAATTCTGCCCGTCATCTCAGCCAGTCCCATAAAGTCCATTACCTTTGTTTGCCATTCCTCCAGAGTAGGTAGTTCTTGCATCTTCCAATACTTCGCCAGTAGAATTCTTGCTGCTGTGGTGGCATACATAAAGAAGATCCTATCCCTCTTTAACACCAGTTGGCCAACCATGCCCAAGAGGAAAGCCTCTGGTTTCTTAGGAAAAGTCCACTTAAGGACCTTCTTAATTTCATTATAGATCATTTCCCAGAAAGCTTTAATCTTTGGGCAGGTCCACCAAAGGTGGTAAAAAGTGCCTTCAGTCTCATTGCATTTCCAACACTTATTGTTAGGCCGATGATAAATTTTTGCAAGCTTGACTGGAGTCATGTACCACCGGTAGATCATCTTCATAATGTTTTCTTTTAGAGCATTACATGCAGTAAATTTAATACCGGTAGTCCATAACTGTTCCCAGTCAGCAAACATAATATCATGACCGATATCTTGTGCCCATTTAATCATAGCTGATTTCACCGTTTCATCCTGTGTATTCCATTTCAACAGCAAGTTATACATTCTTGATAAATTCTTAGTATTGGGTTCTAACAATTCTGTTTCTAGTTTTGACCTCTCTTTCTGGAAACCTATTTTCCTGTCCTGTTTGAATGTCTCATTTATCTGGTGATAGTGCAACCAATCTCGAACCTTGGGCTTTAATTTCTCATAACTCTGAAGTTTAACCCTTTCACCATCATATTCTAGAATTTCATAATATTTTGGCCATTTAGCGTCCATATTAAGCTTTTTTACTTCCCTAGCTTCCATTGGTGACACCCACCTGGGGGTTTTACTTTCCAGCAAATCTTTATATCTAATCCAAACATTATACAATGCTTTCCTTACAATATGGTTTTTAAAGCCTTTGTACACCTTTGCCTTGTCATACCATAAATATGCATGCCAACCAAAGCTATTGTCATACCCTTCCAAATCCAAAATGTCTGTGTTCTCAAGAAGTAGCCAGTGTTTCAACCAGCAAAAAGCTGCCGATTCATAATAGAGTCTTAAGTCCGGCAGCTTTCACCAATGGAGGCTAAGGAGGTAAAGAAACTTAATATGAGAACTAATTGGCCAAAATATTCTGAAATTCTAGAACAAGAAGGTGGTGAAATTAAACTACAAAGTTATGAGAAAATAAAGTCCAAGGTACGGGATTGGCTCCATTATTTTCAAATAATGGAGGCCTACAAACAAGACAGGAAAATTGGTTTCCAGGTGGATAAATCGAAATTAGAAACAGAACTGTTAGAACCCAATACTAAGAATTTATCAAGAATGTATAACTTGCTGTTGAAGTGGAATACAATAGATGAGACAGTGAAGCCAGCTATGGTTAGATGGGCACAGGACATAGGCCATGACATTATGTTTGCTGAGTGGGAGCAGTTATGGACCACAGGTATTAAATTCACGGCATGTAATACCCTACGAGAAAACATTATGAAAATGATTTACAGGTGGTACATGACCCCAGTCAAGCTTGCGAAGATTTATCATTTGCCCAATAACAAATGTTGGAAATGTAAAGAGACTGAAGGTACCTTCTTCCACCTTTGGTGGACCTGCCCAAAGATTAAGGCCTTCTGGGAAATGATTTATAATGAGATTAAGAAAGTGCTTAAGTGCACCTTTCACAAGAAACCAGAGGCATTTCTCTTGGGTATGGTCGGCCAGTTGGTGCCGAAGAAGGATAAGAACTTCTTTTTGTACGCTACTACGGCAGCAAGGATTCTCCTAGCAAAGTATTGGAAGACACAAGAGTTACCCACGCTGGAGGAATGGCAGGCAAAAGTGATCGACTTTATGGGATTGGCAGAAATGACCGGCAGAATCCGTGACCAAGAGAAAGAGACTGTGGAAGAAGAGTGGAAGAAGTTTAAAATATATCTTAAGAGTTATTATAAAATTGAGGAGTGCTAAAATGCTGAGGGAGAGGAAGACGTAGAATTGCAGCGGTAAATTGTGTTTAGTTTAGGGTGAAATTGAAAAGGAGAATGAATTTATATTTAATTGGCTAAGAAGGGTTGCTGAACAATTGTTAAAATAAAGGATGCAAAAAGGGGAAGGCATGGGGAAGTCCGGGAAAAGAGGTTTATGGAAATAAGGTAAAGAAATCATGATTTTTTGTGTTTGTTTTTATGTTGTTTTTGTGTTTGTTAAAAATTGGAAATTAATAAAAAATTTATTAAATAGAGTTTGAATTGCAAAAAAAAAAAAGATATATAGGTGTGTGTACGTATATATAAATTAATAAAGCCCATCACCTTAGATTGCAGAATTTAATAATATTTTGCATGTTGTTTGTTTGAAAAGTTCTCATTCAGACATTACAGAAAATTGGTACCATTACAATGAACGTGTTTTAGGAGCAATAAACCTCCATATCTAAATATTTCTTTCAAATTCTTTTCATAGTGAAATTCCAAGAGCAACTTTTCAATAGATGTTCGTCATCCACAAGCTGTTCCTCAGGCCATTACAGCTTCACTGCAGGGGATGGTAAATTCTTTCAGATGAAGAAGCACTGCTGCAAGACTGAACTGTGTAACAATGCACTTCTCAGCCGTACGTTTCTGCATCAATTTAGAATCATTAACATGTTAGGGTTTTGCACTGAATTTGGCCATGGCCTGGATCCTTAGTCAATCAGCAGTACTTAGAGAATCTGTGCCTCATTCAAATGGGGTGAGACAGCCCCAGGTGGCTAAAGGTTGGGTTGAGCAGCTCAGGACTCTTAGGGGCTTTGAAGGGATGGAGAGTCAGGCAGGACAGGGAGGCAGTCATGAGGAGAAACTGTGAAAAAGAGGGACCTAGCTAGAGACACAGGTGGTGCTGTGGGTTAAGCCACAGAGCCTAGGTTTTGCCAATCAGAAGTTCGGCGGTTCAAATCCCGGCAATGGGGTGAGCTCCCGTTGCTCGGTCCCTGCTCCTGTCAACCTACATCTACATCTGCCAGAGAAGGGATGGGTTGCCTTTCCAACCAGGCCTCTCCTTCTTGCCCCTCTAAGCAGCAGCATGCAGAATCAGATCATCCTTCTGATACGTGGGAGGATCTGATCCTGCACAGTACCAGTGTCCCTTGTCCCAGCCATGTTTTTACTGTATGTTAAGATATGGTTACACATCGCCCCTGTAGCCAAGTGATGTGAGATTCCATGGGTACCAGGCATGCTGTAACCCAGGCTCTGTGTTTCCTGTGGGACCATAATGCACTCTGGTGTCTTTATGATATCTGGTTATGCATAAATATATACAACCTGAGGCCTACAATGAAGACATCCACCAGAACATGTCCTGCCCCTCTCATAGGCACAGCAGCATCCTTGCCTTGGCAGTTTGTCTTTTCCTGGGAATGGTCATATTTCTCATATTCTAATAAAACCTAATCCTGGTTTTATTACTACACAGGGAGCAGCTTCCATTCCTTTGTTGTGCTGCTGTGCTAATCTGCTATTTTAATGACCCACTTCCCCGAAACGGTTACCTCAGAAGTAGATTACTTCTGACATGAGTCATGTTGATTTTCTAGGGTTTAGAATTGTCTAAGGAAGTGTCAGTTATGTCAGTTTAGGAACTTTGCCTACATTAAGTAACCAAGTGGATAAGTAAAATAATAAAAATAAAAATCGGGGATAAGAATACAATCTTCAAGATGCCTTTATAACATTCCCTATGCATAGTTAGCCATGAATGATATTTCATGCAATATAATTGGATACCTAGGTGCATGAACAGCTCATAAACAGGTTATGGTCCCTTTAAGTTAACATTCAATTTGATGGTCCAAATTAGATGGTTACAACCCACCTATCTTATCCAGGTGTCCTCCTAAATGACCCTTGAACTGTTTCTGGTCAATCTTTTAATTGACAAAACAAGCACTGACTAAGCTGGCAGTTATTCTTAATTATTATTATTTATTGAATTTATATACTGCCGTGTACCTGCAGGTCGCAGGGAATGCACAGAAAGTGACAGTTAGTTCATTGCTGAAGTGCAAAAGACAGCCAGAAACTGTGTACAAAGATAAGGGACTAAGAGCATACGTTTTCATACAGCCTACACCATAATAAATGGCAGGGAAAACTTCTGAGAGATTCAGAAGGGAAGAAAGTTCACACTCCCCCACCCCTTCTTTATGTAAAGGTCATTCATCTCAGAGAACAATGGTGACTTTGCCCCATGCTCAGTCCTGAACCCAGATTGTGTCTAGATTATATTTTATCCAAGAGTACTTGCAACTGCCCCACCAAAACTGGAAGGCCCTAGGGTGGATTCCATTAATACAACACAGAGATACAAAAACAGACGAAGACATTAACATGCTCACTATACTTTTGATTTTGGCAGTTCCTGATCGCAACATGCTGGCTGAAAATGGTTTGCAGTGCCCATCCTGCTTCTCCAAAGGGGTGGAAATGTGTAAAAGTGAGAAGACCATCAACTGCCTTGAGAATGAGACCCAGTGCATTCAATCCAAAGTAGCTCTTATTACCGGTAACATTGCTATTCAGACAAGGAAAAAAGGCCTAGTAATTCTTGGTCATGCAGACTCTCTCCTTGTCTCCTTCTCTCCCTTCCTCCTTTTCCCTTGCATGTTGCTGGAACAATGAGAGGTATCATATCTCTCACTGACCCAACTCTGCACCCTTCCGTATTGTTTTGCCTGCCTGGTCTGTGTCCTTTAACTCTCATAATGCCACTTGCTTGTCCGGAAGGAAGATTCAGAGTGAGATGTGTATATAAAATACCCTTCTGAACAAAAGTAAAAAAAGTGCATTGATTGTTTCACCCCAGTTGAATCCGGATCTCTCCACCACTAGGATGTAGTCCAGGACAAAATGTGTCCATCTTGCTCAAAACAAATTTTTATTATGTAAAAGGAATGTATTACATTACCTTAAATTCTGTGACAATGAGCAGTATCTGGTTAACTCAGACCATTAGTGTAAGGATTTACAGTTGTGCAAGAGAATTTCCTCTCTCTTCTGCATGTATGTGCTCTGAATCCTCCCAAAATCTGCTCCACAGAATTGGGAAAAACCTCAGAATTCATTTAGGGGATACACAAAAGGAGGAAGAGAGAGGGGATAGGTTCCTTTCTACACATTATTTTGTTGATGTCATGATTTAGCTACATCCGTAAAGAGTCTTTAACCCAAAGTGTTTGTAACCCGAGGTACCACTGTAAATCAATTTTTAATGTGTCTAGATCCAGTTTTAGATAGATACCTCCCTATCAGCAAATTTTTCAGGAATAATGCTACATTGGGAGGGAATTTGGAATGAATGGGGGAGGGGCATATGGCTGATTTGCCTCAGGAGAACAGAGGCAATTTCCAGGCCATTTGTGATGCTTCTGCCCTACATTCTTTCTTCTCTCATTTCTGCTGCCCTTTACAGCCTTGAATTTGCTAGTTTCTCTTTTAAGGGTTGAGTAACAATTCTGAGGTGAGTACCTGATTGGCTCTTGGGATTCGTCTTTTTCACCTGCTTTATGTTTGACATGTTTAACATGAAAATACCGTATTTTTCGTCCCATAGGACGCTCCGTCCCATAGGATGCACCTAGTTTTTTTGGGGGGAAATAAAGGGAAAAAAAATTTCCTTTATTCCCCCCCCCAAAAAAAAAGCAGGTTGGGGAAACCGAACCAGGTCGGGGAACAGCGGGATGGTGAGGCTTGACCAACATGAGGCGACCCTGTCTTTATGGGATATGCAACGTAAGGAGAAGAATTTGAGACTTAGGCTTGTTCCAGAAAGTGAAGGGGACAGCCTAGTGGACTTTCTCACAAAAGAAATTTCAGATTTCTGGCAGGTGAACCTAGAGGAAAAAGAATTTGAGATAACAACTGCCTTCAGATTGGGCAGAAGGCAAGGCAGGAAGATTCCAAGGGACTGCCTGATAACATTGAGATCTAAAGAGGAAAGAGACAAGATACTAAGTTTGCATTACCAGAAGACACTCCAGATTCAAAACGCCTCTGTGCAAATCTACAGGGATATCCCAAAATATATTCTGGAGGTGAGAACCCAGTTCAAGAGTTTGGTTGACCTGCTGAAGAAGAACAACATACCTTTTAGGTGGGAATTTCCACAGGGTTTGTCCTTTAACTTTAAAGGAAAGAAAGTTAAAATAAGAACAGTACAAGATAAAGAACAATTTTTGGACAGGTACGAGGAGGACCTGGTGAAAGGAGTGTTAAACTCAACATCGGACACAGACTTGGGGAACTTGACATTTGGACTTAAATCACCAACGGACGAAGAACAGCTGCAGGGTGCAGTTGGAGGCAACTAATCAACAATGTCTCTGCGGTTTTTAACTTGGAATTGCAATGGACTGAACCTTCCCAAAAAAAGGCGTGAGGTTTTTCATATTTTGAAAAGAGAACAATTGGATCTGATTTGTCTACAAGAAACCCACGTGACAAGGGCACATAGAAGACTACTTATAAATAAAAGATTGGGACAAGAATTTATTTCATCAGATAAAGTTAAGAAAAGAGGAGTGGTGATTTATGCAAAAGAGAAACTGTCTCCAAAACAGATTTTCAAAGATGAACATGGAAGAATTTTGGCAATTGAGATACAAATTCAAGGAGAAAAAATTTTGATATTTGGAATTTATGCACCGAATGAAGGGAAGGCAGAATTTTATAAGAAACTGCATGAGACATTAATGGACTATTTGGATTATAAGGTGATTCTTTTAGGGGATATGAACGGCGTCGTCTCTACAAATATGGACAAAGCACAAAGACAGGTGATCTCCAAGGACGGGAGATTACCGAAGACTTTCTTCGAAATGACTGACAATTTGGACTTGATTGACATTTGGAGAACAAGAAACCCTCTCGAGAGGGAGGGAACATTCTTTTCGGAATCACAGATGACCTGGACAAGAATAGATCAAATATGGATTACTAGTGGAATGGCTCCAAAGATAAAAAAAGTGGAAATCTGCCCAAAGACATGCTCCGACCATAATGCGGTAAAGATGGAAATGAAAATAACAACAGCTGGCTCCTTTAGATGGAGAATGAATGACACCTTATTTAGAGATCCAGAGGTTTACCAAAAGGCCCAAAAGACTTTGAAGGATTACTTTGAGATAAATCTGAGGACAGAAGTGGAGAAACGAGTGATCTGGGACGCAAGTAAGGCCGTGATGAGGGGTTTCCTGATACAACAGAATTCCTTAAAAAGGAGGAAACAGCATGAGAAGAAAGATAAGATTCTGGAAAAGATAAAAGATAGTGAAAAGAAATTGAGATCTAAACCAAAGTCACATGAGATCTTGAGAGAAATTAAACTGTATCAGAAGCAATATATGGAATTGATGAACCAGGAGATTGAATGGAAAATTAAGCAAATGAGACAAAAGACATTCGAATCGGCAGATAAATGTGGAAAACTCCTATCATGGCAATTGAAGAAGAGACAGAAACTGAACACAGTCACAAGTTTGGAGGTGGATGGAAAGAACATTTCTAAACCAAATGAGATCAGCAACTGCTTTCAGAGTTATTTCAGAATATTATATGCACAAGGGCCGGAAAACGAAAGAGAAATGGAAGAATTTCTCAAGAAATATGGATTACAAAAAATTTCGCAACAAAGTATGTTGCTCTTAAATGAGAAAATAACTGAACAAGAAATAGAGGGTGCCATTCAAAATATGCAATTGGGGAAATCTCCAGGGCCAGATGGATTAACCTCCAGATACTACAAAGCTTTGAAGGACTGGATAATACAGCCGCTTAAGGAGGTTTGCAACGAGATATTAGAGGGGTTAAGGGCACCCGAAACGTGGAAAGAAGCTTTTATTACACTTATACCAAAGACTGAGGTTGATAAAAAACAGATCAAGAACTACCGCCCTATATCATTACTTAATGTGGATTACAAAATATTTGCAGACATTCTGGCAAAAAGATTGAAGAAGGTGTTGGTGGAGGAGATTCATAAAGATCAGGCAGGCTTTCTCCCGGGTAGACATATATCTACCAATGTAAGGAATATAATTGACATTATAGAAATGTTGACAGTGAATATTAATACAAAGGCAGTTTTAATCTTTGTGGACGCGGAGAAAGCCTTTGACAATATATCTTGGAAATTTATGAAGAAGAACCTCCATGGGATGGGGGTAGGCCAAAAGTTTGAAAATGGTATAAGTGCAATTTACTCGGAGCAAAAGGCAAAGTTAATTGTAAATAATATGGTTACTGATGAACTATTTATTGAAAAAGGGACACGGCAGGGGTGCCCAATATCCCCATTACTTTTTATATCGGTCCTGGAGGTTTTGTTAAATATGATTAGGGGGGACCAGCTGGTGAAAGGGATTCAGGTCGGAGCCAGACATTACAAATTGAAGGCCTTTGCAGATGACTTAGTATTGACCTTGCAAGAGCCAGACACTAGTACCAAAAGAGTTCTAGAATTAATTCAAGTATTTGGTCAGGTCGCAGGATTTAAGTTGAATAAACAAAAAACTAAGGTACTGGAAAAAAACTTAACAAATGTTGAAAGAGAGAGATTCCAAGAGGAAACTGGGTTAACGGTGGCAAAGAGTGTAAAATACCTGGGGATTAACATGACATCTAAGAATGTAAACTTATTTAAGGATAATTATGACAAGTGCTGGACAGAGATAAAGAAAGATTTAGAAATATGGTCGAACCTGAAGCTTTCCTTGTTAGGTCGAATTGCAGTAATTAAAATGAATGTATTGCCTAGAATGTTATTTTTGTTTCAGACATTACAAATTGTTGATAAATTGGACTGTTTCAAGAAGTGGCAGAAAGATATATCTAAATTTGTCTGGCAGGGCAAAAAGCCCAGAATTAAGTTTAAGATACTTACTGATTCTAAAGAAAGAGGGGGGTTTGCCCTGCCGGACTTAAGGTTGCATTATGAATTGGCAGCTTTCTGCTGGCTAAAAGACTGGCTACTTCTTGAAAATGCAGACATTCTAGACTTGGAAGGATTTGACAATAATTTCGGTTGGCATGCATATATTTGGTATGACAAGGTTAAAGTGTATAAGGGTTTTAAAAATCATATTGTTAGGAAAGCACTATACAATGTTTGGATTCGGTACAAAGATTTACTGGAAAATAAAACTCCCAGGTGGCTTTCACCAATGGAGGCTAAGGAGGTAAAGAAACTTAATATGAGAACTAATTGGCCAAAATATTCTGAAATTCTAGAACAAGAAGGTGGTGAATTTAAACTACAAAGCTTTGAGAAAATAAAGTCCAAGGTACGGGATTGGCTCCATTATTTTCAAATAATGGAGGCCTACAAACAAGACAGGAAAATCGGTTTCCAGGTGGAGAAATCGAAATTAGAAACAGAATTGTTAGAACCCAATACTAAGAATTTATCAAAAATGTATAACTTGCTGTTGAAGTGGAATACAATAGATGAGACAGTGAAGCCGGCTATGACTAGATGGGCACAGGACATAGGTCATGACATTATGTTTGCTGACTGGGAGCAGTTATGGACCACAGGTATTAAATTCACGGCATGTAATGCCTTACGAGAAAACATTATGAAAATGATTTACAGGTGGTACATGACTCCAGTCAAGCTTGCGAAGATTTATCATTTGCCCAATAACAAATGTTGGAAATGTAAAGAGACTGAAGGTACCTTCTTCCACCTTTGGTGGACCTGCCCAAAGATTAAGGCCTTCTGGGAAATGATTTATAATGAGATTAAGAAAGTACTTAAATGCACCTTTCATAAGAAACCAGAGGCATTTCTCTTGGGTATGGTCGGCCAGCTGGTGCCGAGGAAGGATAAAAATTTCTTTTTGTACGCTACTACGACAGCAAGGATTCTTCTAGCAAAGTATTGGAAGACACAAGAGCTACCCACGCTGGAGGAATGGCAGGCGAAAGTGATCGACTTTATGGGACTGGCAGAAATGACCGGCAGAATCCGCGACCAAGAGAAAGAGACTGTGGAAGAAGACTGGAAGAAGTTCAAAATATATCTTAAGAGCTACTATAAAATTGAGGAGTGCTAAAATGCTAAGGGAGAGGAAGACGTAGAATTACAGCGGTAAATTTAGTTTGATTTAGGGTGAAATTGAAAAGGAGAATGAATTTATATTTAATTGGCTAAAAGGGTTGTTGAATAATTGTTAAAAATAAAAGGATGCAAAAAGGGGAAGGTATGGGGAAGTCCGAGAAGAGGCTTATGGAAATAAGGTTAAGAAATCATGATTTTTTTGTGTTTGTTTCCATGTTGTTTTTGTTGTGTTTGTTAAAAATTGAAAAATTAATAAAAAAATTTATTAAAAAAAAAAAAACAGCGGGATGGCGGCGCTGCGTCTCCCTGCTGTCCCCTGAGCTTGTAGGGCTGGCCGATGTCTGTCCGGCGCATGGGGCGCTCTGCTTCACGGTGCCCCGCCCGCCGTGCGGCAGGCTGCTATCCGCAGCGTGGGGAGCCCTGCGGGGAACTCCTGCAGGGCTCCCCATGCTGTGGATGTCTGTCCGGCACACGGGGCGCTCTGCTTCAGGGCGCCCAGCCCTGCGGAGAACTGTGAATGTGTTCCCGAAGTGCCAGGCACTCTGCTTTCAGGGCGCCCGACGCTCCGGAAAGCAGGCTGCTATCCACAGCCTAGACATCCCTGTGGGACCTCCCGCAGGGCTGCCTAGGCTGCGGATGTCTTCCTGAAGCCTGGAGAGCGAGAGGGGTGCGTGTGCATGACCCCTCTCGCTCTCCAAGCTTCAGCGAAAGCCTGTATTCGCCCCATAGGACGCACCCAGATTTCCCCTTCATTTCTGGAGGGGAAAAAATGCATCCTATAGGGCGAAAAATACGGTAGATATGGTAAAATAAAAGGAAGATTCTTTGGATACTTAGATCACAGTGGGGAAATGAGGGAGCCTCAGTTGGCACCCAACCATCCTGAGAGACAATGAAGTGCATCTCCAGCTTTTTTTGCTGCTGGATCACCCTGTTGACTTATGGCAGGTTCACACACTCAGGGTTCAGACACCAAGGAGGGAGTGTTGTTTTCAGATCTTGCTGTGTGGCTGTAGCATGTGACTTTTAATACGCCCGGGAGATGGGGGGGGTAGAATTCCTCCCATTTTATTGCAACTCACCTGCCCACAAGAATTTGATTTGGTTAATCTAGTTAATTAAGCCTGCTTTCAGATCCTCTAATCTCATTATATTTTATAACTATAACCCGTTTATTAAAAATCTTTGTGTCTTGAGAGTCCTTTGGGTATGATAGCAATTTTAAATTATATCTGATCTAACTTTTTTACCTGAACTTCTTTTAAAAACTAACTTATTAAAATTCTCATTCACCATCACAGGAACCATCTCCTAGTCCCTGAGTAAAGGACTAATGTCAACATTTCTCTCTCCCCCCCCCCCCCGCCAGGTGGATTGCAGCCCCACAGTTTCACTTTCCAAGGTTGTGGAACAACAGATCTTTGTGCCATCGGGGAAAAAAGAAAAATAATCGGAGGTGCGAACTTTATCCTTTCTTTTAACAAAGAAAGTTGTTACAATGCTTCACGAATCTCACACCAGCCTGAACATGAAGAGTGAATGGGAAAGTGTATACCTTCAAAATCTATGGCAATGAGGGGGAATTGGAGGCCTAGTGTTGAAATTCAGGATCTCTGTTTCTTTCTTTTTTGCTTTTGGTTGAAGTAAAGGGAAGCAAGGGGCAGAGAAAAAGAGGTCAGAATACGGGAATTGTGGATTCTTACTTCACAGAATCCTGTTGTGTATCATTAAAAAACAGTTAAGTTTTCATTATAACGATTACAATGCAAAATAAATAGTTATGGAGAATCAAATGCTGGTTCTCAGATCTGTTTCTTTCAGATACCAATGCAATTATCATTTATTGCTTAGCCACACCGATTACGCAAGACGCTGTGGTAAACTTGCCCCCAGCCGCTCGCCCCTCCCTCACCTGTCTTTGCTCTCCGGCCAGACCAGGTTTCTTGAGCAGGGCTGGCAGGCATGTCTATGTTTTACAGAAACAGAATAAATTAGAACCGGTAGGACTGCCACCACTCCCTTAGTTCTGGGGAACCCAGAGCCACAATCCAGGGAGAAGGCTGTGCCCCGTTATTGCTGGTTATCCCCCCCTTCACTAGTTGTATCCACAGACTTGCAGACAGAAATTCTACGGTAGAGCGCAACCAAGCGTAAGGCTAGGAATTAGCTTTCCCCCCCGGAAAGGCACACAAACCAAACAGTTTCTTCTTTAAAATTTATTTTAAAAGAACTTAAGAAAACAATCTAAAATAGCAGGCACTTCTTTAGTAAGTTACAAGCAAGAAAATAAGAACATTGTGAAATCTAACTGACTTACATACTCACGACTAAGGCACAGATAGAATAGTTAAAGTCCTTTCAATGTTCCGCATTCAGAGGCATTCACAATTCTCCATCACAAAGGATGAATGGACGGCTACTGAGTTGGAACATCAGCAGCCGGGCGATTTGCGGATTGCAGAGCGCGCCTTCTCAGCCATTCCCAAGATCTTTTATCCCCAATTTGCATGTAGCGTCGGAACCCCCGAAACCAATCATAACTCCTGATTATTTTTAAATTCTCCAATGACCGACTTGCGGGCTAATCAATCTAACTTCTGGCAGCTGGACCCATTAAGAACCCAGAGCCTAAATGAAAGGAGTTTCCTCCCTTCCGTGGAGCTTATGCAGATGCACATTCCCAGGCAATCAAGGCAGATAACATCACTGAGGGGATGTACATAACTTGCTTTCATTAAATCAGAGGTTTCCTTTCCCATAGTAAACCTCTCACACCCTGGAAGCCTGTTAGTCTGAGGTTAAAGGGACAAGACTTATTTCCCATGGTCCTTGTGGCTTGTTGGTTACCCACAAGGCCTCACTCTCGTTGCTTGACCAAGGAACAGCTTCTAAACAAACACTAACTTTACTACAGACGCAATACATAAAACAGAATAAAAACAAAATTAACACATTGCACAACTAAAATTATTATTAGAATCAGATGATTCATTAGATAAGAGGTTTCTCCTTTGAAAGATTTAAATTAGGGCATATTTTAAGGCAGAGTTTAGTGGAATTCAGCTCCGGCACCTCTCAGGTTAGTGCCATTGCCATTCTAAGAGATCAAGGAACAAGTTCGTGGTGAACTCTGGCACCTGCAAATCTAGGAAAATAGCACTGATCCCTACAAACTTTTCTCCTTATAATCGTAACTGTAAAGGCAACACACATCAATTTTTCAGAGGGGTAAGGGGATTTGTCCCTTAATAAATAGTTAGTCATATAACCAATCCATCTCTCAATTGGGAGATTTAAATATTTGAACAAAGCTTCTCTTTGTCCTCATAGATGGAACAAACCAGTAACTATTTGGGTGAATATTCAGGCCCCTTACCTTTACATAGGCAAATCACATAGGGGATCTGGCGAGAGCAGCCTTCAACTATGACAGAGTTGTAAAAGCTTTTCCCCATTTGGTAATTGTGATGTGCTTACATAGTGAGGGAGCTGAATGGGTAGTTTGGCACCGACCCCTCTCGCTCTCCAGGCTTCAGCGAAAGCCTGCATTCGCCCCATAGGACACACACGCATTTCCCCTTCATTTTTGGAGGGGAAAAAGTGCGTCTTATAGGGCGAAAAATACGGTATATGATTATGAAATCTTCTATGTACTTTGGCCTTATGATACCCTAAATACACTTGCCAATAAAATCTATTATCATAACCTTCCAGATCCAGCAGATCAGATTGTTTTAGAATTATCCACTCCCAGATCCAGCAAATGCAGGATGCTTCATAATATAGTCTTAAATCTGGTAGAGAGAAGCCTCCTCTGTCTTTAACATCTATTAATAATTTATGTTTTATTCTTCGTTTCTTCCCTCTCCAGATATATCTTGAAATATCTCTTTGCTACTCTTTGAAGCAGCTCGCATTGCTTATCACTGGGATTGATTGGAATAAAAACAACACTTTTGGCAAAACACTCATCTTGATCACTGGCATTCTGCCTAATATAGACAAATTCATCCTTCCCCAGATTTCTAATTTCCTTTTTTCCTTTCCATAATTTTCATAAAGGTAAAGGTAAAGGTACCCCTGCCCGTACGGGCCAGTCTTGACAGACTCTGGGGTTGTGCGCCCATCTCACTTAAGAGGCCAGGGGCCAGCGCTGTCCGGAGACACTTCCGGGTCACGTGGCCAGCGTGACATTGCTGCTCTGGCGAGCCAGAGCCGCACACGGAAACGCCGTTTACCTTCCCGCTGGTAAGCGGTCCCTATTTATCTACTTGCACCCGGAGGTGCTTTCGAACTGCTAGGTTGGCAGGCGCTGGGACCGAGCAGCGGGAGCGCACCCCGCCGCAGGGATTCGAACCGCCGACCTTTCGATCGGCAAGCCCTAGGCGCTGAGGCTTTAACCCACAGCGCCACCTGCGTCCCAATTTTCATAGTTGTCTTTAAATATATTAATATCCTTAGTTGTCAACCATATTCCCAAATATTTAACTTTTTAAAATATACCTATCTCTGTCTTCTGCTGTATCTCCTTTTTATCTTGCTCTGAAACATTCTTCACTAAGAGTTTAGTCTTATTCTTATGAAATTAAAAACCTAATACCTGTCCGAATTTCTGTATTTTTTCTAATACTTTCAATAGTGAATTTTGGGGGTCATCAACCATTATAACAAGGTTGTCTGCAAATGCTTTCAATTTATATGCTTTATTTCCTACTACTATTCCTCTAATAGTTTTTTCTGCTCTTATGTTTCTCACCAGGACTTCTCATATTAAAATAAACAATAATGGTGATAAGCGACATCCTTGTATTGTCCCTTTCATGATTTTACATTTTTCTGTAATAACATTATCAACAATTAATCTTGCTTGTTGCTCTGAATAAATTGCATCTATTCCTCTTCTAAACCAAATTCCATCTCCTCTAGAACCTTATGCATAAATGGCCAAGAGATATTATCAAATGCCTTTTCAGTGTCAATAAACATCAATGCTGCTTGTTTTTTGTTTTTTACTTCCAGGTATTCTGGAGTCCTTAGCATGTTAGGGCTGTGCACCCTTTCGTCTAGCGGGTTTTCCGTCTTGTGAGGCGTTCGTCCTGCGGGGCACCACTGTATCTGGGCTCTTCTGCCTACATGTGCTCTGTTTCCTCCCAAAATCTGCTCCACAATTGTGGAAACTCCCGGAATGGATTTAGGGGATACACAGGGGGAGGAAAAGAGGGAGGCTATGTTCCTTTCCAAAAGCATACATCATTTTGTCGATGTCATGAGTTAGCCACATTCGTAAAAATATAAAGTGCTTTATATGTGTTATAACATTATGGAATTAATGTTGTGGAGTCCCGTCTTTTACCAATGGGACTTCCATGTATGAAGTTTACAACGTATTAAACAGAATCACTTTTTTGATGTGTCTAGATCCAGTCTTAGATGCATAGCTCCATATCAACATAGTTTTGAGGAATAATGATGTTTTGAGAGGGGAGAAATTGCCAAATCCCTCCTTTCTGAAAAGAAGAGGGGATTTGGAATGAATGGAGGAGGGGTGTATGGGCTGATTTGCCCCATGAGGGAAGAGGCAGAGTCCAGGCCATTTGAGCTGCCTTTGACATACATTCTTTCTTCTCATCCTTCTCCTGCCCTTTACACCTGGGCTTTTGCTAGTTTCTCTTTTGAGGGCTGAGTAAGAATTCTGAGGGGAGTTCCTGATTGGCTCTTGGGATTCCCCCTTTTCACCTACTTCATGTTAGATGGGTTTGAAATGAAAATAGATATGGTAAAGTAAAAGGAGGATCCTCTGGCTGCTTAGATCATAGTGGGGCAATGAGGGAGCCTCAGTGGGCATCCAACCGTCCTGAGAGACAATGGAGTGCACCCCCAGCTTGATTAATGCCAGATCCACATACTCAAGGCTTGTTTTCAAATCCTCTAATTTCAATATATTTTATAAATATAGCCTGCTTATTAATAATCTTCATTTCTTGAGACTCCTTTGAGTATGATGGCACTTTTGAATTACATAAGAGTTATTTTTTTACCCAAACTACTAATGGTGAAAATTATGAAACCCAGCCAGATGGGTGGGGTATAAATAATAAATTAGTAGTAGTAGTATTCTTGTATATTCATGTTTGGATGAAATTATAATATTGTTCAGATTTCTGAAATATACATATTTTAAAATTCACCATCACAGGTACCATCTTTTAGTCCCTGGATAAAGGACTTATGTCAGCATTTTTTTCCTTTTTTCCAGCTTATTTTTTCCAGAACAATTTTTCTTTCCAAGGCTGTGGAACAACAGACTTTGTCGCATCCGAAAAAAAGGAAAAAGAGTTGGAGTAGGGAAATATATCCTTTTAGTTCTGCGAGAAAGATGTTATAATGCTTCACGAATATCACACCAGCCTGAACATGAAGGGTAATTTGCACAGTGTAGGCAATGAGGGGGAATTGGAGGCCTAGTGGTGAAATTCAAGACTCAGGAAGTCTAGTTCTTTCTTTTTTGCTTTTGGTGGAGATAAAGGGAAGCAAGTGGTAGAGAAAAAGGGGTCAGAATGTGGGGGTTCTAACTTCAAAGAGCCCTGTAGTGTATCATTAAAAAGCAGTTAAGTTTTCATTATGATTATTACAATACAAAATAAATGGTTATGGGAAATAAAATGCTGGTTCTTGGATGTTTCTTTCAGATTCAAATGTGATTAATATTTATTGGTTGAGCCGAAGATATTACAAAAGATAAAATACATAAAATGGGATAAAAACATAATAAAATACATTACACAGCTAAAATCATTATTAAAATTGAATGTTTTCTTAAATAAGAGGTTTCTCCTCTGAAGAATTTAACTCGGGGCATCTTTTCAACTCGGGCAACTTTCAGGTGGGTGCCATTACCATTTTAAGAGAACAAGGAAGAATTCCATGGTGAGCTCTTGCACCTGTAAATCTAGAAAAATAGCACTGATCCTGTACTATTGCCGTTATAATCATCCTGTCTTTTTATAATTAAGTTATAGTTTTTCTTCCATTACCAATTGATTAAAAACACCAAGTCTTCTTTCAGATGAATACTTCGAAATGGAGAAGCATGTAGGTTGAAAGTTACAGGACCCTTGGGGCAATCATGGTGGAGCTTCAGCCTCGAAATGCTTTGCAAACAATTCACAGCATTGACAAGTCACAAGCACCCTCCCTGGCTCCCAGTGACAGGCCCTCCCCATTTTCACCTTGGAACTTTTCTTTTCTCACCCTGCTTCTCACCCTGGGAGATGCCCAATTCACCACCTCTCTACCTGGATACTGGCACCAGCTTTAGATTCCCCACCACCACCACTTGACAGCACATTAAGTCTTTTCTTTTCTTTTATTTTTAAAGCACGGACCAATACTTATCACCATGTCTTTTTGATACATACTGTACCAATGTCGTGTCATCTCCACCCCCCCAACTCTCCTTTAGTGGTTTCCTAAATAATGAAAAATTGAAAATAAACAGGAGGGAAAATGCCACATTTTTTTAGATGTGATTACAAACATATTCTGTTGTTTAGTCGTTTAGTTGTGTCCAACTCTTCATGACCCCATGGACCAGAGCACGCCAGGCACTTCTGTCTTCCTCTGCCTCCCTCAGTTTGGTCTACTAACTCATGTTAGTAGCTTCAAGAACTCTGTCCAACCATCTCGTCCTCTGTCATCCCCTTCTCCTTGGGCCTTCAATCTCTCCCAAGATCAGGGTCTTTTCCAGGGAATCTTCTCTTCTCCTTTCTCCATCCCTTCAAAATTCTGTTAGTATAAGCCGATTCAAAGGAAATGAATAGAAAGAGGTATATTTAAAAAATATTAATAGCAATAATGATGGTCATGTTGATGATGATGATATTAGGGTGTATAAAAGAGAGAACACAATAAAAGCAGGAAAGGGAGGAGAAAAGAAAGGGCTAAATATGAGGAAAAGTGAAGGAAGGAAGGAAGGAAGGAAGGAAGGAAGGGCAAAAGAGAAAGATTGGGAAGGGAGGAATGTGTGTGCGTGTTTAAAATGCAGATGAAAGCTGTTCAGAAGTGAGATCACTGAAAACTGGTTACAAGAAGAGCTTGTTCTCTTGTTGGCTCTTAAACACAAGGCCAAACTCCCAGAATATTAGTATGTCAACACTCTTGCTAACAATTCTTCCCTTCAGGTCCAGGAAACACCTGTGGGTACAAAGGACATCTGAGTGATTCCAGAAAGCAGGAGCTAAATCACCAAAATATATAGCACAGGATACTCAAAGAGACCTGATGCACTGGTTTGGATCAAAAAATACAGAATTACATATTTATTTAAGACAAATAAAACAACAGTGTAGTAAGCACCCTGTTACCAAATAGGAATAAAGGATGGTAGAAGAAGGTCAGTTAGGAATTTGGGAACATTTGGGAAAATATGTACACAGAGAAAAACAAGTCTAAACTAGTATATTTTAACAGCTGTCAGGTGGCAGAGGAACCAACAACCACGGCAGGTTGTCAGTGTTACTATAAAGAAGCAATGCAGAAGAAAGGAGCAGCAGCTAAGATAGCTGCTGGTGGCTGGAAAGCCAGACAGGATGTTTATGACTGTTACCATGGCAATAAAGGGGCAGTCCATTCTCTGTATTGAGCACAGGATGTGAGCTCAGTGTGTGACTTATGACCTGTACAGGATGTACATGGGTGGAGTTATGATTCTCTCTGTTGTTTGTGAAGAGTGCAGACATGTTTATCTGTATGACTGCCAAAGACAGGAATAAAAGCATGTAGATACATTTCTGTCTGAGTCTGATTCCCCTCCCTGGGGAGCAGGGTGAGGGAGAAGCAGTGGTGTGTTTTTCTCACAGTCTGGGAAAAATCGCCGATACAGACCTCGCATGTTTACCTGCCGGGAGTCGCAGGAGGGAGGTCAAAGGAATTCAGCCGGTGCCTGAAAAGGTAGGCACATTCCTCTGACCGAGGCAGAATTCCAACAGTCAGGAACGGATAACACAAGAAAATTTCCTTCCCATCTGCTATTTATTCAATGTTTACAGGGAGATGCTTGGGAATGCAGCCTCTTGGGAAAATGGCATAGTCCTGAGTAAATCCCCACTCCCCTTCTTTCCCACTTCCTCATTCGTCAACAGCAGCACCCCTCTATGGTTGCCTCTTAGGGCCATTTGTCTTTGAGCTCTTTGCTTGCAGGGTTCAGGGAGATGGTGGTTCTGAAATGCTTTCTAGTGATAACGTGTCAGCTAGCTGCTCCGGCTCTGCCTCCTCCTACTCTCCCATTATTTCCCAACTTCTCCCCTCATCTTCCTATGAGCTGTGATCTCCCTCAAATCTCTGTTGTAATTCTGAACTGTCTTCTTCTCTGGAAGGGTCAGGTTGGGGAGGCGGTCTCCACCATTCCTCCTCTGCCCAGTCCCTGACATCACTCCCCTCTCCAGAGTCCTCCTCCACCCATCCCAGTAGTTTTGTTCAGTTGGGGTGGCATGTATGCAACGCCCTTTGCAAGTATGGTGAATGGACATGTTCTGCATACCCCCATGATCTTTCTTCCGGTTAATACCCCCCCCCCCAACAATCAGGTATTGCAACTTCTTTCTTTGCATCCTGGAGTCTAGAATTTGTTCTACTTCGTACTCTTCCTCTCCTTCTACCATGTGTAGCTGCCTGGTAAGGGTGTGCAGGCACGACGGGTGACAAGACTGATCTGTGCAAGATGGGGTGAATCTTCATAGACACAGGCAATCGGAGCCAGAAAGCCAGAGAGTTGATCTGGTCCACAACTTCAAACGGGCCCACTCTTTGGGTTCATTTTCCTGCACATGCCCTTTTGTGGCAAATCAGGTTTTGACAGCCACACCTGATCTTCCACATTAATCTCGGTGCCAGGTTGTCAATGTGCATTGGACAATATCTTATAGGCCTCTTTAGCACAGTCCGAACGCTCTTTTAGCAAAGTCTGCATTGCTGACAGTTCTTCTACAATGTCTTTTGCTGCCAGAACCGACGGGGTGTCACTTGGGGTTGGGACGCTTGCGAGGATGGTATCCATAACAGACAAAACCACTTTGTGACCCACAAAGAGGATGTGATAACCATCAATGTATGTGTATCCCTTTATAGATCACATTTTCTGCTGTGATCTGCAACAGCAGATATTCAGAGACTTACTAGTTCTCATACTGGAGGGAAAATAGCTATCATAACTATATTAAAAACAAAATACTGATAAGTTACAAAACTGACAGTGTAAACTTGAATGGCCCCATGGATACAAGCAGGTTCCAAGTTCACCCGATTTCTGGGAAGAGCGTGTGTGTGACATGCTAATTGTTTATTACTTTGTGCCTCGTTAGGATTAATTTGTTTCCAGCTCAGGTTTACCATAAAGCCTGAGGGAGGAACACATTTATTAAAAGTACCTGCTTACTGAGAGTGGGAATGTGGTTGAACTGGAAGAGGCACCTGGCTGACTCCCACAGAGTTCCTTAAAAAGATTGTATCCAATATGAAAAAAGAGATTTGTGTTACAATAAAAAATATAGGATGCACTCCCTATTTTCATAATTTCCTGCTCCTCACTGAACCAGTCCTTCCCAATTGGAATCCTTGGTCACCCTTCCTTGGCCATGAATTCCTCCAAGTCAACTTCTTCTTCCAGAGGTCACCTGTTGGTTCATTCCTCATTGGCTTCTAATCACTCAGGCATTATGAGGGTCTTCTTGAGTATATGCTTCTTCCATGAAGAGTTGGTTTCGACTACTTCAGGCTAAACAATACAGAGGTGTGGGAGCAGTGCAATGGTTGGGTAAGCCCCTTCCTTCTGGTCTGAAAGAAGCAGCAAAAGGAGGTGCTTCTGGCAGGAGGTGTGAGGACTCTGACAGGATCCTAGAGTCAAACGGCCTTTCCCCCAAAGCCTTTTAAGGACTAACTAGGCTTTGGGAAGCAGCCCTCCTGTCTCTTTCCCAATGCTGCTGCCACCCCAGGAGCTGCTTCCGTGGCCCTTCTCTGCTGTCAGGGAGAAATCAGGACACCCTGGAATCAAGGCACAACCCAGGACAGCTTAATGAAAAGCCATTCTGGCCAAATCAGGACTAAAATATTTGTGATATTATGGGGTTAATCATTAAATAGAATACTTTTCTTTTTTCTTTAATTTACTAAAAACAAGCAACATAATTAAGAAAAAATAGGTTTCTTAATTACATTAGGTTTCTTAAGTACATCGAAAATTTTTGTTAGGTCTAATTGGAGATGAATCTATATATGTCACAACGGCTACAAGGATACTCCTGGCCCAGAAATGAAAATCACAGGAGATTCCAGCATTGGAAGAATGGTGGAGTAAGATGGTGGAATACGCTGAGTTAGCAAAGCTGACGGGGAAGATCCGGAATCAGCACGACAAACTGGAAAGGACTGGAGCAAATTTATATTATATATCAAAGAATATTGTAAACATCTGAAAACATTTGTAGCTTTGAGTTGAAATGTTTTGTAATGACAATATAAGGAACTGATTTACATTTAATAAAGGGAAATATAAAAATAAGAGAGAAGGTTAAAAAGTGGTTATAGAAATGCTAAGAATAAAGTAATTACGTACTGAAGTCAGAAAAAGGGGCGGGAGGAGGTCGATGCTCGGATAGAGCAATGTTTGAGCATATGGATTAATGTATGGATATTGTGATTACAAAACACTGAAAATGTAATAAAAATATTTTAAAAAAGAAAAGAAGTGAAGCATAATCTGCATCAGCAAAATTCTTCAATTTAATCATAGAATTGTAGAGTTGGAAGGGATCTCAAGATTGATCTAGTCCAACCACTGTAACTCCCCCCATGGGACTCGACCATGAGATTGAGAGTTTCATGCTCTACTGGCTGAGCTATAGAAAACCCACATCAGCAGTGAAAGCCACAGTCGGATTGACCTAACAGTGGACTAGACACATTTACGGAAGAGGCTATCAGTGGCAATTAATTTGATGGATATACCATTTCCAGTTGCTGGGGGAGAACAGGGGGAGTGGCCGACTGCCCTCCTGTTGTGATAGTCCTGTACCAATGGACATCTGATCAGCCACTCCAAGAAGGATGCTGCTAGACTGCAGGGTTCTTTTTGTCTTCTGAAAATGGAGAGTGGGATTTGAAGCAGGGATAAACAACTACGTAGCTGGATTCAGTTCAAGACAATGTGGCTAAGTCTAGTCATCACTAAACAAATCAGCTGGCTCAAAGTATCCTCTGCCTTTCACAACAATCTAACACAATTAGAACAAGGAGGGGCAAAGTTCAGTAAAATGATTTAATCAGCTCTCATTAATAATCTTAGAGTCACTGTATTCTATTAAGTGCCTACCAGTATGTCCCTGGCACCTTTCAACAGCCCTGAGCTATGTCTAGCTTTGCCAGCTGAGCAGTCACCTGAGCAGTACCTTGAGGCTTTGATTGCACTTTGATTAGTAGCCTGGAAGAAGAGAAAAAGTACCGTATATTGTTCCTTCCAACTCAGTAAGGGAAGGCAAAACAGAGGAATTGGATCAGAATTATTTTTTCTATTTTTAATGATGAGCATAGTCACGTGGCCTCAATTGACTTTGCAGCCTTCTTGGAACAAGTTGCTCATTTGGAGCTGTTTGTGGTCCTGCAGTAACATTACCTTACAGTGGTACCTCTGGTTAAGAACTTAATTCGTCCTGGAGGTCCATTCTTAAGCTGAAACCTTTCTTATTCTGAGGCGTGCTTTCACTAATGGGACCTCCTGCTGCGCGCGATTTCCATTCGCATCCTGGGGCAAAGTTTGCAACCAGGAGCAGCTACTTCCTGGTTAGCGGAGTTCGTAACCCGAATCATTCATAGCCAGAAGTGTTTGTATCCAGAGGTATCACTCTGCTTTCTACCTCAGCCTTACTTGCCTGCCCCTGAAGTGATTGCTTTGCTGCCACTGAGTCACCCTCCTTTTTTCTGTGTGGATCAGTTTTACTGCTTGAAACCTCCATTGCAGCCAGGTGCACTGCAATATGAAGTCAACATTTTAACCACAGCTCATCCTACACTTTGCAGCCTTACTGGGATGGATCTAGTATCCAGGCTTTTTTCTTCTTTAGAAGAGGAATCCTTAGATGGAGACTGTATTGAGGAGGTTTCTTGTAGGTGGCTTCCGGGCTTTGCCATTGCCTTTTTTGGTTCTCAGCTCCTTTATTGGGTGCCGTCAGAATTTAAATTTTATATTACCGTATTTTTCACTCCATAGGGTGCACCTGACCATAGGGCCCACCTAGTTTTTGTTGGTTTCTATTTCCCTCACTGAGCAGCAACTGCAGTCACAAGACATTGTTTTGCATTCCACAGTCAGAGTTACTGTTGGATTCCCACGGGAATGGGAGACAGGATGTGACATTCACTGGTTTCCTGATTTGCACTGTTCTCTCGGTTTCTTTGTTAGAGAGACGGTTGCTTCTCTGCTCTCACAGAGGCAAGATGCATGTTTGTATTCTCTCAGCATAGAGTGGAAATAAAGTTAAAAATGTGGCACATACTGCTTATCCTTCTGCTGTGTGGACTACTCTGCTTGGGCTCAAGACGAGCCTGTATCAGCTTCAGATGGGCCGAAGCTGGTCAAAATCTCACAGTTTTCAGAGGGGGAAATCAAGGGAAAAAATATGATTCCCCCCCCAGCTCTGCGAGCAGCGCACAGGCTGCCGGCAGCCTGTGCGCTTCTCCCAGACCTTCTTCCTTCTTTTGCGGGAGGTGGGGGCATTCCCCCATTTCCTGCAAAAGTCCACAGGAGCCACGCACCCTTTAAGGAGCTCACGGCTCCTGTCGGCTTTTCTACGAGGAGGGAGAAGGGACTGATGCAGCCAGTCAGTCCCTTGTCCCTCCTCGGGAAAAAGCCCTCAAGAGTGGCCCTGCAAAAGCCGTGTGCTCTTTAATGGAGCTGTGCAGCTTCTGCTGGCTTTTCTGGGAGGTTGGGGAATTCCCCCACCTCTCGCAAAACCGGAAGAAGCCGCATGCTCTTTAAAGGGTGCGTGGCTCCTGCGGGCTTTTCTACGAGGTGGGAGAAGGGACTGATGCGGCCAGCCAGTCCCTTCTCCCTCTTGGGGAAAAGCCCCCAATAGCGCACGGAGCTTGTGTGCGGTTCTTGGGGGCTTTTCCCGGCTGCCTCCCCCCCTGCATTCGCTCCATAGGATGCACACACATTTCCCCTTGCTTTTTAGGAGGGAAAAAGTGTGTCCTATAGAACGAAAAAGACGGTAACTGTATAGAAGAAAAAAATTGAAAAGTGCCTGTTGACAACTAATGAGATTGTGGTGAAATAATTCAGACAATTTCAACAGTGAGCTTTGAATTTCATCATTTTCTCTATGTCTTTATGCCAAAGTGTTGCCTGCAGCACAAACACGAAGCCTATAAATCCCTCCAAGTAAGACTCTATGTGCATCAGTTCTCTTTCTAGAATGATGAAGGCACTCCTGAGCACATGCCTCCTCTTGGCCCTGCTTTCTCCAGGTAAGTAGGAACCAGTAGGATGGGCAACTTTTACAGTAATAATATTTAGAGGACAGAGGAATCCGGAGAGCTGAATTTAAGAGAGCTATTGTGTTGTAGTCATTAGAGGGTCAGACAAAGATCCAGGAGACCAGGGTTCAAATCCCCACTCAGCCACAAAGCTCACTGGGAGATCCTGGACCAGTCACTATACCTCAGGTTAACTTACCTCACAGGGTTCTTGTGAGGATAAAATGGGGAGCAGAGAACCATGTACACAGCCTTGAGCTGCTTGGAGGCAAGTGCAGAAAACAAATAAATCAAAAAAATTAGAAGCTAAGAGCAACTAAAATGGATAGAATTTTAAAATGATATTTGAAATATGCTAGTAACTGAAGGTACTATGAGTAGCCACTGGTAGCCTAATTCTGCATCATTTGCCTAAACCTTTTGTGAGGCCATTCAAGTTGGTAGCTTTGTCAGTCTTACGAGAGAGGGATCAAAATGTTTTTATTTCCACTTTGTCCATGTCATGCAGAACAGTATGTGCTTCCAGGAAGTCCCCTCTTTCTCCCCTCTTAACTGTCCTAACCCCCTCCAAAAAAAAGAAAAACATCATCAACATTTTTCATAGGTGAATTGCCCTAGCATAGCTAGTAGAACCCTTAAAGATCAACTCTCTTAACCTTGATCTAACCCTGTTCATTTAACTCTGCTTAAAACTGGTTGAAATGCAAAATCTGCTCCCCAACAGGTCTAGTAAGTGATGGGACAGAGTTTTCCTGCAGAGGGTACCCAGTTTCCACAATGCTTTTTTTTTTCATGCCTAAATGATGGGATAAGCCTTCCTCCTGCTCATCTGGCCATTGCTCCTTTATCTAAGCTCATGTCTAAGATTGTAATTGAAGTGAAGTGATAGAGTGGATGGGAGGAAAAATGGGCCATTGGATGGGGGGGGTTACCTCTTGGAAATAATTAAACCAGTGTTCTGGCCAATGGTTTTTACTCATTTCATTTTATTGAAAGATCTTGTTAACTTGAACCCCATTTCATTTAAAAGATTGAATTCTCTCTCACCTCCTTCTCTGTGTCAAATGAAGGAAACCACAAAACCAAATAATAATAATGTTAATGACAATGACAATCCATGAACTAATCTTTTGCTCCTGTCCTCAGCATTGCCTCTGAATTGCAGAAACGCGCTTAACCTGACTGGACTGACATATGATCGCTACATAAGAAGATATTGTAAATTTGGTCAAGATTCCTGTGCTGCCAGTGTTCTGCGTACAAATCTAGGTAAGATTTATCTGGTTTTTTGTCTTTTGTTTTTGGAATTACTAAATTAGTTGTAAGGAAGCTGTGGCACATAAGCTGTAGATGAATGAGAACTCCCATCTGCCTCATCTATCCTGGCCACCAGTCAGAGATGATGGGAGATGTAGTCCAGCACCATCTGGAGGATCACAGCTTCCCAATCCTGCAGTAAGGAATCACTAACATTTGAAAATGGGGAATTTAATATCACCTGATCACAAGCATCAGATTTCCATCTTGATGTGCATACCCACCCACCCCTTCTTCCCTAGAGTGTGCGGTTGCCATTTTGTGGTTCGCCTCAAATGCCAAAATACCTTGGGACTATTCTGGGTGGGATGGTGGTGCTCACTTGACCATCTGTTCCTACATCATTGCTACATACTTGGAGGGAGAGGGGAAATGGGACAGTGAGGTTGGTGCAGTTGAAGTGCCCTGCCAAGTCTTCTTCCTTGGCGATCACTTGTAGCTGAGTAAGTTTGTCTTCCATAAACACGGTTTTAACAATGAGTCCGTAAGTGACTGTGGAGGCCAATTCTGAATCCACATGTCCTTCCACAGTGGGGGCATTGGTTTCCAGACAGGAGTTGATCAAGGTGTGGATTTGCCAAGCGTGCCTTCCTGCTAGCATGTTTCTCCCTTGCGTCCTGAGTTCAAGTGTCTTCAAAGCCTATGACACCTTTGTTAAAGGCTGTTCTCCAACTGGAGTGCTCGCAGGCCAGTGTTTCCCAGTTGTCAGTGTTGATGCTACATTTTTTTATTATTTGCCTTGAGACAGTCTTTAAACCTCTGCCAAGTATCTTGGGTTGGGCAACAGGAGTTCAGGGAAGTATTTTCCCACCCTGTAAATGGTAATGATCGACTAGCAGAGAGAATGCAGTGCATGGCACATGTATTGTCAGAAGTATAGAAGAAGCCATGATACTTCATGCTGCAGATTGGACCTGAAATGAAGTTCTACATTCATTCCAAATTTAATGCCTTTTACTGAGCGCCGCAACCCCAGAGTCGGTCACGACTGGACCTAATGGTCAGGGGTCCCTTTACCTTTACCTTTTATGATTGTAATAAAGCTTTGAAAGCTTTGGTTGTATTTTACAAACTACGGTTGCAATCAAAATTATTCACGCCCCATTGCAAATTGGGTTTATTATCAAATTTTACAGACTTCTAGCTGTTTGCATTGAGAAAATCAAAGGCCATTGAAATAGCTCTGCAAAATTGCTGCTTCAAGTGGTTCCCCCAAATTCAGCTGAAAATGCAGCTTATACTGCCAAGAACAAGAACATTATTTATTTCGGTTGAAAGACCCACAAAATCATTTTCAAAAGCAAAATAAAAAAGAAATACAGGGAAGATTAAAAGGTGGTCACATTGTTTTATCCACAGTATGTAGGTTTCTATTTCTTATTACTTCTGAGAGGAACTTAGCCAAGGCCAGGGTAGTATCATCTGAGTTATATTGGTTTCTACTACTCTCACTATTATTCAACCCATCCTTGGCAAGCATCTTTTAAATGCCTGCAGAAAAATTGTGTATTCCACCAGGCTCATACAAGCCATTCAGAATACATCTTTCCATTGGTTAATTGATATCTGTTTCTTTTCTTTTTACAAAGTTTTTATTGTATGCTTTATGTATTATGAGTGGAATCATTTTGATATTTTTCTTTCAATGATATATAGGTGTGTGTACGTATATATAAATTAATAAAGCCCATCACCTTAGATTGCAGAATTTAATAATATTTTGCATGTTGTTTGTTTGAAAAGTTCTCATTCAGACATTACAGAAAATTGGTACCATTACAATGAACGTGTTTTAGGAGCAATAAACCTCCATATCTAAATATTTCTTTCAAATTCTTTTCATAGTGAAATTCCAAGAGCAACTTTTGAATAGATGTTCGGAATCCACAAGCTGTTCCTCAGGCCATTACAGCTTCACTGCAGGGGATGGTAAATTCTTTCAGATGAAGAAGCACTGCTGCAAGACTGAACTGTGTAACAATGCACTTCTCAGCTGTACGTTTCTGCATCAATTTAGAATCATTAACATGTTAGGGTTTTGCACTGAATTTGGCCATGGCCTGGATCCTTAGTCAATCAGCAGTACTTAGAGAATCTGTGCCTCCTTCAAATGGGGTGAGACAGCCCCAGGTGGCTACAGGTTGGGTTGAGCAGCTCAGGACTATTAGGGGCTCTCAAGGGATGGAGAGTCAGGCAGGACAGGGAGGCAGTCATGAGGAGAAACTGTGAAAAAGAGGGACCTAGCTAGAGACACAGGTGGTGCTGTGGGTTAAGCCACAGAGCCTAGGTTTTGCCAATCAGAAGTTCGGCGGTTCAAATCCCGGCAATGGGGTGAGCTCCCGTAGCTCGGTCCCTGCTCCTGTCAACCTACATCTACATCTGCCAGAGAAGGGATGGGTTGCCTTTCCAACCAGGCCTCTCCTTCTTGCCCCTCTAAGCAGCAGCATGCAGAATCAGATCATCCTTCTGTTACGTGGGAGGATCTGATCCTGCACAGTACCAGTGTCCCTTGTCCCAGCCATGTTTTTACTGTATGTTAAGATATGGTTACACATCGCCCCTATAGCCAAGTGATGTGAGATTCCATGGGTACCAGGCATGCTGTAACCCAGGCTCTGTGTTTCCTGTGGAACCATAATGCACTCTGGTGTCTTTATGATATCTGGTTATGAATAAATATATACAACCTGAGGCCTACAATGAAGACATCCACCAGAACATGTCCTGCCCCTCTCATAGGCACAGCAGCATCCTTGCCTTGGCAGTTTGTCTTTTCCTGAGAATGGTCACATCCCTCATATTCTAATAAAACCTAATCCTGGTTTTATTATTACACAGGGTGCAGCTTCCATTCCTTTGTTGTGCTGCTGTGCTAATCTGCTATTTTAATGACCCACTTCCCCGAAACGGTTACCTCAGAAGTAGATTACTTCTGACATGAGTCATGTTGATTTTCTAGGGTTTAGAATTGTCTAAGGAAGTGTCAGTTATGTCAGTTTAGGAACTTTGCCTACATTAAGTAACCAAGTGGATAAGTAAAATAATAAAAATAAAAATCGGGGATAAGAATACAATCTTCAAGATGCCTTTATAACATTCCCTATGCATAGTTAGCCATGAATGATATTTCATGCAATATAATTGGATACCTAGGTGCATGAACAGCTCATAAACAGGTTATGGTCCCATTAAGTTAACATTCAATTTGATGGTCCAAATTAGATGGTTACAACCCACCTATCTTATCCAGGTGTCCTCCTAAATGACCCTTGAACTGTTTCTGGTCAATCTTTTAATTGGCAAAACAAGCACTGACTAAGCTGGCAGTTATTCTTAATTATTATTATTTATTGAATTTATATACTGCCGTGTACCTGCAGGTCGCAGGGAATGCACAGAAAGTGACAGTTAGTTCATTGCTGAAGTGCAAAAGACAGCCAGAAACTGTGTGCAAAGATAAGGGACTAAGAGCATACGTTTTCATACAGCCTACACCATAATAAATGGCAGGGAAAACTTCTGAGAGATTCAGAAGAGAAGAAAGTTCACACTCTCCCACCCTTTCTTTATGTAAAGGTCATTCATCTCAGAGAACAATGGTGACTTTGCCCCATGCTCAGTCCTGAACCCAGATTGTGTCTAGATTATATTTTATCCAAGAGTACTTGCAACTGCCCCACCAAAACTGGAAGGCCCTAGGGTGGATTCCATTAATACAACACAGATACAAAAACAGGCGAAGACATTAACATGCTCACTATACTTTTGATTTTGGCAGTTCCTGATCGCAACATGCTGGCTGAAAATGGTTTGCAGTGCCCATCCTGCTTCTCCAAAGGGGTGGAAATGTGTAAAAGTGAGAAGACCATCAACTGCCTTGAGAATGAGACTCAGTGCATTCAATCCAAAGTAGCTCTTCTTACCGGTAACATTGCTATTCAGACAAGGAAAAAAGGCCTAGTAATTCTTGGTCATGCAGACTCTCTCCTTGTCTCCTTCTCTCCCTTCCTCCTTTTCCCTTGCATGTTGCTGGAACAATGAGAGGGATCATATCTCTCACTGACCCAACTCTGCACCCTTCCGTATTGTTTTGCCTGCCTGGTCTGTGTCCTTTAACTCTCATAATGCCACTTGCTTGTCCGGAAGGAAGATTCAGAGTGAGATGTGTATATAAAATACCCTTCTGAACAAAAGTAAAAAAAGTGCATTGATTGCTTCACCCCAGTTGAATCCGGATCTCTCCACCACTGGGATGTAGTCCAGGACAAAATGTGTCCATCTTGCTCAAAACAAATATTTATTATGTAAAAGGAATGTATTACATTTCCTTAAATTCTGTGACAATGAGCAGTATCTGGTTAACTCAGACCATTAGTGTAAGGATTTACAGTTGTGCAAGAGAATTTCCTCTCTCTTCTGCATGTATGTGCTCTGAATCCTCCCAAAATCTGCTCCACAGAATTGGGAAAAACCTCAGAATTCATTTAGGGGATACACAAAAGGAGGAAGAGAGAGGGGATAGGTTCCTTTCTACACATTATTTTGTTGATGTCATGATTTAGCTACATCCGTAAAGAGTCTTTAACCCAAAGTGTTTGTAACCCGAGGTACCACTGTAAATCAATTTTTAATGTGTCTAGATCCAGTTTTAGATAGATACCTCCCTATCAGCAAATTTTTCAGGAATAATGCTACATTGGGAGGGAATTTGGAATGAATGGGGGTGGGGCATATGGCTGATTTGCCTCAGGAGAACAGAGGCAATTTCCAGGCCATTTGTGATGCTTCTGCCCTACATTCTTTCTTCTCTCATTTCTGCTGCCCTTTACAGCCTTGGCTTTGCTAGTTTCTCTTTTAAGGGTTGAGTAACAATTCTGAGGTGAGTACCTGATTGGCTCTTGGGATTCGTCTTTTTCACCTGCTTTATGTTTGACGTGTTTAACATGAAAATACCGTATTTTTCGTCCCATAGGACGCTCCGTCCCATAGGATGCACCTGGTTTTTTTTTGGGGGGGGGGGGGAAAGGGGGAAAAAATTCCTTTATTCCCCCCCCCCAAAAAAAAGCAGGTTGGGGAAACCGAACCAGGTCTGGGGACAGCGGGATGGCGGCGCTGCGTCTCCCTGCTGTCCCCTGAGCTTGTGGGGCTGGTCGATGTCTGTCTGGCGCATGGGGCGCTCTGCTTCACGGCGCCCCGCCCGCCGTGCGGCAGGCTGCTATCCGCAGCGTGGGGAGCCCTGCGGGGAACTCCTGCAGGGCTCCCCATGCTGTGGATGTCTGTCCGGCACACGGGGCGCTCTGCTTCAGGGCGCCCAGCCCTGCGGAGAACTGTGAATGTGTTCCCGAAGTGCCAGGCACTCTGCTTTCAGGGCGCCCGACGCTCCGGAAAGCAGGCTGCTATCCACAGCCTAGACATCCCTGTGGGACCTCCCGCAGGGCTGCCTAGGCTGCGGATGTCTTCCTGAAGCCTGGAGAGCGAGAGGGGTGCGTGCACATGACCCCTCTCGCTCTCCAAGCTTCAGCGAAAGCCTGTATTCGCCCCATAGGACGCACCCAGATTTCCCCTTCATTTCTGGAGGGGAAAAAATGCGTCCTATAGGGCGAAAAATACGGAAGATATGGTAAAATAAAAGGAAGATTCTTTGGATACTTAGATCAAAGTGGGGAAATGAGGGAGCCTCAGTTGGCACCCAACCATCCTGAGAGACAATGAAGTGCATCTCCAGCTTTTTTTGCTGCTGGATCACCCTGTTGACTTATGGCAGGTTCACACACTCAGGGTTCAGACACCAAGGAGGGAGTGTTGTTTTCAGATCTTGCTGTGTGGCTGTAGCATGTGACTTTTAATACGCCCGGGAGATGGGGGGGGTGTAGAATTCCTCCCATTTTATTGCAACTCACCTGCCCACAAGAATTTGATTTGGTTAATCTTATCAATTAGGCCTGTTTTCAAATTCTCTGATTTCATTATATCTTATAAGTATAACCTGTTTATTAAAAATCTTTGTGTCTTGAGAGTCCTTTGGGTATGATAGCAATTTTAAATTATATCTGATCTAACTTTTTTACCTGAACTTCTATTAAAAACTAACTTATTAAAATTCTCATTCACCATCACAGGAACCATCTCCTAGTCCCTGAGTAAAGGACTAATGTCAACATTTCTCTCCCCCCCCCCCAGGTGCATTACGGCCCCACAGTTTCACTTTCCAAGGTTGTGGAACAACAGATCTTTGTGCCATCGGGGAAAAAAGAGAAATAATCGGAGATGGGAACTTTATCCTTTCTTTTAACAACGAAAGTTGTTACAATGCTTCACGAATCTCACACCAGCCTGAACATGAAGAGTGAATGGGAAAGTGTATACCTCCAAAATCTATGGCAATCAGGGGGAATTGGAGGCCTAGTGTTGAAATTCAGGATCTCTGTTTCTTTCTTTTTTGCTTTTGGTTGAAGTAAAGGGAAGCAAGGGGCAGAGAAAAAGAGGTCAGAATACGGGAATTGTGGATTCTTACTTCACAGAATCCTGTTGTGTATCATTAAAAAACAGTTAAGTTTTCATTATAACGATTACAATGCAAAATAAATAGTTATGGAGAATCAAATGCTGGTTCTCAGATCTGTTTCTTTCAGATACCAATGCAATTATCATTTATTGCTTAGCCACACCGATTACGCAAGACGCTGTGGTAAACTTGCCCCCAGCCGCTCGCCCCTCCCTCACCTGTCTTTGCTCTCCGGCCAGACCAGGTTTCTTGAGCAGGGCTGGCAGGCATGTCTATGTTTTACAGAAACAGAATAAATTAGAACCGGTAGGACTGCCACCACTCCCTTAGTTCTGGGGAACCCAGAGCCACAATCCAGGGAGAAGGCTGTGCCCCGTTATTGCTGGTTATCCCCCCCTCCACTAGTTGTATCCACAGACTTGCAGACAGAAATTCTACGGTAGAGCGCAACCAAGCGTAAGGCTAGGAATTAGCTTTCCCCCCCGGAAAGGCACACAAACCAAACAGTTTCTTCTTTAAAATTTATTTTAAAAGAACTTAAGAAAACAATCTAAAATAGCAGGCACTTCTTTAGTAAGTTACAAGCAAGAAAATAAGAACATTGTGAAATCTAACTGACTTACATACTCACGACTAAGGCACAGATAGAATAGTTAAAGTCCTTTCAATGTTCCGCATTCAGAGGCTTTCACAATTCTCCATCACAAAGGATGAATGGACGGCTACTGAGTTGGAACATCAGCAGCCGGGCGATTTGCGGATTGCAGAGCGCGCCTTCTCAGCCATTCCCAAAATCTTTTATCCCCAATTTGCGTGTAGCGTCGGAACCCCCGAAACCAATCATAACTCCTGATTATTTTTAAATTCTCCAATGACCGACTTGCGGGCTAATCAATCTAACTTCTGGCAGCTGGACCCATTAAGAACCCAGAGCCTAAATGAAAGGAGTTTCCTCCCTTCCGTGGAGCTTATGCAGATGCACATTCCCAGGCAATCAAGGCAGATAACATCACTGAGGGGATGTACATAACTTGCTTTCATTAAATCAGAGGTTTCCTTTCCCATAGTAAACCTCTCACACCCTGGAAGCCTGTTAGTCTGAGGTTAAAGGGACAAGACTTATTTCCCATGGTCCTTGTGGCTTGTTGGTTACCCACAAGGCCTCACTCTCGTTGCTTGACCAAGGAACAGCTTCTAAACAAACACTAACTTTACTACAGACGCAATACATAAAACAGAATAAAAACAAAATTAACACATTGCACAACTAAAATTATTATTAGAATCAGATGATTCATTAGATAAGAGGTTTCTCCTTTGAAAGATTTAAATTAGGGCATATTTTAAGGCAGAGTTTAGTGGAATTCAGCTCCGGCACCTCTCAGGTTAGTGCCATTGCCATTCTAAGAGATCAAGGAACAAGTTCGTGGTGAACTCTGGCACCTGCAAATCTAGGAAAATAGCACTGATCCCTACAAACTTTTCTCCTTATAATCGTAACTGTAAAGGCAACACAGATCAATTTTTCAGAGGGGTAAGGGGATTTGTCCCTAAATAAATAGTTAGTCATATAACCAATCCATCTCTCAATTGGGAGATTTAAATATTTGAACAAAGCTTCTCTTTGTCCTCATAGATGGAACAAACCAGTAACTATTTGGGTGAATATTCAGGCCCCTTACCTTTACATAGGCAAATCACATAGGGGATCTGGCGAGAGCAGCCTTCAACTATGACAGAGTTGTAAAAGCTTTTCCCCATTTGGTAATTGTGATGTGCTTACATAGTGAGGGACCTGAATGGGTAGTTTGGCATACGAAGGTGCAGGACTTCTCCCCATCTTGGGCGGTTGGGTCCATAGGGGCAGCAGATCTGGTCTCCAAGGAATTCCTTGCCCCTGCTGCTGACACAGTGGCAACAACAGCCACACTGCGCTTCTTAAAGACCAGATTTGCCCCTCCCCCACAATCAGGTTGCCTCTTCAGTGGCCTCTTGGCCAACAGGAGGTGATGCTGGTCTCTTCCTATGCTTGTTTCCTGTGGGGATCTTTATTCCTCACCCTTCACATTCTTCTGGATGTCGATCTGCACTTATCTCTTCTTCCCTGGAATGGCGAGGCACTATTTTGTGGTTTGCTTCAGCTGCCAACATGTCTTGGCACAGACTTTCCAAGGAGCACATTTGACCATGAAATTATGCTTCTAAATATGAAATTTCATATGACAAGGTGTCACCTCAATATCTAACACACTCAGAATATCTCAAGGAAGATCGTAATCATCAATAATTTGTAGTATTATCTTATTCCAAGATGAAGGCTCTCTATTGTTAAAAATCTGAATCTCCTTGAAACCTCCACCCCATTTTTAAATTTTATCAATAAATACCTAAGGGAAAGAATATACACTCTGACCTTCACTGAACAAACACCAGTTTACATAGGAGCCAATTCCAAGGTGGCAAGGGGTATTCACCCCCCCCCCATCCCATAAAATGCCTGACTGAGCCGGTCCCTTCCAAAGTTGATGGGCATGGCAGCTGGTCTGTCTGTCTCTCCTAGTTGCCTTCAGACAGGGTGCCATAGACACTGCCCCCCCCCCCCACAATTCCTCTGATTGAGCAGCCTGGCAGGATACTTTGGTCATGCATACAACAGGCATCAGTAGTATTAGTATACTACCTCCAGTCTATTGGTTATGCCCCACCCCTCTAGAGTTTGACTGAAGATGTCATATGACACTGCACCCCAAAAGTCCCATCTCAGATGTCCCACCTCCAAGGGCCACTATGAAATAACTTGGGGTAGATCCATATAACCCAATCTGTGATGATGGCACACCACTGCCTCCTTCAAGTAGATAGGGACCACCCCCTCTTTCAAGGAGGCATTAATCACCTCCCTGACCCAGTCAGCTGTCCCCTCCCTGCTACTCTTCTTCAGACAAAAGGGGCAAGGGGGAACGTCCTTGAATCTTACCAATTGAAACTCATCCAACACATCAGGGCTAGACAGTGCTCTGGACACCCCTTGAGTTTCATCTGCTGTAACAGCTGAGTCAGGTTCCCAGTGGATGCAAGCAATTTCATCCTCAAAATGCTTTGCAAACAAGTCACAGCACTGACAAGTCACAAGCACATTCCCCAGCTCCCAATGACAGGCCCTCCCCATTTTCACCTTGGATCTTTCCTTTTTCTCACCCAGCCTCTCACCCTGGGAGATGCCCACTTCTCCACCTCTCCACCTGGTTACTGGCACCAGGTTCAGATTTTCCACCGCCACCACTTGCAGCACATTAAGCATTTTATTTTATTTTATTTTTTAAGCCCAGACCAATGTTTCATATCATCATGTGATTGAGATATTTTAGCATTGCCTCATCTTTGTGCCCCCCTTTTTTTAGTGCAAGGGGGTTTCCTAATTAATGAAACATTGAAAAGAAATGGAGAGGGAGAATGTCACATTTTCTTAGATGTGATTACACACATATGACTTTACTCCATCCTTTAGAAATTCTGTTAGTATAAGCAAATACAAAAGACACACTGATAGAAAAAAAATGAGTAGAAGGAGGTATATTTAAAATAAAATTAATAGCAATAATGATGGCAATGTTGATGCTGCTAGGATGTATAAAAACAAGAACATCATAAAAGTAGGAAAGGGAGGTAAAATAAAGAGGGAACTATGAGAAAAAGTAAAAAGAGAAAGAGGGAAGGAAGGAAGGAGGAAGAAAAGAGAAAAATGCGGAAGAGAGGAATGTGTGTGTGTGTGTTTAAAATGGAGATAAAAACTGTTCAGAAGTCAGATCACTGAAAATAGGTTACAGGAGGAGATGTTATCTACAACCCTTTCATTCCTGTAGCTCCACTATGTCCAACCCGTAGATCGCGATCGACTGATCGTGAAAAGAATTCTGCTGGATTGCTGTTGCTGAGGCCTCACCCTCCTTTTCACCCAACCTCTGCCAGAGACAAACCCAAGCAGCTACCACCTCGTCTCACGGGAGGGGATGATCTGATGCTGCACAAGCCCACCCTGGGCCCACCCCTGTCCCATCGGGGCAGCAGCTGATGAGCTCCTCTCACAAGATGTTTTTTTAAAAAACCCACCCTTGTTCCTTACCAGAAGAAATCTCGCTTGTTGGATGAAGCCCCTGCAAAGGACGTGCCTGCCCCACCCTGAGGGAGGACAAGCCCCCACCCCAGCAAGGTTCGGTGTGCAGGGGCCGCAGCAAAAGCAAGTTTCTCTTTGGATGCCATGCCTGCAATGCTTGCATCATCATCATCATTGATCAATTAATTAAAATTATTACTTGCTATCTTGCCCAGGGCAGCTCAAAGTGACTAACAAACAACACCCCACACAGAGGGAGGGGGTATTGGTTTGTGAGAATGGGTCAATCTGGTTTTCATTATGTGCTTTGTGATTTTCTCTTGTAAACTGCCCTGAAATCAACAGCTGAAGGGCAGTATTCAAATGTTTTAAAAATAAAAATAAACCAAAGTGTGGGCAGGGTGGGTCGGAATTACATTAGAAACACCCCACCCACTCCCAGAATATTAGGATGTCAACGCTCTTGCTAACAATTCTTCCCTTCAGGTCCAGGAGACACCTGTGGGTACAAAGGATCATTTTCTGCTCCTCACCGAACCAGTCCTTCCCAGTCGGTATCCTTGGGCACCTATCCTTGGCTCATAATTCCCTCAAGTCAGCTTCTTCTTCCATAGGTTAGCTGCTTGGCTTTTGATCACTCTGGCATTATGAGGGCCTCCCTGAGAATACACGAGGATTTTCACAGTTGGTTTTGACTAGTGCCCAGGCTGAACAAGACAGAGGTGTGGGAGCAGTGCAATGGTTGGACAAGCCCCTGATTTCTGGTCTGAAAGGTGCTTCCAGCAGGAGGCAGGAGGACTCTGACAGGGTCCTAGAGTCCAACTGTCTTCTTCCCAAAACCTTTTAAGGACTAACTAGGCTTTGGGAAAGGAGCCCTCACATCTCCTTCCCAATGCTGCTGCCACCCCAGGAGCTGCTTCTGTGACCCTTCTCTGCTGGCAGGGAGAAATCATGACACCATGGAATCAAGGCCCAACTCAGGACAGCTTATTTTTGAATACTCTAGCCATTCTGGCCAAATCAGGACTGTTGAGGGGTATACATTCAAAACAGCTTTAAAATAACTTTGTCTCCAAGGTGAATGGACTCTTGAACTGTAAGGAGAATATGAGAACATTTACAAAGCAAAATGGTCAGAGCTGGAGGCCCATAGGATTGGTGTAAAAGCCCAGTGCCTTTTGAATATGACTTTTTGTATGTTGTTTTTTAACAAGACTAAGGTACCTGAAGAAACAAAGATCATTAGGCCCAGCCAGTCTCTTTCACCACCTGTTCTAACTCTTTTATCATTTATTTGAGAGATGAGTCGTCCATATTGAGGTTAGATGATATAACCATGCATTCAAAAATCATCAAATCTCTGCTTGCCTGCAGTTTTACATTAAAAACAAAACTTTGATGCTTTATATTAGGAAATACAATACTTCCCCATTCCAAACTATTGATTTGAAGGATACACATTTTAGAAGCAACTTTTTATTTTCCACAATCATTAATATTTATCACAATAAGCATAATGATACACAATACAGCACTCTTTTCTCTGTGTGCTGCATCCCATTTCCCTCCACCAACAGCAAAAAAGGAAGAGACAGAAATCTCGATTCCAAGCATTGCCACTAGGCATCTAACCCACTCACAGAATTCCTGTGAATTCATAGAATCATAGAATAGAATCATAGAATCATAGAGTTGGAAGAGACCACAAGGGCCATCGAGTCCAACCCCCTGCCAAGCAGGAAACACCATCAGAGCACTCCTGACATATGGTTTCAAGCCTCTGCTTAAAGACCTCCAAAGAAGGAGACTCCACCACACTCCTTGGCAGCAAATTCCACTGTCGAACAGCTCTTACTGTCAGGAAGTTCTTCCTAATGTTTAGGTGGAATCTTCTTTCTTGTAGTTTGGAACCATTGCTCCGTGTCCGCTTCTCTGGAGCAGCAGAAAACAACCTTTCTCCCTCCTCTATGTGACATCCTTTTATATATTTGAGCATGGCTATCATATCACCCCTTAACCTCCTCTTCTCCAGGCTAAACATGCCCAGCTCCCTTAGCCGCTCCTCATAAGGCATCGTTTCCAGGCCTTTGACCATTTTGGTTGCCCTCCTCTGGACACGTTTCAGTTTGTCAGTGTCCTTCTTAAACTGTGGTGCCCAGAACTGGAGAAGGTTTATGATGAACCAAAGGAGAAGGAGGAGGTTTATGATGAACCAAAATTTACCCATCAATGTGAGGCTGGTGTGAGATATGTGAAGCATTATAATAGTTATTTCAATTGGAAAACAGTTTGAGGCAGGGGAGATAAAGGGAAGTGCCAGATAAACCAAAACTCCAAAATATACTTTGAAGAAGTTGCAATGCAAAACCATACAGACTTATCTGGGAGTAAGACCCATTGAAATCAGTGGCACTTAAGGAATTAAAAAGCGGAAAGACACCGGGACCGGATGGATTTACTGCGAGATATTATAAAGAAATGAAACACACCCTATTAGTGCCAATGAAAGAAGTTATGAATAACATATTTAAAAAGGGAGAATTACCAGAAACATGGAAAGAAGCTTACATTACATTTATTCTGAAGCAAGATTAGGATTTAACACAAGTAAAGAACTATCGGCCAATTTCTTTATTAAATAATGATTACAAGCTATTTGCAAGCATATTAGCAAGCAGGATAAAAAAATATTGAAAGAAATCATACATAAAGATCAGGCAGGTTTTCTTCCTGGCAGACAGATGAAAGATAATATAAGAAATATAGTTAATATAATTGAATATCTGACAGCCAGGAATGAAAAACAAGCAATGTTAATTTTTGTGGATGCCGAAAAAGCTTTTGATAATATATCTTGGGAATTTATGTTAAAAAATTTAGAATTTATGGATACGGGTCAATTCTTCCTAAATGGACTAAAAGCGATATATTCGGAGCAGAGAGCAAAATTGATTCTTAATAATACAGTAACAGAAAATATTGTAATTACTAAAGGCACAAGACAAGGGTGTCCTCTTTTACTATTATTATTCATATTGGTACTGGAAGTCTTTTTAAGATCAATAAGGAGAAATGAGTTAATAAAGGGTGTTACAGTTGGTTGAAATGAGTATAAGGTAAACGCCTTTGCTGATGACTTGGTATTAGCAATAGAAGAATCGTCTACAAGTATTAAAGAAGTATTAGAAGAGATAGAACAGTTCGGTCAAGTGGCTGGTTTTAAATTGAATATAAAGAAAACTAAGATAATTGTTAAAAACATGAAACAGGATCTGGTTGAAACATTGCAGCAATAAATAGGTATAGAAGTGGTTAAGAAAGTTAAATATTTAGGAATTTGGTTAACTCCCAAAAATATTGATCTATTTCAAAATAACTATGGACCAATGTGGAATAGTGTCAAAAGAGATCTAGAGGTATGGGGAAGGCTAAATATATCATTTTGGGGTAGGATTTCAGCGATAAAGATGAATGTGCTACCACGGATGTTATTTTTGTTTCAAACAATTCCAATAATCAAAGGGGCAGCAATATTTAAAGAATGGAAAAAGATAATTTCAAGATATAAATGGCAGAGTAAGAAGCTGTTAAATTATTGTTGTTGTTTAGTCGTTTAGTCGTGTCTGACTCTTTGTTAAATTATTGTTGTTGTTTAGTCGTTTAGTCGTGTCTGACTCTTTGTGACCCCATGGACCAGAGAACGCCAGGAACTCCTGTCCTCCACTGCCCCCCGCAGCTTGGTCAGACTCATGCTGGTAACCTCGAAAACACTATCCAACCATCTCGTCCTCTGTCGCCCCCTTCTCCTTGTGCCCTCCATCTTTCCCAACATCAGGGTCTTCTCCAGGGAGTCTTCTCTTCTCATGAGGTGGCCAAAGTACTGGAGCCTCAGCTTCACAATCTGTCCTTCCAGTGAGCACTCAGGGCTGATTTCCTTCAGAATGGAGAGGTTTGATCTTCTTGCAGTCCATGGGACTCTCAAGAGTCTCCTCCAGCACCATAATTCAAAAGCATCAATTCTTCGGCGATCAGCCTTCTTTATGGTCCAGCTCTCACTTCCATACATCACTACTGGGAAAACCATAGCTTTAACTATACGGACCTTTGTTGGCAAGGTGATGTCTCTACTTCTCAAGATGCTGTCTAGGCCTGTCATTGCCCTTCTCCCAAGAAGCAGGCGTCTTTTAATTTCGTGGCTGCTGTCACCATCTGCAGTGATCATGGAGCCCAAGAAAGTAAAATCTCTCACTGCCTCCATTTCTTCCCCTTCTATTTGCCAGGAGGTGATGGGACCAGTAGCCATGATCTTCGTTTTTTTGATGTTGAGCTTCAGACCATATTTTGCACTCTCCTCTTTCACCCTCAATAAAAGGTTCTTTAATTCCTCCTCACTTTCTGCCATCAAGGTTGTGTCATCTGCATATCTGAGGTTGTTGATATTTCTTCCGGCAATCTTAATTCCGGCTAGGGATTCATCCAGCCCAGCCTTTCGCATGATGAATTCTGCATATAAGTTAAATAAGCAGGGAGACAAAATGCAGCCTTGTCGTACTCCTTTCCCAATTTGGAACCAGTCAGTTGTTCCATATCCAGTTCTAACTGTAGCTTCTTGTCCCACATAGAGATTTCTCAGGAGACAGATGAGGTGATCAGGCACTCCCATTTCTTTAAGAACTTGCCATAGTTTGCCATGGTCGACACAGTCAAAGGCTTTTGCATAGTCAATGAAGCAGAAGTAGCTGTCTTTCTGGAACTCTCTAGCTTTCTCCATAATCCAGCGCATGTTTGCAATTTGGTCTCTGGTTCCTCTGCCTCTTCTAAATCCAGCTTGCACTTCTGGGAGTTCTCGGTCCACATACTGCTTGAGCCTTCCTTGTAGAATTTTAAGCATAACCTTGCTAGCGTGAGAAATTAGTGCAATTGTGGGATAGTTGGAGCATTCTTTGGCACTGCCCTTCTTTGGGATTGGGATGTAGACTGATCTCTCCAATCTTCTGGCCACTGCTGAGTTTTCCAAACTTGCTGGCATATTGAGTGTAGCACCTTAACAGCATCATCTTTTAAAATTTTAAATAGTTCAGCTGGAATACCATCACTTCCACTGGCCTTGTTATTTGCAGTGCTTTCTAAGGCCCATTTGACTTCACTCTCCAGGATGTCTGGCTCAAGGTCAGCAACCACACTACCTGGGGTATATGAGACATCTGTTTCTTTCTGGTATAATTCCTCTGTGTATTCTTGCCACCTCTTCTTGATGTCTTCTGCTTCTGTTAGGTCCTTTCCACTTTTGTCCTTTATTATGGAAATCTTTGTACGAAATGTTCCTTTCATATCTCCAATTTTCTTGAACAGATCTCTGGTTCTCCCCATTCTATTGCTTTCCTCTATTTCTTTGCATTGCTTGTTTAAGAAGGTCTTCTTGTCTCTCCTTGCTATTCTTTGGAAATCTGCATTCAATTTCCTGTATGTTTCACGATCTCCCTTGCATTTTGCTTGCCTTCTCTCCCCCGCTATTTGTAAGGCCTCATTGGACAGCCACTTTGCTTTCTTGCATTTCCTTTTCATTGGGATGGTTTTCGTTGCTGCCTCCTGTATAATGTTACAAGCCTCCATCCATAGTTCTTCAGGCACTCTGTCCACCAAATCTAAATCCTTAAACCTGTTCCTCACTTCCACTGTGTATTCATAAGGGATTTGACTTAGATTGTATCTTACCGGCCCAGTGGTTTTTCCTACTTTCTTCAGTTTAAGCTTGAATTTTGCTATAAGAAGCTGATGATCTGAGCCACAGTCAGCTCCAGGTCTTGTTTTTGCTGACTGTATAGAGCTTCTCCATCTTTGGCTGCAGAGAATATAATCAATCTGATTTTGATGCTGCCCATCTGGTGATGTCCATGTGTAGAGTCGTCTCTTGTGTTGTTGGAAAAGCGTGTTTGTGATGACCAGCTTGTTCTCTTGACAGAACTCTATTAGCCTTTGCCCTGCTTCGTTTTGATCTCCAAGGCCAAACTTGCCAGTTGTTCCTTTTATCTCTTGACTCCCTACTTTAGCATTCCAATCCCCTATAATGAGAAGAACATCCTTCTTTGGTGTCACTTCTATAAGGTGTTGTAAGTCTTCATAGAATTGGTCAATTTCAGTTTCTTCAGCACCAGTAGTTGGTGCATAAACTTGGATTACTGTGATGTTAAAAGGTCTGCCTTGGATTCGTATCGAGATCATTCTATCATTTTTGAGATTGCATCCCAGTACAGCTTTTGCCACTCTTTTGTTGACTATGAGGGCCACTCCATTTCTTTTACGGGTTTCTTGCCCACAGTAGTAGATATGATGGTCATCCGAACTGAATTCACCCATTCCCGTCCATTTTAGTTCACTGATGCCCAGGATGTCAATATTTATTCTTGCCATCTCATTTTTGACCACCTCCAACTTACCCATGTTCATGGTTCTTACATTCCAGGTTCCTATGCAATATTTTTCTTTACAGCATTGGACTTTCCTTTCGCTTCCAGGCATATCCGCAACTGAGCGTCCTTTCGGCTTTGGCCCAGCCGCTTCATCAGCTCTGGATCTACTTGTACTTGCCCTCCGCTCTTCCCCAGTAGCATGTTGGACGCCTTCCGACCTGAGGGGCTCATCTTCCAGCGTCATAACTTTTATATGCCTGTTGTCTTTGTCCATGGAGTTTTCTTGGCAGGGATACTGGAGTGGCTTGCCGGTTCCTCCTCCAGGTGGATCACGTTTGGTCAAAACTCTCCACTATGACCTGTTCATCTTGGGTGCCCTGCTCGGCATAGTTCATAGCTTCTCTGAGTTCTTCAAGTCCCTTCGCCACGGCAAGGCAGTGATCCATGAAGGGGGTTAAATTATTAACAGATGCCAAAGAAAGAGGAGGCTTCGCCCTGCCAGACTTGAAATTCATAGAATCATAGAATCATAGAGTTGGAAGAGACCACAAGGGCCATTGAGTCCAACCCCCTGCCAAGCAGAAAACACCATCAGAGCACTCCTGACATATGGTTTCAAGCCTCTGCTTAAAGACCTCCAAAGAAGGAGACTCCACCACACTCCTTGGCAGCAAATTCCACTGTCAAACAGCTCTTACTGTCAGGAAGTTCTTCCTAATGTTTAGGTGGAATCTTCTTTCTTGTAGTTTGGATCCATTGCTCCGTGTCCACTTCTCTGGAGCAGCAGGAAACAACCTTTCTCCCTCCTCTATGTGACATCCTTTTACATATTTGAGCATGGCTATCATATCACCCCTTAACCTCCTCTTCTCCAGGCTAAACATGCCCAGCTCCCTTAGCCGTTCTTCATAAGGCATCGTTTCCAGGCCTTTGACCATTTTGGTTGCCCTCCTCTGGACACGTTCCAGTTTGTCAGTGTCCTTCTTGAACTGTGGTGCCCAGAACTGGACACAGTACTCCAGGTGAGGTCTGACCAGAGCAGAATACAGTGGCACTATTACTTCCCTTGATCTAGATGCTATACTCCTATTGATGCAGCCCAGAATTGCATTGGCTTTTTTAGCTGCCGCGTCACACTGTTGGCTCATGTCAAGTTTGTGGTCAACCAAGACTCCTAGATCCTTTTCACATGTACTGCTCTGAAGCCTGGTGTCACCCATCTTGTATTTGTGCCTCTCATTTTTTTTTTTTTTTGCCTAAGTGCAATACTTTACATTTCTCCCTGTTAAAATTCATCTTGTTTGTTTTGGCCCAGTTCTTTAATCTGTCAAGGTCATTTTGAAGTGTGATCCTGTCCTCTGGGGTGTTAGCCACCCCTCCCAGTTTGGTGTCATCTGCAAATTTGATCAGGATGCCCTTGAGTCCATCATCCAAGTTGTTGATAAAGATGTTGAATAAGACTGGGCCCAAGACAGAACCCTGTGGCACCCCACTAGTCACTCTTCTCCAGGATGAAGAGGAAGCATTGATGAGCAACCTTTGGGTTCGGTCAGTCAGCCAGTTACAAATCCATTGAGTGGTAGCATAGTCAAGTCCGCATTTTACCAGCTTCTTTACAAGAATATCATGGGGCACCTTGTCAAATGCCTTGCTGAAATCAAGGTAGGCTACATCCACTGCGTCCCCTTCATCTACCAGGCTTGTAATTCTGTCAAAAAATGAGATCAGGTTAGTCTGACATGACTTATTTTTCAGAAATCCATGCTGACTATTGGTGATCACAGTATTCCTTTCTAGGTGCTCACAGACTGTTTGCTTAATGATCTGCTCCAGAATCTTCCCTGGTATTGATGTCAGACTGACTGGGCGGTGATTATTAGGGTCCTCTCTTTTCCCCTTTTTGAAAATAGGGACAACATTTGCCCTCCTCCAGTCTGCCGGGACTTCACCTGTTCTCCAGGAATTCTCAAAGATGACTGCCAGTGGCTCTGAGATCACATCTGCCAGTTCTTTTAATACTCTTGGATGCAGTTCATCTGGCCATGGAGACTTGAATACATCTAAACTAGCCAAGTATTCTTGTACTATCTCCTTAGTTATTCTGGGCTGTGTTTCCTATGCTGAATCATTTGCTCCAAATTCTTCAGGTTGGGCATTGTTTTCTTTATCGGAGAAGACTGAGGCAAAGAAGGCATTGAGGAGTTCAGCCCTTTCTGTGTTCCCTGTTTGCATTTCACCATCTTCTCCTCTGAGTGACCCCACTGTTTCTTTGTTCTTCCTTTTGCTACGAACATACCCATAAAAGCCTTTTTTGTTGCTTTTAACCTCTCTAGCAAGCCCGAGTTCATTCTGTGCTTTAGCTTTTCTGACTTTGTGTCTACATGTGCTGGCTATTTGTTTGAATTCTTCTTTGGTGGTTTCCCCCCTTTTCCATTTTTTGTACACATCGTTTTTTAATCTTAACTCAGTTAAAAGTTCTTTAGATAGCCACCCTGGCTTCTTTAGGCACCTTCCATGTTTCCCTCTCATTGGTATTGCCTGAAGTTGTGCTTTTACTATCTCCAACTTAACAAACTCCCAGCCATCATGAACTCCCTTTCCTTTTAGTATTACTGTCCATGGGATCTCACCCAGCACTTCCCTAAGTTTTATGAAGTCGGCTTTCTTAAAGTCAAGAAATTGAGTCCTAGTATGCTTGGCTGCTCCTTTCCGTTGTATAGTAAACTTCAGAAGAGCATGATCACTCGCGGCTAATGATCCTTCCACTTCTACCCCACTAACCAGGTCATCAACATTGGTTAGGACCAGATCTAAAATGGCTGTTCCTCTTGTTGCTTCTCCCACTTTCTGGACAACAAAGTTGTCTGCAAGGCCAGTGAGGAATCTGTTTGAGCTTATGCTCTTGCCTGAGTTTGACATCCAGCAAATATCTGGGTAACTGAAGTCCCCCATTACTACTATCTCCCTTCCTTTTGTATGCTTGGCCATCTGTTCCAGGAAGGCATCATCTATGTCCTCCGTTTGGCTTGGGGATCTATAGTAAACTCCCACAATGAGGTCACTGTTATTCTTCTCTCCCTTAATTTTGACCCAAATGCTCTCACTTTGGCTTTGAGGTTCTAAATCTTGGATCTCTTCACAGGTATACACATCCCTGACATATAATGCCACTCCTCCTCCTTTCTTGTCTGGTCTGTTTCTCTGAAATAGATTGTAACCCTCCATTATTACATTCCAGTCGTGGGACTTATCCCACCAGGTTTCAGTGATGCCTACTATGTCATATTTAGTTTGCTGTACCAAGAGCTCAAGCTCATCTTGTTTATTTCCCATGCTTTGCGCATTAGTGTACAGACATTGAAGTCCATTAATCATTCCCCTGTGTCTCTTATTTAAGGATTTTTTCCTCCCACTAATGAGATTGTGGAGAAATAATTCAGACAATTACAACAGTGAGCTTTGAATTTCATCATTTTCTCTAATGAGGAAAAGCCAAAGGAAAATAAAAAAAAACTCCTCTTCCCAGAGTTCACTGAACATTTGTCCCCAAGTGTTGCCTGCATCAAACACGTAGCCTATAGATCCCTCCAAGTAAGCCTCTATGTGCATCAGTTCTCTTTCTAGAATGATGAAGGCACTCCTGAGCACATGCCTCCTCTTGGCCCTGCTTTCTCCAGGTAAGTAGGAACCAGTAGGATGGGGAACTTTTACAGTAATAATATTTAGAGTACAGAGGAATCCAGAGAGCTGAATTTAAGAGAGCTAGTGTGTTGTAGTCATTAGAGGGTCAGTCAAGGATCCAGGAGACCAGGGTTCAAATCCCCACTCAGCCACGAAGCTTGCTGGGGTATCCTGGACCAGTCACTATACCTCAGGTTAACCTACCTCACAGGGTTCTTGTGAGGATAAAATGGGGAGCAGAGAACCATGTGCACAGCCTTGAGCTGCTTGGAGGCACGTGCAGAAAACAAATAAATAAAAATAGAAACCAAGAGCAACTAAAATGGATAGAATTTTAAAATGATATTTGAAATATGCTAGTAACTCAAGGTACTGTGTTTAGTAGCCACTGGTAGCCTAATTCTGCATCATTTGTCTAAACCTTTTCTGTAGCCATTCAAATTGGTAGCTTTGTCAGTCTTATGAGACAGGGATCAAAATGTTTGTATTTCCACTTTGTCCATGTCATTGCACTTTGATTAGTGGCCTGGAAGAACAGAAAAAGTATATTGTTTATTCTAATTCAGTAAGACCAAACACCAAGTAAGTGCAAAAGCAGAGGCATTTGCTTAGAAGACACCTTTATCCATCAAGGACCCAGCAGCTTCCCATAGGCTTTGGATCTGATAGCATTAGCTGTCTGCGTACATATTTGTAGCTAATGAGGACTGCAGCCAGGCACTGAAGAATATGGTTGGCGGTCTCAGCCATTGTAGGAAGAGATTTTTTTTTAAAAAAATCCATATTTACCCATCAATGTGAGGCTGGTGTGAGATTTGTGAAGCATCCTCAAATCAAAACCTGGACTTGCTTTGAGTAATTTTTGCAAAACAAAATATGGTCTACAAGTATAGCATATGGAGAAGGGCAGAACGGATGAAATGAGAAAGAAACAGTTCAACAAACAAGAAATTAGACCCACTTTGAGTAGGAAGGAAGTCTATTAGAATAGAATAAGAATGAGAAAAAAGTATGGTAACATAAGTCCGTGAGTAAGAGCTTTTGGATTTATGGTTATATGTTTGTGTCAGAGCTGCCCAAGGTCCCAGCTCACAAAGGACCAACGCCAGTTCTTGCTATATACAAAAGTCTTTATTAAGGTTCAGTTTCCATTTCAAAGCCGTGGCGCGCAGCTCTACGTCTCAACCCTAGACCGCTGAAGCTCCATCTGAATCTCCTCCCCCTCGACACCAGTTCAAGACCCTAGCCTTGCTCCACCTCCTCCTTTGCTCCTTTCTCCTCTGGGTCCTTCTGCCCGCTGGGGTGTCGCCCTTTCTGGACTCTTCTGATGCTGATTCCCCGGATTCTTCCCCCTGCTTCCGGCGTGCTTTAGGACCTGGCTCCCAATCCGACCTCTCTGCTGTCCCGCGCTCCTGTACATTTGAACTTGGCACGCGCGCCCAGCCGGCAACCTTCCTCCTGACCGTTACACTGCTCCTGTCACTGCTTCCCCCTTCGGGGGGGTTAGCTGGGTCTGACTTCCCCTCCGTTCCCTCACTCAGCGATAGAGGCGTGGTCAGCCCTGCCTCATCTTCTCTCCCCACTGGAGTGGAAGCCGGCCCTGACACATGGGACTCTTCCCCCCCGCTACGCCCTGGTGGGGAAGCTGGTCCCGATCTCCAGCTGCTGCTTTGGGAGTCGCCGCTGGCCCCTTGCTTCTGATGCGTCCCTCCCGGGACCCCCCTTGCCCTGGCCATCGGTGCCCCCTTCTGGGAATCTTCCGAATCGCTGGAGAAGCTCATGGAATCTCTCGTCCCACTGTCATACTCCCCTACGCTGCCCTCGGATTGTTCCCCTTCGCTCTCCGCTTCCTCTCTCCCCTGTGCCTCTGCTCCTGAACCCCTGACAGTTTGTCATTTGTTTTGTGTTTTCTTTTTAGTTTGTTTCTTAAATGTTGTGTGTTTATGTGTTGTAATAAAAAGTTAATAAAAAGCATAATAAAAATACCTCTTTGCAAGAGGACGATATATATATATATAGAGAGAGAGAGAGAGATATTTGTGAAGCATTATAACAATTATTTCAACTGGAAAAGAGAACTATTGCTCTGATTCCAATTCCTTCTTCAGTAGCAGAGAAATCTGTTTTTGCACATCCTTGGAAAGTGAAGTCACTCCTACAAACGAAATCAGGAAAAGAAAAAGAAATGTTCACATTAGTCATTTACTAGGGCCTTGGAGTTTTGGTTCTGGTGGTGAATGAGAATCCTCGTGACTTAATCTTTTTAAGTTTCTGCTTATTTTTTAAAAAAAATTCTCTTAAGTTATAACTGATTTTTATAGTGTCCAGATCAACTAATAGTACTGCACTATTCTGACTTCAGCAGTACACACAAAATAGTGGATCTCTCTGTTTGTGTGTGTGTGTTTATACACACAAAACCACACACACACAAACACAGGTAGGTGTGGAAACTAGTGGGGGGGTTGCAAAGTCAAGAGATTGCCAGATGGGCATTATTTCAAAGTGCAGGGAAAGTGAAGAAGCTTTTCTTTAGTGGGGGAGGTGGAGAAAATATGCCTTAGAAAATAGGGCAGAATAATAATTCCATTGGAATGGAGAGTAAAAGTTGCTCAGAAAAGGAAGGGGGGGGGACAAAGTATGGCCATAGAAGGAAGAAATTAAATACATTTTACATAGAAAGACACCTTCAATTCTACGCCTTGGAACAAATCACATAAACTTACTAGTGAGGATCCAGATGACGTACTATTGCTTGGTGTTTGTGGAATTCCTGGGTGCTGAATTTAAGATAGCCAGTGTGCTGTAGTGATTAGAGTGTCAGACAAGGATCCAGGAGACCAGGGTTTGAATCCTCACTTAGCTCACTAGGGGATCCTAGACCAGGCACTATCCTTTGGCTTAACCTACCTCACAGCACTCTTCTGAGGTTAAAATGGGGAGGGGAGAACCATGCACACTGGGAGGTCTCTGGGAGGAAGTGGCTGCACATAAATAAATGAATTGGAAAAGTTGAAATTGACAAGCAAGCGACATTGATAGATAGGTTCACCCCAGTCAGGATCCTGTCCTCACACTGGCCAACCCAATGAATATGGGAAGCACACAATCAAGACATTAGCACAGCAGCAACACTCCGGCATACTGTGGGTTCCAGCAACTGATATCTGGAACAGGCTACTTTGGGTATTGGAGGTAGTACATAGCCATCATGCTTTGTAGCCTTTGAGAGTCTTTCTCTCCATCAATTTGTCTAATTCTCTTTCAAAGCCATTCAAATTGGTGGCCTTCATTTCCTCTTGCAGAAAATTCCATAGTTTAATTGTGCTCTGTGTGAAGCTCTAGTGTCATGATAATAATAATAATAATAATTTATTATTTATACCCCGCCCATCTGGCTGGGCCTCCCCAGCCACTCTGGGCGGCTTCCAAAAGAATATTAAAATACTATGATACATCAAACATTAAAAGCATCCCTGAACAGGGCTGCCTTCAGATGTCTTCTAAAAGTCTGGTAGTTGTTGTTCTCTTTGACATCTGGTGGGAGGGCATTCCACAAGGAGGGCGCCACTACCGAGAAGGCCCTCTGCCTGGTTCCCTGTAACTTGGCTTCTCGCAGTGAGGGAACCGCCAGAAGGCCCTTGGTGCTGGACCTCAGTGTCCGGGTAGAACGATGGGGGTGGAGACGCTCCTTCAGGTATACTGGACCGAGGCCGTTTAGGGCTTTAAAGGTCAGCACCAACACTTTGAATTGTGCTCGGAAACGTACTGGGAGCCAATGTAGGTCTTTCAAGACCGGTGTTATATGGTCTCGGTGGCCGCTCCCTGTCACCAGTCTGGCTGCTGCGTTCTGGATTAGTTGTAGTTTCCGGGTCACCTTCAAAGGTAGCCCCACGTAGAGTGCATTGCAGTAATCCAAGCGGGAGATAACCAGAGCATGCACCACTCTGGCGAGGCAGTCCACAGGCAGATAGGGTCTCAGCCTGCGTACCAGATGGAGCTGGTACACAGCTGCCCTGGACACGGATTTAACCTGTGCCATGGACAGCTGTGAGTCCAAAATGACTCCCAGGCTGCACACCTGGTCCTTCAGGGGCACAGTTACCCCATTCAGGACCAGGGAGTCCTCCACACCTGCCCGCCTCCTGTCCCCCAGAAACAGTACTTCTGTCTTGTCAGGATTCAATCTCAATCTGTTAGCCGCCATCCATCCTCCAACCGCCTCCAGACACTCACACAGGACCTTCACCGCCTTCACTGGTTCTGATTTGAAAGAGAGGTAGAGCTGGGTATCATCCGCATACTGATGAACACCCAGCCCAAACCCCCTGATGATCTCTCCCAGCGGCTGCATGTAAATGTTGAAAAGCATGGGGGAGAGGACAGAACCCTGAGGCACCCCACAAGTGAGAGCCCAGGGGTCTGAACACTCATCCCCCACCACCACTTTCTGAACACGGCCCAGGAGGAAGGAGCGGAACCACTGTATGACAGTGCCCCCAGATCCCAGCCCCTCAAGACGGTCCAGAAGGATGTCATGGTCGATGGTATCAAACGCCGCTGAGAGATCCAGCAGAACTAGGAAACAGCTCTCACCTTTGTCCCTAGCCCGCCGGAGATCATCAACCAGTGCGACCAAGGCAATTTCAGTCCCATGATGAGGCCTGAATCCCGACTGGAAGGGATCCAAATGGTCCGCTTCTTCCAGGCGTGCCTGGAGTTGTTCAGCAACCACTCGCTCAATCACCTTGCCCAAGAATGGAAGATTTGAGACTGGGCGATAGCTGGCCATCGTGGCCGCATCTAAAAATGGTTTTTTAAGAAGTGGTTTGATAACCGCCTCTTTCAGCGGGTCTGGGAAGGCTCCCTCACGGAGGGAAGCATTCACCACCCCACGAAGCCCATCGCCCAGTCCTTCCCGGCTAGCTTTTATAAGCCAGGATGGGCAAGGATCAAGGAGACAGGTGGTTGGTTTCACTCGTCCAAGCAGCCTGTCCACATCCTCGGAGGTAACAGATTGGAATTGATCCCATGCAATTTGACTAGACAGGACTCTAGCACTCTCCCGCCCCGGCCCTGCTCCCACGGTGGCGTCTACCTCTTCCCGAATCTGAGCGACTTTATCTGCAAAAAACTTTGCAAAATCATTGCAGGAGATCATGTGGCCCGTACTGGGCCCCGATGTAGCGGGTGGTTCCGCTAAATTGCGGACCACCTGAAAAAGTCTCCTGCTGCTGTTTTCTGCAGATGCAATAGAGGCGGCAAAGAAAGTCTTCTTCGCCGTCGCTACCGCCACTTGTTAGGCTCGACATTGAGCTCTAACCTGTGTCCGGTCAGCTTCAGAATGAGTTATCCGCCACCGGCGCTCTAGCCGTCTCAACGATTGTTTCATTGCCCTCAGATCCGTGGAAAACCATGGGGCTCTCCGGGCTCCATGCAATCGGAGAGGGCGCTTCGGAGCCAAACAGTCAATAGCCCTGGTTAACTCCACATTCCAGCAGGCCACCAGGGAATCAGCTGAAAGGCCATCAACATGGGATAAAGCATCCCCTACCACTATCTGGAAACCATTTGGATCCATTAAGTGGCGGGGGCGGACCATCCGAATCGGTCCCACCTCCCTGCAGAGGGGAAGGGTCGCGGAGAAGTCCAGTTGCACCAGGAAGTGATCTGACCATGGCACTTCTTTTGTTTCACTTTTAGTTAGTGTCAGGTCACCAACATCTGTAGAGGTAAACACCAGGTCCAAGGCATGTCCGCGGCTATGGGTTGGGCCAAACTTATTCAGGGACAGCCCCATGGAGGCCATGCTTTCCATGAAGTCCCGAGCGGCCCCTTGTAAGGTCGTGTCGGCATGGATATTAAAATCCCCTAGGACAACCAAACTAGGTGTCTCCAGGAGAACATCCGCCACGACCTGAAGCAGCTCGGGCAGGGAATCCTTGGTGCAGCGGGGAGGTCGGTACACCAAAAGGAATCCTGTACTGCCCCTATTGCCTAACTTCCAGAACATGCACTCAGAGAACTGGGTCTTCCCAATAGGACGCCTGGTGCAAACTAATGACTTCCTAAAAATCACTGCAACCCCCCCTCCCCGCCCACAAGGCCTGGGTTGCTGTGCGTAAGAGAAACCTGGTGGACAAGCAGCAGCAAGAACCGGCCCATCCGCTTCATTCAACCAAGTCTCTGTTACACATGCCAGGTCAAATCCCCCATCCATGATCAGGTCATGGATGGCAGTGGTCTTATGAATCATTGACCTGGCATTGCACAGCAGCACCTTCAGGTCATGTGGGTATCCCTTGCTGATTCTAGTATCCATCTGGTCAGGACCAGACCTGGAGGCAGGGATAGTCCTCAGACAACGACTAAACCTGCCTTCTCTGTAATGACATGGTCTGGTCTTAGCGTAACTCCTCCTCCTACCCGAGATCACTGAGATCGGTTGTCCCAACGCATCCCCCCCTGTGGAACATGCCGCAGCCATTTTGTTGGCTGGGACCCACTCCCCGGCAGCCCTGACCCCTCCCCTTAAGAACAAAATAAGACCTTAAAACAATGAAAACAAAACAAAAGAGAAACCCCAAAAAACAAAAAACAATACAAATAAAAAACTGTAAAAATTACAAATCCATCAAAATCAAACAAATTCCCAACTAAACATCCATCCCACCCCCACCCCATCCCTGCATATACAGTAATAATAATGACAACAACAATAATAATAAAGAAATAAAAAAGAAAAGGAAAAGGAAAATTTTAAAACATTTTAAAAAGAACTCTGCACCCCTCTGGATCCCCCTGGGCCGCAGCAGCAGTGACAGCAATCGTCCCTGTGAGGCCTGTCAGGCCCCGCCCTAGGCCAGATCGTGAGTGGCAGGAAGGAGCAGGGCCCTCAGACACCCACGCAGGAGAGTCCTCCTGGGCAGCAGAGCACAGCAGTCCTTATGGGGCTTCAGGCCCCGCCCCGGGCCAGATGGTGAGTGGCAGGAAGGAGCAGGGCCCTCAGACACCCACGCAGGAGAGTCCTCCTGGGCAGCAAAGCACAGCAGTCCTTATAGGGCTTCAGGCCCCGCCCCAGGCCAGATGGTGAGTGGCAGGAAGGAGCAGGGCCCTCAGACACCCACGCAGGAGAGTCCTCCTGGGCAGCAGAGCACAGCAGTCCTTATGGGGCTTCAGGCCCCGCCCCGGGCCAGATGGTGAGTGGCAGGAAGGAGCAGGGCCCTCAGACACCCACGCAGGAGAGTCCTCCTGGGCAGCAGAGCACAGCAGTCCTTATGGGGCTTCAGGCCCCGCCCCAGGCCAGATGGTGAGTGGCAGGAAGGAGCAGGGCCCTCAGACACTCACATACAGGGGAGTCCTCCTGGGCAGCAGAGCGCAGCAGTCCCTGTGAGGCTTCAGGCCCCGCCCCGGGCCAGATGGTGAGTGGCAAGAAGGAGCAGGGCCCTCAGACACCCACACAGGAGAGTCCTCCTGGGCAGCAGAGCGCAGCAGTCCCTGTGAGGCTTCAGGCCCCGCCCCAGGCCAGATGGTGAGTGGCAAGAAGGAGCAGGGCCCTCAGACACCCACACAGGAGAGTCCTCCTGGGCAGCAGAGTCCAGCAGTCCTTATGGGGCTTCATGCCCCGCCCCGGGCCAGATGGTGAGTGGCAAGAAGGAGCAGGGCCCTCAGACACCCACACAGGAGAGTCCTCCTGGGCAGCAGAGTCCAGCAGTCCTTATGGGGCTTCAGGCCCCGCCCCGGGCCAGATGGTGAGTGGCAGGAAGGAGCAGGGCCCTCAGACACCCACGCAGGAGAGTCCTCCTGGGCAGCAGAGCACAGCAGTCCTTATGGGGCTTCAGGCCCCGCCCCGGGCCAGATGGTGAGTGGCAGGAAGGAGCAGGGCCCTCAGACACCCACGCAGGAGAGTCCTCCTGGGCAGCAGAGCGCAGCAGTCCCTGTGAGGCTTCAGGCCCCGCCCCAGGCCAGATGGTGAGTGGCAAGAAGGAGCAGGGCCCTCAGACACCCACACAGGAGAGTCCTCCTGGGCAGCAGAGTCCAGCAGTCCTTATGGGGCTTCAGGCCCCGCCCCGGGCCAGATGGTGAGTGGCAGGAAGGAGCAGGGCCCTCAGACACCCACGCAGGAGAGTCATGAGAAAGGGATCAAAATGTTTGTATTTCCACTTTGTCCATATCAGATCAAAGCTTGTAACCAAACAGTGGGAAGAAAATGTATTTAAGTGAGAGTCTGGATGGGAGGAAAAGTTGGCCGTGGGAAAGGGAGGGTTCACCTCCCCACTTCTTGGAAATAATTCAACCAGTGTTCTGGACAATGTCTTCAAGAGTTTTGATCAAGGAGTGTTTTTTTTTTTTTTTTATTTATTCTATAAAAAATGTTTATTAAATTTAACACCTTTTAATTTAAAAGTTTTAATTCACTACCAACTCCTTTTCTGTGTCTCATACAGCAAACAGCAAAAGCAAAGAATAATCATGTTAATGACAATAATAATTCATGAAGTAAACTTTTGCTTCTGTCATCAGCATTACCTATGGACTGCTTCTTTGGCTATAACAAAACGGGACTGACATATAATGGCTATGACAGAATAAGTTGTGGCTTCAATGAACATACCTGTGTTGCCAGTGCTCTGCGTACAAATATAAGTAAGATTTGCCTGATTTTTTGTCTTTTGCTGTTGCATTAGATCCAGGTTAAGATAATTGAACTTTAAGGGTTCTACTAGCATGTTGTTGTTGTTGTTTAGTCGTGTTCGACTCTTCGTAACCCCATGAACCATAGCACACCAGGCACTTCTGTCTTCCACTGCCTTCCGCAGTTTGGTCAAACTCATGCTGGTAGCTTCAAGAACACTGTCCAACCATCTCGTCCTCTGTCATCCCCTTCTCCTTGTGCCCTCCATCTTTCCCAACATCAGGGTCTTTCCCAGAGAGTCTTCTCTTCTCATGAGGTGGCCAAATACTGGAGGCCTCAGCTTCACGATCTGTCCTTCCAGTTAGCACCAAGGGCTGATTTCCTTAAGAATGGATTGGTTTGATCTTCTTGCAGTCCATGGGACTCTCAAGAGTCTCCTCCAGCACCATAATTCAAAAGCATCAATTCTTCGGCAATCAGCCTTCTTTACGGTTCAGCTTTCACTTCCATACATCACTACTGGGAAAACCATAGCTTTTAGTATACGGACCTTTGTTGGCAAGGTGATGTCTCTACTTTTTAAGATGCTATCTAGGTTTGTCATTGCTTTTCTCCCAAGAAGCAGGCGTCTTTTAATTTCTTGGCTGCTTTCACCATCTGCAGTGATCTACTAGCATATAGAAGTCTATTTCTGGAGCAACTCACCTATGAAAAAGGTGAGGTAAGAAAGCTGTGGCGCTTCAGCTGTAGATGAATTAGAACTCCCATCAGCCTCAGCTAGCCTGGCCACTAGTTAGGGATGATGGGAGATGTAGTCCAGCAACCTCTGGAGGATCACAGTTTCCCGATCCTGAAGTAAGCAATCACTTGCATATGAAAATGGGGAATCTAACAGACTTGATCAGTGGCTGAATTTGGGTGCTTATCTCCAAGCTTAGAGAACTGGATTTGCTTTAACTAGAAATCCCTTTTGACCCAAACCAATTTACCCCAGTTTAGTTTAGGTTATCAAACTAAACAATAAGCCTGGAATATACAGTGGTACCTCTGAATGTAACGTGATCCGTTCCGGAGCCCCGTTTGCATACAGAGCAGAACACAACCTGTGTCTGCGTGTCTGTGCAGGTTGTGATTCGCCGCTTCTGCACATGCGCGTGACGTAATTTTGAGCATCCTGATTCACCCACCCCTTCTACCCAGGAGGGCGTGGGTGCCATTTTGTGGTTTGCCTCAGGTGCCAAAATGCCTTGGGGCAATTCTGGGTGTGATTCTGGTGCTCAATTGACCATCTGTTCCAACATCACTGCTACATTTTTGGAGGCAGAGTGGCAAGGGGGGAGTGAGGCTGGTTCAATGCAATGTCTTGCCAAGTGTCTTGCTTTGGGAACAACAGGTCAGGGAAGCATTTTCCCCAACCTGCAAACTGTTACAATCAACTAGCAGAGAGAGTGCAGTGTATGTCAGATGCATTATCAGATGCATAGAGGAAGGCATGAGTCTTTGTGCTACAAATTGACCTGAAATGAAGTTCTGCATACATCCCATTGCCCAATTTAGTAGTATTTTCATATTCCTGATTGAGGCAACACAGAAAATTACAATAAATGAGCCTTAGGAGCAATAGATCTGCATATTTTTCCAAGACCTAAATATTTCTTTCAAATTCTTTTTGAGCCCAGGAGGACTCCCCTGAGTGAGTGCCTGAGGGCCCTGCTCTTGCCACATACCATCTGGCCTGGGGCGGGGCTTGAAGCCTCACTAGGACTGCTTGCTGCTTGCTGCCCGCTGCCCAGGAGGACTCCCCTGAGTGAGTGCTTGAGGGCCCTGCTCTTGCCACTTACAATCTGGCCTGGGGCGGGGCCTGAAGCCTCACTAGGACTGCTTGGTGCTTGCTGCATGCTGCCAAGGAGGACTCCCCTGAGTGAGTGCTTGAGGGCCCTGCTCTTGCCACTTACCATCTGGCCTGGGGCGGGGCCTGAAGCCTCACAAGGACTGCTTGCTGCTTGCTGCATGCTGCCAAGGAGGACTCCCCTGAGTGAGTGCTTGAGGGCCCTGCTCTTGCCACTTACCATCTGGCCTGGGGCGGGGCCTGAAGCCTCACAAGGACTGCTTGCTGCTTGCTGCCTGCTGCCCAGGAGGACTCCCCTGAGTGAGTGCCTGAGGGCCCTGCTCTTGCCACTTACCATCTGGCCTGGGGCAGGGCCTGAAGCCTCACTAGGACTGCTTGGTGCTTGCTGCCTGTTGCCCAGGAGGACTCCCCTGAGTGAGTGCCTGAGGGTCCTGCTCCTTCCTGCCACTTACCACCTGGCCTGGGGCGGGGCCTGACAGGCCTCACTAGGACAGTTGTTACTGCCGGAGGGGCAGTGTGTTTTTAAAATGTTTTTTTAAAAAAAAAAATTATGTGTGGGGTGGGGGTGGGATGGATGTTTGGTTGGGCTTGGGGTTTTGTTTTTTTAATTATTATTTTGATGTTTTGTTATTTTTACATTTTTTGTTTGTATTGTTTTATTGGTTTTGTTTGTTTAAGGTCTTATTTTGTTCTTTAGGGGAGGGTTCAGGGCTGCCGGGGAGTGGGCCCCAGCCCACAAAATGGCTGGGGCATGTTCCACAGGGGGGGGGGATGCACTGGGACAACCGATCTCAGTGATCACGGGTAGGAGGAGGAGTTACGCTAAGACTAGACCATGTCATTACAGAGGGGGCAGGTTTAGTCGTTGTCTGAGGACTATTCCTGCCTCCGGGTCTGGTCCTGACCGGATGGATACTAGAATCAGCAAGGGATACCCACATGACCTGAAGGTGCTGCTGTGCAATGCCAGGTCAATGATTCATAAGACTACTGCCATCCATGACTTGATCATGGATGGAGGACTTGACCTGGCATGTGTAACAGAGACTTGGTTGGATGAAGCAGATGGGCCTGTCCTTGCCGCTGCTTTTCCACCAGGTTTCTCTTACGCACAGCAACCCAGGTCATGTGGGCGGGGAGGGGGGGTTGCAGTGATTTTTAGGAAGTCATTAGTTTGCACCAGGCGTCCTATTGGGAAGACCCAGTTTTCCGAGTGCATGTTCTGGAAGTTGGGCAATAGGGGCAGTACAGGATTCCTTTTGGTGTACCGACCTCCCTGCTGCACCAAGGATTCCCTGCCCGAGCTGCTTCAGGTCGTGGCGGATGTTCTCCTGGAGACATCTAGCTTGGTCGTCCTAGGGGATTTTAACATCCATGCCGACACGAACTTACAAGGGGCCGCTCGGGACTTCGTGGAAAGCATGGCCTCCATGGGGCTGTCCCTGAATAAGTCTGGCCCAACCCATAGCCGTGGACATGCCTTGGACCTGGTGTTTACCTCTATGGATGTTGGTGATCTGACACTAAGTAAAAGCGAAACGAAAGAAGTGCCATGGTCAGATCACTTCCTGGTGCAACTGGACTTCTCTGCGACCCATCCCTTCTGCAGGGAGGTGGGACCAATTCGGATGGTCCGCCCCTGCCACTTAATGGATCCAAATGGCTTCCAGAGAGTGGTAGGGGATGCTTTATCCCATGCTGATGGCCTTTCAGCCGATTCCCTGGTGGCCCGCTGGAATGTGAAGTTAACCAGGGCTATTGACTGTTTGGCTCCGAAGCGCCCTCTCCGATTGCATGGAGCCCGGACAGCCCCGTGGTTTTCCACGGATCTGAGGGCAATGAAACAATTGTTGGGACAGCTAGAGCGCCGGTGGCGGATAACTCATTCCGAATCTCACCGGACACAGGTTAGAGCTCAACGTCGAGCCTACCAAGTGGCGATAGCGACGGCGAAGAAGAATTTCTTCACCGCCTCTATTGCATCTGCAGAAAACAGCAGCAGGAGACTTTTTCAGGTGGTTCACAATTTAGCGGAACCACCTGCAACATCGGGGCCCAGTACGGGCCACATGTTCTCCTGCAATGATTTTGCAAAGTTTTTTGCAGATAAAATCGCTCAGATTCGGGAAGAAGTAGACTCCACCGTGGGAGCAGGGCCGGGGCGGGAGAGTGCTACAATTGTGTCTAGTCAAGTTGAGTGGGATCAATTCCAATCTGTTACCTCCGAGGATGTGGACAGGCTGCTTGGACGAGTGAAGCCAACCACCTGTCTCCTGGATTCTTGCCCATCCTGGCTTATAAAAGCTAGCCGGGAAGGACTGGGCGATGGGCTTCGTGGGGTGGTGAATGCTTCCCTCCGTGAGGGAGCCTTCCCAGACCCGCTGAAAGAGGCTGTTATTAAACCGCTTCTTAAAAAAACCATCTTTAGATGCAGCCACGATGGCCAACTATCACCCAGTTTCAAATCTTCCATTCTTGGGCAAGGTGATTGAGCGAGCGGTGGCCGAACAACTCCAGGCACGCCTGGAAGAAGCGGACCATTTGGATCCCTTCCAGTCAGGACTCAGGCCTCATCATGGGACTGAAACTGCCTTGGTCGCACTGGTTGATGATCTCTGGCGGGCTAGGGACAAAGGTGAGAGCTGTTTCCTAGTTCTGCTGGATCTCTCAGCAGCATTTGATACCATCAACCATAACATCCTTCTGGACCGTCTTGAGGGGCTGGGAGCTAGGGGCACTGTCATACAGTGGTACCGCTCCTTCCTCCTGGGCCGTGTTCAGAAAGTGGTGGTGGGGGATGAGTGTTCAGACCCCTGGGCCCTCACTTGTGGGGTGCCTCAGGGTTCTGTCCTCTCCCCCATGCTTTTCAACATTTACATGCAGCCGCTGGGAGAGATCATCAGGATCTTTGGGCTGGGTGTTCATCAGTATGCGGATGATACCCAGCTCTACCTCTCTTTTAAATCAGAACCAGTGAAGGCGGTGAAGGTCCTGTGTGAGTGTCTGGAGACGGTTGGAGGATGGATGGCAGCTAACAGATTGAGGTTGAATCCTGGCAAGACAGAAGTACTGTTTTGGGGGGACAGGAGGCGGGCAGGTGTGGAGGATTCCCTGGTCCTGAATGGGGTAACTGTGCCCCTGAAGGACCAGGTGCGCAGCCTGGGAGTCATTTTGGACTCACAGCTGTCCATGGAGGCACAGGTCAAATCCGTGTCCAGGGCAGCTGTTTACCAGCTCCATCTGGTACGTAGGCTGAGACCCTATCTGCCTGCGGACTGTCTCGCCAGAGTGGTGCATGCTCTGGTTATCTCCCGCTTGGACTACTGCAATGCACTCTACGTGGGGCTACCTTTGAAGGTGACTCAGAAACTACAACTAATCCAGAATGCGGCAGCTAGACTGGTGACTGGGGGCGGCCGCCGAGACCATATAACACCAGTCTTGAAAGACCTACATTGGCTCCTAGTACGTTTCCGAGCACAATTCAAAGTGTTGGTGCTGACCTTTAAAGCCCTAAACGGCCTCGGTCCAGTATACCTGAAGGAGTGTCTCCACCCCCATCATTCTGCCCGGACGCTGAGGTCCAGCGCCGAGGGCCTTCTGGCGGTTCCCTCATTGCGAGAAGCAAAGCTACAGGGAACCAGGCAGAGGGCATTCTCGGTAGTGGCGCCTGCCCTGTGGAACGCCCTTCCAGCAGATGTCAAAGCGATAAACAACTACCTGACATTCAGAAGACATCTTAAGGCAGCCCTGTTCAGGGAAGTTTTTAACGTGTGATATTTTACTGTATTTTTGCTTTCTATGGAAGCCGCCCAGAATGGCTGGGGAGGCCCAGCCAGATGGGCGGGGTATAAATAATAAATTATTATTATTATTATTATTATTATTTTTCATAGTGAAAGCAAGAGTGCAACTTTCAAGTAAATGCACATCATCCAACGATTGTTTCTCAGGCAATTACAGCTTCACCGCAGCAGATGGTAAATTCTTTGAGATAAAGATGCAATACTGCAACACTGAAATTCAGCCGTAAGTTTCTGCATCATTTTGGAATCATTAATGTTATGTATTGAAGTTCTCACTCTTGCCATCAGAGGTATTGTGTATATAGTTTTCACTCAGGTCCACGTCAGTTAATTTAGGCGGGAAACCCTGTGGTGTTGTTATTACAATGTTGACAGCTGGCTGCCTTTAAAAGCAGGCCAGCTGAGCTGTTCAGTTCAGTTCAGTTCAGTTCAGTTCAGTTCCAACTTACTTATAAAGAACAACTTGGAGAAATCTCTGTGTCGTCTGCTATGTCAACCCACTACATAATAATTAACATGTTAGGGCTGTGCACTGGATTTGGCCAAGGCCTAGATCCTTAGTCAATCAGCAGTACTCAGAGGACCTGTGCCTCATTCAAATAGGATGAGACAGCCTCAGGTGACTACAGGTTGGGTTGAACAACAAAGGAGTATAACAATGGAGGGTCAGGCAGGACGGAGAGGCATGCATGAGGAAAAAGTGTGAAAAAGAGGGAGCTACTGGGCAGCTATGTCTCTTCCTGAGAAGGGATGGCTTGCCTTTCCAGCCAGGCCTCTCCTTCTTCTTGCCCCTCAAAGCAGCTGCATGCAAGATTAGATCCTCCTTCTGATAGGTGGGAAGATCTGATCCTGCACAGTTCCACTGCCCCTTAACCAATCCATATTCTTGCTGGATGTTAAGATATTGTTATACACCACCCCTATATCCAAGTGATGTGAGAGTCTAGGGGTACCAGGTGTATGTGGTGCCTTTATGATATATATCGGTTATGTATAAATATATACATGCTGAAGCCTACAATGAAGGCATCCACAACAAGAGGCTCTGTCCCTCTCATAGACAGAGCAGCATCCTTGCCTTGCCAGCTTGTTTCTTCCTGAGAATGGTCACATCACTCCTATTCTAGATTTGCTAACCCATCCTGGTCTTATTGCTATACAGAGAGCAGCCCCCATTCCTTTGATGTGTTGCTGTGCTAATTTGTTATTCAATGACCCTCTTCCTCCACTCTGTTACCTCACAGGTTGATTGTTTCTGACATAAGTCATGTTAATTTGCTAGGATTTAGAGGTGTCTAAAGAGATACAATTTAGGAACTTTGCCTAGGTTAACTAACCCAGTGGATAAGTAAAAATACAATATGCATGATTAGCCTTTGAATGTATTAGAGGTTACTGACCATAACCGCTTCCCAAAGTGTCTAGCAGAGTTTGTGAGGAGAATCAGAACTTACAGGGTTAAACAGTTCTTTGTGATGTCTCACATTTTAGGCGTGGTTATGTTTACATACGGGAATCTTTCTTTGTGTGTGAGTTTCCTTTCGTTTTTGGCTGAGAGACGAAAGGATGTCCGCTCTCTCGCCGGGCTGATATATGATGTTTTTCTTCTCATTAAAGGCTGTTGGAGATGCAGCAAGAATGCAGCAAGAAGCCTGCATTCAGTCTGATTTATTCTCCACACACAAGGCAACACTTCCTGCCGCTGCTAAGAACTCTGCTAAGGACTTTGCTAAGAGAGCTCAAGTTTTTTTAATCGGCACAGGCGTCCATTGGCACAGGGGAAGCGTGCCGGGCGCCATCTTATCTCACAGGTTATGGAAGCTAGCCAAGCTTTGGAACCTGTTGCCACGTCGTGCCTGTGTATGTGGGAGAAGCCAGCTGGAGCTCCTGCCTAACGTTTGAGGCAGCAAAGCTTGCTGGGGAGGATCTCATCTTCAGGACCGGGTGCCAAGAGGAGCTGCTGTTACATGAGTAGGCTCAGCCCCGGGGGAGAAGATGGCAGATGGCCAGGAGTCCTACTCAGTCCCCTTCAAAAAATTAGATGGGAGAAACTGGGAGAAGTGGTCAAGGAAGCTGAAGGCCTGGCTGGTAGCCAAGGGTCTGTGGGAGGCTGCAGCCGGAGATGCAGCAGCGCTTGTTGCAGCTGCCCAAGCCTCACAGAGGAAAAACCAGAAAGCGCTAGGAACTATAGTGCTCAGTTTGGAGGGCTCACAGCTACCTTTGGTGGAGGCTCTTGAGACTGCTCATGAGGCCTACCAGGCACTAGAGAGAGTGCACCACAGGACCACAGCTGGGGGCAAAGATCCACACCACCAGAAGCTTGTTTGAGCTGAAGCTGCGTCCTGGTGATAGCATCAGACAGCATGTGACTAAGATGCTCTCTGTTTTCAACAAGCTGAGACTGTTGCAAGTCAACTTTACTGAGGAACTGAAAGTTTATATTTTGCTCAGCTCTTTGGACAAAAGTTATGACAATTTGTGTCTAACTTTGGAGTCGATGAATCCAGCAGATCTTACGCTGCAGTATGTGACTGGTCATTTGTGTGACGAGGAGGAACGCTGTCTCAGTGAGGGCCGAGCTGGCAGAGCTAGCAGAGGGGGGGCCAAGCCAGCAGAAGGCACAGTTCAGGCTTTTTCCACTTGTCGTTGTTTTGTCTGCAGGTCTGTTGACCATCTGCGTTGATCCTGTCTGAGGAGAGCTAGAGAGGCCGGGCAGATTGTCTCCAAGGTCGCTTCCCATGGCAGTCAGCCAAGTCCTCGTGGCAGCCAGCCAGGTTTCCATGGCAGCCAGTCTAGGAGAGGAGGCCAGCGTGGGAATGCAAAGGGAGGACATGACAGAGGAAGTGAGAAGGACGGTTCTTCTTATCACCTTGCTGCTGCCTCCATGGCAACGCTGAGGGACAACTCCAGTGAGGGCAGCATGCTGCATTGGGTCATCGACTCAGGAGCCAGCCATCACCGGATGCCATTGCCATCTAGTGGCAAAATGTGGAACTGCAGGGCTGTTTCAACTGGGAAAACAGTCACTCTTGCTGATGGCTCACAGAGACAATTAACCACTGTTGGCAATGTGTTTGTTTCTTTTTTACAGGCAGAGCTGGAGGTCTACGTTGTGCCAGGGATAAAGTGTTGTCTTTTATCTGTATCTGCTCTTGTAAAGGAGGGTTATAAGGTTTGCTTTGAAAATGATGTCTGTTCTATTTCCAGGTGTGGGAAACAACTGGTCAGTGTTGCATGCCAGAACAACCTCTTTGTTCTGGAGGCACCTCTGGAGGGTAAGGGGGACGCTGAGACAGCACAGGCGCAGTGTGCTAACATTCCCACACATGATTCGTGTGCTCACTTGTGGCACAGGAGAATGTCGCATAGCTGATGGAAATATATGCAGAAGTTGCCCGAATGCACTGAAGGTTGCAAGATGATAGCATGTGGTGAATTCTTAGATTGTAGGGCATGCAAAAGAGCAAAGATAAAAAGGTGCAGTTATCCCAGATTGGAGAGGGTAACCACAAGGCCTTTTGAGGTTGTGCATACAGACCTTTGTGGACCCATGCCAGTGCCGAGTCTGGGCAGGGCCAGGTATGCGCTCACACTGACAGATGATTTTTCGAGGAACGGCTGGGTTTTCTCACTGAAATGGAAAAGTGAGGTGGCACAACTAATCAAAGACTGGGTTGCGGCGGTGGAACTACAGTTTTCCACCAAGGTGCAGAGCTTTCAGTGTGACCGAGGCGGAGAGTTCGCCGGGTCTGCTCTGCAGAGTTTCTTCCACCAGAAAGTGATAAGTCACAGGTTGACGGCTGCTTTTTCTCCTCAGGAGAATGGCGTGGCGGAGCACAGGAACAGAACGCTAGCTGAGGCAGCTGACGCTCTACTGTTTGACTCTGGTTTGCCTCAGAGCTTTTGGGCTGAAGCTTGGAAAGCTGCTAGCTTCACTTTGAACAGGTCCTATAGCTCTGTTGTAGGGGACACACCCTATTTTCTGCTGCACGGGAAGAAGCCCAAGGTGCATTTCTTCCATGTGTTTGGTTGCAAAGCTTGGGTGCTTGTGCCAAAGGCTCAATGCAAGAAAGGTGACCCGAGGTCCCGGAAAATGATCTTTTGTGGGTACGAGCCTGCGACAAAAGGGTGGAGGTTTGCCTATCCAGAAGGCGATCAGTCCAGGATTCTAGTCAGCAGAAGTGCTGAGTTCTGTGAGCAGAGTGGTTGGTCAAGGATCCATGCGAATCCTGACGTTCTCTCAGAGTGTCTGTCTGATTCTGCTGAGGAGGGAGAGTTAGAAGCTGAACCTGTTGATGAGGACTGGGTCTCTGACCCTGGTCAAGGACAGGGAGGGGCATCTCCACAGGTTGTTCAAAGAGAGCCCAAAAGTGAGCCTTCGTCTCCCGTTAGTCAAGTGCAGAAGGCCAGAAGACGCAGCAAGTCAGAGGGGGAGTCTTCTGATAACAAGGACACACTTGCTGGCCCCAGTGGGTCAGAGGGAGCACCTGAGACAGTGCTCAGACGTTCCACACACACTACAAAGGGGGTACTAACTGAAAGGTTTGAGGTCACCAGCGTGTGGGTTGGTTTAGCGCAGTGCAAACCTGAGAGTTTTGAGGAGGTTCAACAGTTGCCTGAAGCAGAAGCCAGGAAGTGGCAAGAGGCAATGGGAAAGGAGTTGAACTCAGTGAGGTCCTTAGGTGTGTTCTCCACCATGAAGCTGCCAGAGGGCAAGCAGGCCGTGAGCTGTCGTTGGGTTTACAAGATTAAGCTTGTAGCCAGAGGGTTCATGCAGAGAAGGGGGCTGCATTACACCGAAGTGTATGCTCCTACGTCCCGGAGTGAGACTCTGCACGTGCTTTTAGTGGCAGCTGCTCAAAGGGGGCACCAAGTGCACCACTTTGATGTGGATGTGGCTTATTTGAACTCGGATCTGAAGGAGGATCTGTACATGCTACCTCCTCCAGGGTTTGAGGGCAATGAGCCAGGTGTTGTGTGGAAGCTGCACAAGTCAATTTATGGTTTGAAACAGTCAGCCAGAAATTGGAACATGTGCCTGAATGAAGCTCTGGAAAGTTTGGGTTTCCGGAAGAGTCTTGCAGACAGTTGCCTTTACCTGAAGGGGTCAGGAGAGACACAGGAAGCGATTCTGGTGTTTATAGATGATATTTTGTATGTGGCACAGACAGGTAGACAGGTGCAAGGTTTTGCCAAAGAGCTTGGTAAGAAGTTTAAGCTCAAAAACCTTGGTCCCGTTCAGGTTTATCTAGGCGTTAGGATAGACAGGTCTGAGAACGGGAGTTTCTTGCTCAGTCAGAAAGGCAAGATTGAGCAGTTGCTTGAGAAGTTCCAGATGTCTGACTATGCAGGGGTCAGAATGCCCATGGAGACCAACTTCATGAAGGACAGTCAGCTTGGAGAGCGTTCTGAGTTCCAAAACCCTGAGGTGTTTCAGTCAGCGCTAGGGAGTCTGTTGTATCTCTCTCAGTGGAGCAGACCGGACACAGCATTTGCTGTGAATCTGCTCAGCAGGGAGGCTACAAAGCCCAGTGTGAATGCCTGGCAAGGCATCAAGAGAGTGTTGAGGTATTTGCAGGATACCAAAGAGTTTTGCCTCACGTTGTCAGCTGAAGGTGACGCACGGCTTACGTGCTGGAGTGACAGTGATTGGGCATCTATTGGAGACAGGAAGTCTGTGTCTGGGCTGGTGGTAAAGTTTGGGGAATCCCTGGTTGGGTGGAAGTCCCGGAAGCAAAGTCTTATTGCACTTTCTTCCACTGAGGCTGAGTTCAGTGCGTTGTCGGATTTGTGCAGGGAGTTGGACTTCTACCGGTGCTTGATCCAAGAGATCTGTGGGGATTGTTGCTTGCCCATAACTGTTTGGGGAGACAATCATCCTTGTCTTAGGTTGGCAGAATCTGGACATTTCAAGTCCGGAACCAAGCATTTGGACATAGGTTTCCAGAATGTATGTCAGAGTGTCCAAGCAGGTTGGATACTGCTCAAGTATTGTTCGAGCCGGGAGAACCTAGCTGATGGGTTTACTAAACCCTTGACCTTCCAGCAACATGGGGAGTTCTGTGAAGCGTTGCATTTGGGGTGAGTTATACTCACAGTTTCCCTCAGGATGCGAGATGAGAGGGGGTGTGAGGAGAATCAGAACTTACAGGGTTAAACAGTTCTGTGTGACGTCTCACATTCTGAGGCATGGTTATGTTCACATACGGGAATCTTTCTTTGTGTGTGAGTTTCCTTTCGTTTTTGGCTGAGAGACGAAAGGATGTCCGCTCTCTTGCCGGGCTGATTTATGATGTTTTTCTTCTCATTAAAGGCTGTTGGAGATTAGCAAGAAGCCTGCATTCAGTCTGATTTATTATCCACACACAAGGCAACACTTCCTGCCACTGCTAAGAACTCTGCTAAGGACTTTGCTAAGAGAGCTCAAGTTTTTTCTATTGGCACAGGCGTCCATCGGCACAGGAGAAGCGTGCCGGGCGCCATCTTATCTCACAGAATTTCCCTGGCGGCAGACAACAAGAGCTGTAGTCACATTCAAATGCACAGTCAAGAATTACTTTATGCAAACATTTGGTTGTACAAGCATTTCAGCATTTCAGTTAATGCTATCTACAAACTATTTACAGTCCTTCTACCTCTCTTTGGCATGGGATACTTTCAGTCTAGTAATAAACAATTGTGATACTGCAAACTCATAGTATCAGCAGCACACTTTATCATACATTCGAACTAGCTGTAAACATGTGTACTAACAGCGTATGTGTGCTTTCCTCCTGCCTCAAACTGCAAACTCAACTTCCTCCTTTTAAATGCATCTCCAGCTGACACCAATTAAGACTGGAGTGCCACTCCCACACATTGAAGAAACTTCTGGAATGCTTTTTAAAGCTTAAAGAACTTTCATCTGTTTCTTGAAGAATGTTTTCCTAACAGAATGATCTATTTCAAGCAGTATAATAGGAAACCTAAGCTCATGAACATCTCATAAACAGCTTATGGTCCCTTCAAGTTAACTTTCAATTGGATATTTCAAATATGTGCCTTACAACCCAACTATTATATCCTGGTATCCTCCAAACTGACCCTCGAGCTGGTGCTGGTTAGTCTTTTAATGGGAAAAATAAGTATTATGTAACAGAGATACAAAAACAGACAAAATCATTAACATGCTCACTATTCTTTTGATTTTTCCCCCAATTTTTTAATTCATTTTCCAAATTTATAACAAACATAAAAAGAAAACATTAAAAAACAAGCAAGCAAACAAATATATATCCTAACTAAAAATTACACTTTTGTTATCATTGTTGGGTGATTTCCCAACAATGATTTCTTTTCATTTGGGCTTTTAAACTTAGTATTCTATAACATCACATATTTAAATCCTAGGCCTATCTGATACTCGCAAGGAGTTCTATTTAAGTTATCTTAACATATTTGACTAAATAATCTTTAAATTTTTTCCATCACTATACTTTTGATTTTGGCAGTTTCTAATCGTAACGTGCTGGCTGAAAATGGCCTGAAGTGCCCAGCCTGCTTCTCCGAAGGGACCACAAAATGTAAAAGTGAGAAGACCATCAACTCCCTTGAGAATGAGACCCAGTGTGTTGATTTTAAAGGAGCTCTTATTATAGGTAACATTGCTACTCAGACAGGAAAAAAGGTCTAGTCATTGGCTGGGTCACACAAACTCTCTCCTGCTCTCCTTTTCTCTCTTCCTTCCTCTCCCTTCACCATGCATATTGCTGGAAAAGTGAGAGGGCCCACATCTCTCACTGGCCTCACTCTGCACGCTTCCTTAGTGTTCTGCCTGCCTATCTGCACCATGTCCTTTAACTCTCATAATGTCACTTGCTGGTCCAGAAGGAGTATTAAGAGCAGGATGTGTATATAAAATACCCTTCTGAACAAAAGTAAAAATACATTGATTGCTTCACCCCAGTTGCATCTGCATCACTCCACCACTGGGATGCAGTCTAGGACAAAATGTGTCCTTCTTGCTCAAAAAGCATATTTATTATGTAAAAGGAATGTAATTAAATTTCCTTAAATTCTGTGACAATGAGCAGTTTCTGGCTAACTCAGAGCATTAGTGCAAGGATTTACAGTTGTGCAACAAAATTTCCACTCTCTTCCACCTGTATGTTCCCTGTATTCTCCCAAAACCTGCTCCACAGAATGGGGAAAACATCCAGAATGGATTTAGGGGGTACACAGGAGGAGGAAGAGTGGGAGAATATGCACCTTTCCTCAAGAATACATCATTTTGCCGATGTCATGATTTAGCTATATGTGTAAAGAAAAGTGCTATCAACATAGCTTTGAGGAATAGTGTTGTTTCGAGAGTGGGGAAATTTTCCAAACACTTCCTTCCCGAAAAGAAGAGGGGATTTGGAATGGGGGGGGGGCGGGCATGTGGGCTGATTTTTTCCAGGAGGGAAGAGGCAGAGTCCAGGCCATTTGTGATGCTACTTCCCTACATTCTTTATTCTACTGCTTCTCCTGCTGAAATATACTCAGAGTCGAGTGTGAATTTCATGTTCTTTATTCAATTCATGGTAGCAATGAATGAAACTTTCCCCAAAACGTCTAGCTATATATACATTATTTACACAATGGGCCCCGCGTGATTGGCTAATTCCAGGCTGTTCCTGTAGGCCAATCAGCTTGCGGATTCACCTCCTCCAGAAGCCTGATTGGCTGCTCCTGCAGGCCAATCAGGTCACTGATTCACTTCCACCTGGAGCTGAATTGGGTGGCTCCTGCAGACCAATCAGACTGCTGCATTCTGGATCCTATTGTTCTAGGATTCAGCTCAGTACATAACACCAACAGTCCCTTTACAGCTTGGGCTTTGCTAGTTTCTCTTTTGAGGGCTGAGTAAGAATTCTGAGGGGAGTTCCTGATTGGCTCTTGGGATTCCCCCTTTCCACCTACTTCATGTTAGATGTGTTTAACATGAAAATAGATATGGTAAAATAGAAGGAGGATTCTCTGAATGCTTAGATCACAGTTTGGGGCAATGAGAGAGCCTCAGTTGGCATCCAACTGTTCTGAGAGATAATGGAGTGCAACTCCAGCTTTTTATGTGGCTGCATCACACTGTTGACTCATGCCAGGATCACACACTCAAGGCTCACAAACAAGGGAGGGAGTTTTGTTTTCAAGTTTTGCTGTGTGGCCACAGCATGTGGCTTTTCACATGCTCAGGAGATGGGGGGGGTAGGATTCCTCCCATTTTATTGCAACTGACCTGCTCACAAGAATTTGATTTGGTTAATCTAGTTAATTAGGCCTGTTTTCAGATCCTCTAATTTCATTATATTTTATAAATATAATGTCAGAGGCTGGACTGAGGAGGAATGGTGGGAGATGCCCCCTTCTTTTCTGATTTCCTGAAGCCTGAAAGATAACCTGTTTATTAATAACCTTCATGTCTTGAGACTCCTTTGGGTAAGATGGCAATTCTGAATTATATCTGAGCTATTTTTTTACATGAACTTCTAATGTTGAAAATTTTGAATATTCATGTTCTGATGAAATGTTCTTCAGATTTCTTAAATAAACACATTTTAAAACTAACTTATTAAAATTCTCATTTCCCATGACAGGCACCATCTCCTAGTCCCTGGGTAAAGGACTAATACCAACATTTCTTTCCATTTTTCCAGGCTTTGTGAAATACCACAATTTCACTTTCCAGGGTTGTGGAACAACAGATTTTTGTACCATTCTGAAAAATAGAAGTACAGCCGGAACTGGGGTATTTCTCCTTTCAGTTGTCAAAAAAGGTGTTATAATGTTTCACAAATTTCACACCAGCCAGAACAGGAAGGGTAAATGGGACAGTGTAGACTTCCTCCTTGTGTATTCCAAAATTCATAGCAATGAGGGGGAATTGGAGGCCTAGTGGTGAAATCCAGAATTCAGGATCTCTGGTTCTTTCTTTTTTACTTTTGGTGGAGGTAAAGGGAAGCAACGGGTAGAGAAACGGGGTCAGAATGTGGGGATTGTGGATTCTAACTACAAAGAACCTTGTATTGTATCATTAATAAATAGTTGTTTTCATTGTGATCATTACAATGCAAAATAAATGGTTATGGAAAATAAAATGCCAGTTTTCAGATCTGTTTCTTTCAGATACAAATGCAATTATTATTTTTTTGTTTAGCCAAAGCGACTACAAAATATAAAATACATAAAACAGAATACAGTGGTGCCTCGCAAGACGAAATTAATCCATTCCGCGAGTCTCTTCGTCTAGCGGTTTTTTCGTCTTGCGAAGCAAGCCCATTGACGGCTTAGCGGATTAGCGCTATTAGCGGCTTTTAGTGGCTTATCGGCTTAGCAGATAAGCAGATAAGCAGCTTAGCAGCTTAGAAAAAGGGGGGGGGAGGAAAAAAAACCTGCAGGAACTCGCAAGACATTTTCGTCTTGCGAAGCAAGCCCCTAGGAAATTCGTTTTGCGAAGCACCTCCAAAACGGAAAACCCTTTTGTCTAGCGGGTTTTCTGTCTTGCGAGGCATTCGTCTTGCGGTGCACCACTGTAATACCAAAATAAATTACCATATTTTTTGCTCTATAAGACTCACTTTTACCCTCCTAAAAAGTAAGGAGAAATATGCGTATATCTTATGGAGCGAATGCAGGCTGCGCAGCTATCCCAGAAGCCAGAACAGCAAGAGGGATTGCTGCTTTCACTGCGCAGCGATCCCTCTTGCTGTTCTGGCTTCTGAGATTCAGAATATTTTTTTTATTGTTTTCCTCCTCCAAAAACTAGGTGCGTATTGTGGTCTGGTGCTTCTTATAGAGCGAAAAATAAGGTACATTGCACAGCTAAAATCATTAGTAAAATCAGGGGTTTTGTTAGATAAGAGATATCTCCTCTGAAAAATTTAACTTAGGGCATTTTTTTCAGCCTGAGTTCACTAGAGATCAGCTCTGGCAACTCTCAGGTGGGTGCCATTGACATTCTAAGAGAACAAGGAAGTCATTTATGGTGAGCTCTGGCACCTGTAAATCTAGAAAAATAGCACTGATTCCTACAAACTTTTGTCCTTATAATTGTAACTCTAAAGGCAGAACAGATTAATTTTTCAGAGGTGTAAGGGGGCTTGTCCCTTGACAAAAAGTTAACCATTTACCAAATCCATCTCTCAATTGGGAGATTTAAATATATGAACAAAGCTTCTCTTAAGTCCTCATAGATGGGACAAACCAGTAAGTGTTGGGTAAATAATCAGGCACCTTTCTTCCATGTAGTCAAACTTTTTCTACATAGGGGACCTAGAGATAGCATCCTTCAGCTATGACAAAGTTCATACACTGATGTTGCAGAGCTGTAAAAGCTCTTCCCCATTTGGTACTTGTGATGCTGGTTACATAGTGAGAGTGAGGGGGGCTGAATGGATAGTTTGGCATACCAAGGTGCAGGACGGCCCCACCCATGAGGTGGCTGGATCCATAAGGGCAGCAGATCTTGCCTCTAAGGAATTCTAAGGAATTCCTTGCCCCTGCTGCTGGCACAGTGGCAACAACAGTCACAATGCGCACCTTAAAGACCAGATTTGTCCATTGCCCCACAATCAGGTTGCCTCTTCAGTGGCCTTTTGGCCAATTGGATGTCCTGCTGGTCTCCTCCTATCCTTCTTTCCTGTGGAGATCTCTCTGGTCAAATGTGCTCCTTTGAAAGGCTGCCCCAAGACATGTTGGCAGCTGAGGAAGAGCACAAATTAGTGCCTCCCCATTCCAAGGAAGAAGGAATGAGTGCAGATCGGCATCCGGAACAATGCGAAGGGTGAGGAAGAAAGAGAGGGAGGGAGAGAGGGAGAGAGGGAGAGGGGGAGAGAGAAGATGGGGAGGAGATGATTTTTTATTTTTTATTTTTGTATTAAGAGGCTTACTGGCTCTAATACTTGAGAGAAGATAGCTGTCATGACTACAGTAAAAACAAAACATACTGAAAAGCTACAAATCAGACAATGCAAACTTGAATGGCCTGATGGGTGCAAGCAGGTTCCAGGTTCACCTGATTTCTGGGAAGAGCAAATGTGTGACATGCCAATTGTTGATTACTTTGTGCCTCATTAGGATTAGGTTGTTTCCAGCTCAGTTTTACCATAAAGCCCGAGGGAGGAACACATTTATTAAAAGAACCTGTTTCTTGACTGTGTAAGTGTGGTAGAACTGGAAAAGGCATCTGGCTGTTTTCCACAGAGTTCCTTGAAAAGATTGGATCCAATATGAAAAAAGCGCTTTGTGTTGCAATATAAAAATATAGGATTTCTGGGAAAGCATGCACTCTCTATTTTCATAATTTTGTGCTCCTCAATGGACCAGTCCTTCCTAGATGGAATCCTTGGGCACCTTTCCTTGGCCCATTAATCCCTCCAATTCAGCTTCTTCTTCCATAAGTCACCTGCGGATTCATTTCTCCTTGGCTTTTGATCACTCTGGCATTATGTGGGCCTTCCTGAGTTTACAATTCTCCTTTGCACAGTTGCTTTCAACTAATGCCCAGGCTAAACAATACAGAGGTGTGGGAGCATTGCAATGGTTGGGCAAGCCCCTTGTTTTAACCAGGCTAAGATACCTGAACATACAAACATTGTTAGGCCCGGCCAGTCTCTTCCACCACCTGTTCTGACGCTTTATCATTTCACTTAGTTGACAGATGTGTTCTGTCAAATCTCTGCTTGCCTGTTGTTTTCCATTAAAAAACAACAACACTGATGCTTTATATAAGGAAATACCATTATTCCCCATTCCAAACTATTGATTTGAAGGATAAACATTTTCGAACCAACTTTTTATTTGCCACAATCATTTATATTTATCATAATAAACATAATGAAGTACACAAATACAGCACTCTTTTCTCTGTGTCCTGCACCCCATTTCACATTGGAGCACTATTGCTCCATTTCCAACTCTTTCAAAAAAAAATCTGTTGTTCAACATCCTTGGAAAGTGAAGTCACTCCTATGAACGAAATCTGGAAAAGAATAAGAAATATTCACATTAGTCATTTACTAAGGCCTTGGAGTTTGTGGTTCTGGTAGTGAATAATAATAATAATAATAATAATAATAATAATAATAATAATAATAATTTATACCCCGCTCATCTGGCTGGGTTTCCCCAGCCACTATGGGCAGCTCCCAACAGAATAATAAAACAAAATAAAACATCAAACATTAAAAAATTCCCTAAACCGCTAGCTCTCGCCTGGTACAACTTTTTAGAATAATTAGGTCAATAACGTCCTTAGGAGGACAACCAAATTTAAGCACAAATTCGACGCACAGCTATGAGGCATTCGCGAGCTTTTTTGCGGAGAAAGTCCTGTTGCTCCGCCGTGACCTCCCTGCCAATTTAGATATAGTGACTGAACTGGAGGCCCCTCGACTGACTTCAGGTCCAGTGTTGGACCATTTCGATCGGATACTCCCTGCTGATGTGGATAGATTCCTCCAAGTTGGTAGGCCTGCCTCCTTGATCCGTGCCAGTCTTGGCTGATTAGGGAGTGTCCATATGTCACGCGGACCCCCCTGGTTGAAATTATCAATTTGCCACTTGACACGGGGACATTCCCAGGGGAACTGAAGGAAGCAGTGGTGTGTCCACTCTTAAAGAAAACTTCACTAGATCCCTTAGACCTATCCAATTACCGCCCAGTTTCAAATCTTCCATATCTGGGTAAGGTAATTGAGAGAGCGGTTGCTGAACAGCTTGGTAGGTTTCTGGAGGAAACATCGGCTTTAGATCCATTTCATTCTGGTTTCCGTCCTGGTTTTGGGACCGAGACGGCTCTGGTTGCCCTAACAGATGATCTCCATAGACAACTGGATCGAGGCAGGTCAGGACTGCTGATCCTTTTAGATTTGTCAGCAGCCTTTGACATGGTCGATCATGATCTTCTGGACCACCGCCTTGCAGACATGGGGATACAGGGCATAGCCCGTAACTGGCTGTGCTCTTTTATCTCTAGTTGGGGACAGAGGGTGGCACTAAGGAGGGATATGTCATTGCGCCACTCCTTGGTATGCAGAGTGCTGCAGGGCGCAATCCTCTCCCCGATGCTTTTTAACATCTTTATGAGCCCCCTTGCCCAGATCTTCCAGAGCTTTGGGATGGGCTGTCACCAATATGCTGATGACACTCAGCTCTATCTGCTGATGGATGGCCACACCGACTCGGCCCCGAACACACTGACCAGATGCTTGGAAGCTGTGGCTGGATGGTTTCGTGGGAGCCGATTGAAACTAAATCCTTCAAAGACAGAGGTCCTATGGCTGGGTCGGGATGGCATGGGGATGAGGGACCAACTCCCTTCTCTTGTGGGGGCCCAATTAGTGACATTGCCTTCCGTTAAGAGTTTGGGTGTAATCCTTGACGCCTCCCTTTCCATGGAGGCGCAGGTTACAGCAACAGCCAAGGCGACATTTTTCCACCTTCGCTGAGTCAAGCAGTTAGTCCCTTACCTTTCCCGCCCCTACCTGGTCACAGTGATCCATGCGACAGTCACCTCCAGGCCTGACTACTGTAATTTGCTCTACATGGGGCTGCCCTTGAAGCTGTCCCAGAAACTCCAGCGGGTGCAGAATGCTGCAGCGAGGCTCCTCACGGGGTCTCTGCCATGGGAGCATATTCACCCAGTGATTTCAAGCTGTATTGGCTCCCAGTGTAGTACAGGGTCAGATTTAAGGTGCTGCTTTTGACCTTTAAAGCCCTTCACGGCCTAGGACCCTCGTACCTATGGGACTGCCTTTCTCGGTGTGCCACACGGAGAGCCTCAAGGTCTATAAATAGCCACACCCTAGTGGTCCCGGGCCCTAAGGAAGTTAGATTAGCTTCAACCAGAGCCAGGGCCTTTTCAACTCTGGCTCCGGCCTGGTGGAACGCTCTGCCTCATGAGACCAGGACCCTGAAGGATCTGATTTCTTTCCGTAGGGCCTGTAAGACAGAGTTGTTCCGCCTGGCCTTTGGCTTGGAGCCAATTTGATTCCCTCCCTCTCTTTCTTTTTTCTTTTTCTTCTCCTCCTGCAATGAGGCTACATTTTAATATTTTAATGTTTCAATATTTTAACGTTGTATTTTAATTTTGTTTTTAAGTTGTAATCATTCAACTTGTTTTTATTATTGCTTGTAAGCTGCCCTGAGCCCAGCCTTGGCTGGGGAGGGCGGGGTATAAATAAAAATTATTATAATTATTAATATAAACAGGGCTGCCTTCAGATGTCTTCTCAAAATCTGTTATCTGATGGGAGGGCATTCCACAGGGTGGACACCACTTCTGAGAAGCCCCTCTGCCTGGTTCCCTGTAACCTCACTTCTAGCAGGGAGGGAACCACCGCTGGACCTCAGTGTCCGGGCTGGACAATGGGGGTGGAGACACTCCTTCAGGTATACTGGGCCGAGGCTGTTTTGGGCTTTAAACGTCAGCACCAACACTTTGACCTGTGCTCAGAAAGATATTGGGAGCCAAAGTACGTTTTTCAGGACCAGTGTTATGTGGTCTAGGTGGCCACTCCCAGTCACCAGTCTAGCTGCTGCATTCTGGATTAGTTGCAATTTCTGAGTCACCTTCAAAGGTAGCTTCATATTGAGTGCATCGACTTAATTTTATAATGTGTATACTTTTTGTTTCTTTTTAAGTATACTATGCTATAATGATTTTTATAGTGTCCAGATCAAGGGAACAAATGGTACTGCTCTATTCTGACTCTCTCATTCTATACCTGGAATGCTGTGCCCAGTTTTGGGCTCTGCAATCTAAGAAAGATATTTAGAAGCTGGACCGTGTGCAGAGGAAGGAAACTAAAATGATAAAGGGTCTGGAAACCAAGCCTTATGTGAAATGGATGAGGAAGTTGGGTATACTGAGCCTGGAAAGGTGACAACTGAGAGGTCTCCTTTGCAAAGCTTTAGCCATTGGACTGTGACAATTAACCTCAGGATTCTGTCCTGCCCCCAGTGCTATTCAACATTTACATGAAACTGTTGGGAGAGGAAATGCCACAGCAACTCAGTGAAGGTTGGTTTCTTGGATTAAGTTAAAATACAGGTGAGGACAAAATAGATTGCAATATAATTTCATTTGGCAGCAAACTTTGTGTGTGTTTGTGAGTGGATGTTTCTAAGAGATAGAAGATTCTTAAACAGTGACTGTATTGGTAGGAATCAAGAGTGTGAGGCAGGTGAGACAGACGGAAGTGCCAGAGGAATCAAAACTCCTAAGTATACATTGAAGAAGTTGCAATAAAGAACTACACACACTTATCTGTGCTGGGCTCTATGCAGGGCTGCCCTTGAAGCTGACCCAGAAACTCCAGCAGGTGCAGAATGCCGCTGCAAGGCTCCTTACAGGGTCCTTGCCACAGGACCACATTCATCCAGTGCTGACCAGCTGCACTGGCTCCCAGTGGAGTACAGTGTCAGGTTTAAGGTGCTGGTTTTGACCTTTAAAGCCCTATGCAGCCTAGAACCCTCGTACCTATGGGACCGCCTCTCCTGGTTTGCCCCGCAGAGGACCTTAAGGTCCATAAATAACAACACTTTGGAGGTCCGAGCTTCAAGGAGGTTAGATTGGTCTCAACTAGGGCAGGGCCTTTTCAGCCAGCACTGGCCCCCAACTTGGTGGAACGCTCTGTCACAAGAAAACAGGGCCCTGTGGGATTTGACATCTTTCTGCAGGGCCTGCAAGATGGAGCTATTCTGCGTGGCCTTTGGCTTGGACTCACTCTGAACGCTTATATGGGCTTTGGTATATAAATTTTCCCTTGGATTTTGCTGGCCTGTGTAGGACCAGCATGGATAGCTGGCTTGGGCAAATATCTGATGTTTCCTCCCTTTATGGTCTTAATTTATGGGCTACTACTAAAATGAAGCTGCATTTTAAGTTGTATTTTAAGTCACATTTTAATTAACTTTTTTGTTGTTGTCCCCCCCCCCCCATTACTTCTTATTGTAATTTATATTTGGTGTTAGCCACCCTGAGCCTAGCCCTGGCCAGGAAGGACAGGGTATAAATGAATTATTATTATTATTATTATTATTATTATTATTATTATTATTATTACAGTGGTATCTCGGGTTAAATATTTAATTCATTCCGGAGGTCCATTCTTAACCTGAACCTGTTCTTAACCTGAAGCACCACTTTAGCTAATGGGGCCTCCTGCTGCTGCCGCGCCACCGGAGCACAATTTCTGTTCTCATCCTAAAGCAAAGTTCTTAACCTGAGGTCCTATTTCTGGGTTAGCAGAGTCTGTAACCTGAAGCGTATGCAACCAGTAGCGTATGTTGTAGCACCCTGCTTGTGGTTAACGCTTAGCTGGAATGAAATATTCAACGCAGCAATAGAGAAATTAAAATAGTAATTTATTTGTCAGACAAATAAATATGAGGCACAGTGGTATATGGTTACCAAGCTCTGGCCTGGCCTCTTGCCATTCTGGCCAGCACTTATATTTCCTTAATCCAGCCCCCTTGCTCCTCCTGTGGCTGCCTCTGTCCAATCAGCCTGGTTGAAATTCCTATTGGCTGTTTGCTAGAACCAATCACAAAAGATACACCCATTTCCTTCTTGCCCTTTTATGGGAATCAAAAAGCTATATATTCTTCTATCTATAAATGACAAATAAGTAGTAATATATCTTACATGTGTCTCAACAAGGAATCTTAATTACCAGCTCACCTCTTGCCCTCCTTGCCCTATTGCCTTCCAAAACAGATGATTAATCTTGAATTTTTATCTTAAACATATGTCAAGGATTTTGAGTTCACATCAACATTGAGAGATCTCCTTCATCTGAAGGTTTCTAAACAAAAGGCCTGACAACCATATATCAGGAGTGCTCGATGGCGTCTCCTGTCTGACAAGGGGGGCTGGTGGCTGATGGCCCCTGTGATCTCTTCCAACTATATGAAATAAGAATCTAGCATTTCTTAAATCCTTTGCATAATTATATTTAAACTAATATATTTAATACATAAATAACCTTTTAAAAGGAAAAGAAATCTTAAAAGGATCTTAGTTTAAGAAAGAAACAGCTTTAGAAAAGACTTCCCAAAAATGTTCCCTTTCTGCCAGCCAGACCAGTTGCTTTTCCACTGCTCTTGACCTTTTTAACCTTAGGAAGAAGATATGGCTCATTTTACTATTTATCCACCCTTAATTTGTAGGGTCAGTGTAACCTTGGCTGTCAGCCTGTAATTCCCTTTTTACGACTTTGAGAATTGTTTTCTGCTATAAATCAGGGGGGCCCCTTGTCTAGGAGAAAAACATTCTGCCAAGGTTCTTAGGCAGCTGGTCTTCTAAGACTGGTCTTTTAAGATACAGGCCCTGATTAAACATATAAGCTTTAATAAAAATGCAGGCTTATGATTAGATGCCTCAATGTAACCCGAGGTCCCATTGTATTATTATTATTATTATTATTATTATTATTATTATCTCGGAGTAAGACCCATTGAAATCAGTGGCATTTATATCTATGTAGACAGATATGGAATTGCACTGTAATCCCTTTGAAATAAATGGTTACTACTTCCAACAACAAAAGGGACGCAGGTGGCGCTGTGGGTTAAAGCCTCAGCGCCTAGGGCTTGCCGATCGAAAGGTCGGCGGTTCGAATCCCTGCGGCGGGGTGCGCTCCCGCTGCTCGGTCCCAGCGCCTGCCAACCTAGCAGTTCGAAAGCACCTCCGGGTGCAAGTAGATAAATAGGGTCTACTTACTGGTGGGAAGGTAAACGGCGTTTCCGTGTGCGGCTCTGGCTCGCCAGAGCAGCGATGTCACGCTGGCCACGTGACCCGGAAGTGTCTCCGGACAGCGCTGGCCCCTGGCCTCTTAAGTGAGATGGGCGCACAACCCCAGAGTCTGTCAAGACTGGCCCGTACGGGCAGGGGTACCTTTACCTTTACCTTTACTTCCAACAACAGTGCATAGGAGTGTGCTGAAATCCCTATGCCACCTCCAATTTTTCCAGCCAAATATATTTATTGGTGAGGGATGGGGTGGAAACTTGAGAAGCAGCTTTGCCTAAGAAGGAAGGAGTTGCATTGCATTGCTCTGCATCCAAGAGCAATAGGAAGAGAAGAAGGAGATAGTTAAAAGCCTCCTGTTAGGGCTGACATATCATTAAGAGCAAAAAAAGGGCACAGCCAGAGCCACTGCTAGTCTGCCAGATGGGGAAAGAGGCATGAGGGCCCAGGGGCACTGCTGCCACACCTGCACAGTTAGAGTGGGTTACTCAGGGCCGTCTTTACCCGGGGGTGCAAGGGGTGCGGGGCACCCAGGTGCTGAATTCTGGGGGGCGTCAGGCGCCTGCCGCTGAAGCTGCCTAAGCTCTTAACTATGTACCTCAGGGATGTCCAACCAGTCGACCGCAAACTGGTCATGCCTGTCTATTTTTCAGAAGAGCTTCAGAATCAATGTATCTGGTAGCACCCCCTAGTGGTGTCTTCCATTTTCGCATGATCACAAAAACGGAAGATGGAGCTATTGCTGCCGCTTTTTATTTTTCCATGTTAGCGGTTTTTGCTGTTCCCCTCTGTAAAACTTAGACTTGCGCCCCTTAAAAAAAGCTCAACACCTTCTAGCTCACCCCTCATTTTTTTTGGGGGGGGGTGCTGGGCGAATCTTTGCACCCTGGTGGAACATATGCTAAAGACGGCCCTGGGGCTACTGCCCTTCTGTCATGATAGTCCTGCACCCATGGATATCTGAACAGCTGCTCCAAGAAGGATTCTTCTGTACTTCAGGGTTCTTCTTATCTTTTGAAAATGGAAGATGGGATTTGAAGCAGGTATAAACAACTAGCTGGGTTCAATTCAAGACAATGTGGCTTAGGACAGTCATCACCAAACAGATCAGCTGAGTAAAGTATCTTTCCCTGTCCCAACAATCTGACACAATTAGAACAAGGAGTGTCGGTGTTTTGTAAGATAATTAGCTCTCAGTAATTATCTTGGAGTCACTGTATTCCATTCAGTGCCTACCAGTGTGTCCCTGGCACCTTTCAACAGCTCTGAGGTATGTCTAGCTTTGCCAGCTGAGCAGTCACCTGAGCAGTACCTTGAGGCTTTCATTGCACTTTGATTAGTGGCCTGGAAGATCAGAAGAGAGCAGAAAAAGAATATTGCTCTTTTGAACTCAGTAAGACCCCACATCAAATAAGAGGAAAGACAGAGGCACTGGCTCAGAATATACCTTTATCCCTCAAGGACCCAGCAACTTCACATAGACCTTGGATGTGATAGTATTAGCAGTCTGTAGAAAATGAGGGCTATAGTCTGGCACTGAAGAATATGTTTGGCAGTGTTAGCCGTTCTGGGAAGAGATTTAGGATTACAGTGGTACCTCGGGTTAAGTACTTAATTCGTTCCGGAGGTCTGTACTTAACCTGAAACTGTTCTTAACCTGAAGCACCAATTTAGCTAATGGGGTCTCCTGCTGTTGCTGCCACGCCGCAGCACGATTTCTGTTCTTATCCTGAAGCAAAGCTCTTAACCTGAAGCACTATTTCTGGGTTAGCGGAGTGTGTAACCTGAAGCATATGTAACCCGAGGTACCACTGTATTATCACAAGCCATTCAAGCACACAGTCCTTGCAGCAGAACAACCATAGCACTAAATTAGTTGTTCTGCTTTAATGATGGACACAGTCATATGACCTCAATGGACTTTTCAGTCTTCTTAGAACAAGTTACTGTCCATTGTCCTGCAGTATCCCTACCAGGGAGAGTTGACACCTTCCCTTCTGCCCTGTACCAATATTTGCTGCAGCTGCCTCGTTTGCAAACAGACAATCATCTGTATTCTCACTATCCAAAACCTTTTAGGATTCTTTAAGGAGTTCCTGCTTTAAAATTGCTATGTAGATACGGTGGTACCTTGGGTTACATGCGCTTCAGGTTACATACGCTTCCGGTTACAGACTCTGCTAACTCAGAAATAGACCAAGATTGTATATTTTCAGAGATATTCAGAAAGAAAGGAAAGTTCACACTTCCTCACCCCCCATCATGTAAAGGTCGTTCATCTCAGAGAGTAATGGTGGCTTTGTCCCATGGACAGTCCTGAATCCACGTTGTTTCTAGATCATATTTTCATCAAATATCACTTGCTGCTGCCCCACCAAAACTCTAAGGTCCTAGGGTGGATTCCATTAATATAACTCAGAGATACAAAAACTGACAAAAGCATTAACATGTTTGCTATCCTTTTGATTTTGGCAACTCCTGATCACAACATGCTGGCTGAAAATGGTCTGCAGTGCCCAGCCTGATTCTCCAAAGGAAAGTAAAAGTGAGAAGACTGTCAACTGCCTTGAGAATGAGACCCAGCTGATTTTAAAGGAGGTTTTTCTAAAAGTAACATTGCTACTCAGAAGGGGGGGAAAGGTCTAATCATTGGCTAGGTCACACAGATTCCCTCCTGCTCTCCTGCTCCCACTTCCTGCCCCTTCCTTTCCCTTTCAAAAGTGAAAGGGGCCACATCTCTCACTGGCCACACTCTGCACCCTTCCTTAGTGTTCTGCCTGCCTGGACTTTGTCCTTAAACTCTCATAATGCCACTTGCTTCTCCAGAAGGAGGATTCAGAGCAAGATGTGTATATAAAATACCCTTCTGAACAAAAGTAAAAAGTGCATTCATGACTTCACCCCAGTTGCATTTGGATCTCTCAACCACTGGGATGCAGTCCAGGACAAAATGTGTTTCCCCTGCTCAAATAGCATAATTTTAAGGAAAAGGAATGCTATATTGTTTAATTATATTGTTTAATATTGTTATTGTTTGTAAGCCGCTCTGAGCCCGGCCTTGGCTGGGGAGGGTGGGGTATAAATAAATTATTATTATTATTATTATTATTATTATTATTATTATATATTTCCTTAAATTTATATATATTATTCCCCAATGTTATTCCCTTGATATTTTTTCCCCTCTCTGATTTTCTTATTTACGACTTCCATTACTAAAATGAATATTAATGGAGAGAACAGACATCCCTGTCTCGTCACTTTATTCCACATTTTTCTGATATATTCCCATTTATTATAATTTTTGCCATTTGTTTGCTATAGATAGCCTGGATTCTGTTACAGAACAGATCTTTAAACTCCATATGTTGCAACATAGTTGTCATAAATCTTCAGGCGATGTTATCGAATGCTTTCTCCGCATCAACCGCTATTAAAATTGCTGGTTTGTCAATTCGTAGTTCCAAATATTCCAACACATTTCTAATATTTCTGATGTTATTCTGAATCATGCGGCCGGGGAGAATATAAATTTATATATTTTTATATATAAATTATGGGCATTTGCAGATGACCTTATCATCACAACCGAAAATCCCAGAGAGAGTCTTATTAAAACCTTGGAAATAATTAACAACTTTGGGAAGGTATAGGGGTTTAAACTGAACAAATCCAAAACAAAATTAATGGCAAAAAATCTCTCCCAACTGGAAAAAGATGAAATTGAAAGGATAACACAACTAAAAGTCTTCCAAAAAATAAATTTGTTGGGAATATGGTTAACACAAAAAAAATATTAATCTTTATGAAGATAATTACATTAAGGCATGGTCTCAAGTTAAAAGGAATATGGAAATTTGGAGTAAATTAAAATTATCTTTTGTGGGATGTATTTCGGCTGTTAAATATTTTGCCAAAGATGCTTTTTTTTTTGCGTGGACAGGCGGAGTCCCCAGATCCCGAGTGGTCCCCCCCGTCATGTGGAATAACGACTCTAGACAATGTGCTATGGGATTAAATTGGCCACAAATTTATTAAATTTCAAATGTGGGTAGACCTTGGCTCAGGCATTGGGCGTTCTCCCTCCCTAGTCCCCAGCCGGAGACCTAGGGAGCATCAGGGTTATCCAGTGTGTGGGGGGGGGGATGGGCCGTCTCTGAAGAACATATGTTCAAGCAGAGATAGCCGCCCCCGTTACGCCGCTGCAGGGGAGAGCAATGACGACCTTTCGGCGTACGGCCAAAGCCTCCCTTCAAAAACCCCTTTAACGGGGAACCCTGGTATCGCTGCCGCAAAGAGGAAGATGGACTAAAGGATTCCACCCAAGGCCTGATACCGCCACCCGAGACCGCAAAGATTGCGGTCTCGCCGCCAAGACTACCTACATCTGAAAATCCCCTTTGCCATCCTCCAACCAGTCAATCAGGCCATGCCTGATGTCGCTCAGCCAACGCTCGTTACCACGGTCCGATAGGTGCACGCCATCGGGCCGAAATAGCTCCTTCAGACCAGAAAATCATGATGTTGGGGTGAGCGGCATGTACGCTTTCCAGGTCCGTGATCGCTGTTTTGATCAGAATTATGCTTTTTTTGCACGACCAAGTCATTTTCGCCAAGGTGGAGCACAACCGCGTTTGGCGGATGGCGGAACGCAAGTTCGTGACGCAACCAAGGGAGCAGGGCATCCCATCGCATTCCACGTTGGCCGAACCAGGAAATGGAGATCTTTGGCTGCAGACCCAGATGTTCTCCGCCTGGACCAGTAGTGGCATGGATGGCCGCCTAATGCACTATGCTGTGGCCGAAGATCCACACATGTTTGGGGGTTGAGCCTGAAAGAAAGGATTATATGGTATCTGTCAGTGTCTGCTGGTTGTTTCGAATATAGCCTTTGAAGGCAGCTGAACGCCACCGCCCCATTGTTTTTATGTGTTCTGCCGGGAGGCCGCTCGCAGCTGCCGAGGTTGCTGCACCGATACGAAAGGAATGCCCGGAAAATTGTGCTGGGCCGCCTCCACAAGCATGGATGGCCTTACGCAATATTGAGACAAATTGGCAACGGGTCATGGGGCGGCCTGATGCATGAATGAGGAGGGGGCCTGGTCCCGGAGGACGTACCTTCAGGAATTTGCGTGTGTCCGCGACAGGGCATGGTCCAGTGTGTGGGGAGGAGGCTAGACTTAGCGTGGAACCCCTACCTAGTTGATCGGTTTTTGGAGGCTTGGATTTTGACTTGTATCATGCGCCTGTCAAGGTTGATATCAGCCACAGACAAGCCCCTGCGATGAGGTGACAATGTGCCCCCTATGCACTCCCCGATACGGAGCGCACCAAAGAAGGATAGGGAGAAGGCTGCCCTGAAGAGCCTGACCTCATAGTTGGACCAGCAAATACTGGGGAGCGCATCCCAGATCAGCCGGAGGATCTCTATGGTTACTGGCCTCCTCTTATCTGGAATGGGCGGGTGCGAGCGACGCCACCCTGCAATAAGCTTCCTTACGTGGAAAGTGTTACAGGGGTCTGGGAGCCAAAACAGTTGCTTAAGTAGGAGATAGTGGCCTTGTGCAGGCTGATGGTTTTAAGGGCCATGCCCCTACGCTTTAGGTGAACCAAATATTTTAAAACATCAGACTCCTTAGCTGTACGCCTGCGACGTAAGCCAAACTTATCTCTGAACCCCTCGAATTGGGACCATGCTCTGGTGTAGGACCGCAGCGTTGATGGTGCAAGGGCGCTCAGAACTCCTGCTGTCACTTCTCCCGTCCAATTTCCCAGAGGTCCTCCGGAAAGGCTTCTGGGAGTTGATCGGCCTCGGGTGCTAGGTCGCGAAAGCGCTCCATCTGAAAGCGAGACAGGGCATCTGCAATGTCGTTATTGAGGCCCGGGATGAACCGCGCAGAAAAGGAAATGTTACCTTTCAGACATTCCAGCACGAAGAGACGGAGCACGCGAATTACCCTATTGGATTTTGCGGATTGCTTCGCAATGATTCTTACCACCGCCTGGTTGTCCAACCAGAAGCACACCCTGGTGTCCTTGAGGAGGTGCCCCCAAACACGGAGAGCCACTAGGATTGGGAAAAACTCAAGGAAAGTTAAGTCACGTGTAATGCCCTCCTCATGCCAAGATGTCGGCCAAGGCTGCGCGCACCAGTGACCCCTGAAGTAAGCGCCGAAGCCAAAGCGACCAGAGGCGTCAGAGTGCACCTGTAGCTGTTCCTTAGGCAGCAGGCAAGATTGGCCAGGGGCAGGTGAGAGGTTTGGCTGACAGAATCCAGTTCAATACCCAGATATGAGATGACGGTGGTTGGACCTTCGGTCTTGTCCGCTGCCAACGGGATGCCCAATTCAGCTGCCAGCTGAATGAAGCATGCCAGCGCCCTAGCGCACGCGTCTGAGCCCGCTGGCTGGACGTAATGGGAAATGCGGTGGGACCCTGACCTGCGTTTCATGGCCCATACCACGAATGCGCTGAAGGTTTCAAATGCAGCGCATGCGATGGAACAGCCCATGGGCATAGCTTTGTCAAAGTACCATTGGTCCTGGAATTTGAAACCTAGCAACCAGAAGTCCCCGGGGTGGACTGGTAACAGATGGAAGGCTGATTCGATGTCACATTTTGCCATGAGCGCGCCTGGGTCACACTCCCTAACCAGCCTGATTGCCTGATCAAGAGATGCATATTTGACTGAGCATTGTTCTTGAGGAATGGCATCATTTACTGACCCACCCCTTGGGTAAGAAAGGTTATGTATTAATCGAAACTCGCCTGGGGCCTTCTTAGGTACAATACCTAGTGGAGACACTATGAAGTTTGGAAATGGAGGTTCTGTGAAGGGACCTGCCACTCGCCCCAGCAAGCGTTCTTTGGTAATCTTCTTCTCGGCAATGTGTGGCATATCTCGGACAGACTTTTGGTTGGGGGGATTGGTGCATGAGGGGGTGCCTACCACTGGGATGCGGAAGCCTTCCTTAAAGCCCTCCTCAGTGTATTTTGCTGCCTCTTTATTGGGGTACTGGTGTAACAAAGGCAGCATTGCTGATAGAGATATGGGTGAGGGGGCTAGGGAAAGGAGAGCACTATTTGCGGGCATTGTTTTTGCTTTGCTGAGCGCCAGAGGAGCCTGTAGAGGCTCTGGCCTCTCTTTTGTCATGAGATGTGCCTGTGCCTGATCCACGGGAGCCTCGAAAAAGCTTCTTCCCCCGAATACATTTGATGGTGGGGTGAGATCCACTACAGCGCTCGCAAGATCTCCCAGCAAGATCTCTTGGGGGCCTTGGATTGATATTTGGACTGTTTCACATTGTTGGGCCCTTTCTTGAAGAACGGGGAAACCAACTCAGACCACACGTCATCATCTTTGATATCCCATCTAACTGTGTCGTCCTCTGCTGCCCGCTCCCTGAATGCCTGGTCATAGGCGAGTGCCGCCTCCCCCCCAGACATGGCTTCAGCCTCTAGGATGATGAGTAGGTAGTTGGTCAGGTGCCAACCCCTGTCAGGGTAACTAGTGACTATAATACCCATATAAGTGGTATATGCAGTGAGCCAATTACAAACGGTACGCTCAACACTCACTTTTTTATCTTTTTTTTTTTTCTCTGCTCGGCGGATTTAGATTTTAGGGCTGTCGAAGCGGCAGGGGATAGCAGATCAAACAAATCCACGAACTCCCCATTAAGGATGCGTTCCCGCAACTTCTCGTGCAGGCGAATGCCTGGGGGCTGCTCGGTTCTTTTGTGGTTGGATTTCCTAATTCTACCTCTGGAGTCAATGCCCTCCTCCCCGCATGGCGCAATAGCACCATGTTCACGCCTGTGCCTCCGGTGCTGCGCCGCCAGACCCAGTGCAGCAGCCCTGGGGCATCGGGGCCTGTAACCCAATAGCCTTAGATGCTCCCCCCCCGTTCACTATCAGTGGAGCTGGACCTACCTGAAGAACTAGATGATCCAGACGAGTCCCTCTTGGACTTGTGGCCCCTCCTCCTGGATTTGTGGTGCTTCCTCCCCGATGACGCGATCTGCGCGACTCAGGGCTCTTGTCAGTCTTGTACCTGTCAGAGGAGCTGGAACGGGGGGACCTACCTCTGCGCCTGGTGGATGCGGATGATGAGCGTGATCCCCCTTCCTGAGCACGGCGGTCAGCGGAGCTGCTACTGCGCCCTCGCCTGCGGCTGTGGGGTGACACAGAGCGCCCTCTGCGCGAATCCCGCCGCTCAAGACGGCGCCTCAGCCGGGCAATGGTCCTATCCCTACTGTCACCACGCGCCGAGTGCGAGAGACTGCTACTAAGGGAGGAGCGGGTAGAGGAGGAGCTCTCTGTACGTCTCGGCTTGGCGGCCGACCCCTTGCTGGCATGGCTTGCCAAGGCTAGTGGGCTTATGGACCCAGAAGACCCTCTAGGTGCCGCTGCCCTCTTGGGCGCGGTCTTCCTGGGCTTGGCCTGCTCCTCCCTGGTCGGACACGCCTTCCGCTGTCCAGTCGCCTGTCTCTGGGCAGGCTTGGTGGGCGCGCCCCTTACAGTGCCCCTTCTGGTGCGGGGAGGAGAAGCAGCCTGACGCTTTGGCGGCATGGTGTGGGGCTGATAGAGTGGGGTATGCTAGGGAATCCGGAAAACAGGGGGGGGGGGCAATGATTGGTAGGAAATGCCCGCTATCAATTGCAAAAAACACACTAGTGATAAAGGTAATGGTACAGATAATGGGAGGGGAGGAGATAAGGCAAGAACTGAGTCACAGCAGGAATCGCTACTGAAGGCTGCAAAATAAACAAGCAATAGTTTAGAAAATCACTGCACAGATTTCAGTTGAGGTCCATTGGCGGTCTCCCCTCGACGATAATGAGCGCGATGCCTGCTGTCCGCTGCACCTGCTAGCAAGTCATGGTGGTGATATGTAAAACCAATACGTACCTAATGAGGCTATAGGTGTGCCTAAGGACCACCGAGGCATGACCGCTGCCATGCGGCCAGATCCAGGATGGCCGCCGCCATGTGGCCACCAGCGCAATGGCTGCCGCCATGCGGTCACCATTGAAATGGCTGCAGACATGGGGCCACCCCCAAGCAGGCCCTGCACGCCCCCAACAGAGACCAGTCCTACAGTGGTTTGGCAGGGCCCTGTGATGTGGCTCCACCCCCCCGCCACACAGTTTGAGGGGGGGTGGGGCAAGCAGGGGCCCACACTGTCCCCCGGGGCCGACTCAGGGGGGGTATACCTGCCGGCTGCAGAGATCCCCCTGCTGCCCAGGGGAGGTTCAGAGTTGCCAGCGGCCTCTGCAGCCGGGGGAGGCAGGATCGCGGGGGCGGCAGGAAGGCCCCCGCCGCCCAGGGGAGGCTCCGGGGCCGCCCACGGCCCAATTAGGCCGGCGGAGCCCCCCCGAGGCCTAGTAAGGCCCCCAAAACGCGGCAGGCCTCCCTGCGGCCTAAAAAAGGCCGCCTGGAGGCCACAAAGGCCCTGCGGGGTGGCCGGGGACCCCCTCCGCCACCACCCACCGCACCCCAGGGGCGCCAGGCCTGGCAGGGAAAGGGGAAGGGGCCGCGTGTGGCGTTGCCTCCCCCCCCACGGCCCACACGCCCCTGCAGGCATGGGGGGGGCAGCCAGAGGGGATCCTGGAATCCATTAACCCCCCCCCCCGCTAGCCTTTGGAACCCAATCGTGGGGGGGGGGAGGCCAAAGGCCCAGGCTTACCTTTTGGAGCAAAGAAGTCCAGCGACGTCCTTCCCGGAGAAGCTCTGGAGCCAAGTGAGGATTAACAATTAAGATCCACCCTCTATTGTGTGGGCAGGTAATCCCTCCCCTTACCTGGCCTGGTTTCCCTGGCAACGCTTCCCCCAGGTGGGATTGGACAACTCACTGGGGTAGGCGGGGACCTCCAGGTATCCCACCTGAGGGAAGGCAAAGCCTATGCTGATGGGGCCACTCCAGATCCAGGGCTGCACGCGTCCACGCAAAAGGCGCCCCCCGTTTTAAGTGGGGAGCGGTCATTGTTTCAAGCCATTCCAGTTATAGGGAAAACAAGCTGCATTGAAAACTGGCAGAGGGAAATATCTAAATTCATTTGGTCTGGAAACAGACCAATAATAAAGCACACACTTCTTATTGACCTTAAAGAAAGGGTGTTTTTGGGCATGTCTGACCTAAAATTATATTATGAAACAGTCTGCTTTTCTTGGATAACAGACTAGGGTCATCTTAAAAATAACAAGCTATTAGATTTAGAAGTTTTGGTTGGCATGCATATTTAAATTATGATAAATCCAAAGTACATAAAAGTTTTACTGACCATATAGTAAGAAATGCTCTATTTAGGGTTTGGGAAAAATATAAAAGATTGATGGAACCTAAAACCCCTCGTTGGATATCTCCATTAGAGGCAAAGGCCGTAAAAAAGAAAAATATGAATCTGGCTAATGTATAACTCATTACTGATAGAAGAAGAAAGTCAAATTAAACTTAGAGAATATGAGGAAATTAAAGATAGGCTCTCAGGCTGGCTGGGATATCATCAACTCTATGAGACATTTAAATAGGATGAGAAGAATTGATTTGCTATCGAACCCTCTAAATTTGAGAAGGAAATAGTGAATAATAATATGAAGATAATATCAAAGATGTACTGACTCCTCCTTGACTGGGAAGTCAAGGAGGAGGAGGTTAAGGCAGTTATGATTAGATGGGCTCAAGATATTGGACGCCCTATAGTGCTGAATGAGTGGGAAAACCTCTGGAAAACAACTATGAAGTTTACGGCATGTTATAACACTAAAGAAAACATGTACAAGATGTACAAAAACATACCACGGCCAAGACAGGAGGATCAGTTTTACTGGATAACGCCTCCCTTGCATCCATATGCACCCACAGACCATTCCATATGAATCTAATATCCAAGCTTTCTCTGAAGGAGAGTCTCCATCACCATTATTTGGCCCAGACACTGAGACATGGCTCTGAGGGCCTTCTGGCAGTTCTCTCAATTTGAGAAGTGAGTTTAGAGGGAACCAGGCAGAGAAACTTTTTGGTGGTGGTGGCCACACTGTGGAATGACCTCCCATCGGATGTCAAGGGGATAAGTAACTATAGAACCTTTAGAATACAACTTCTCCTACCTGGGCAGTTATCTTTCCACAAGGGTCAACATTAATGCCAAAATCCAGCATCGCCTGAGCTCTGCAAGTGCGGCTTTCTCCTGATTGAAGTGTAGAGTGTTTGAGGACCGGGACATTCACAGCGAAACCAAAATGCTTGTTTACAAAGCCATTGTACTACGAACCTTACTGTATGCTTGTGAAACCTTACTGTATGCTTGTGTATGCTCTCTCCAAGTTCTCGGAAGATTCCATCAATGGTGTCTTCGAAAAATCTTACACATCACTTGGGAAGACAGGCAAAACAATATCAGTGTACTGGATGGAGCAAAGATCACCAGTGCTGAAGCAATGATTCTTTTTTTTAAAAAAAATATTTTTTATTAAGGGTTTTCTTGTTTTACAGAAGTGTAGTGCCTCGTATTTTTTTTTCCTTCTTCTTCTTCTTCCATGTAACGTTTTTACAAATCCGTTTCATTTGTTGAGGCATTAGGGGGAGAAGAAAACAGAAAGAAAAAAGAAAGGGGGTGGGGAGAGGGAGGATGGATGGGGGTGGGGTCGGGTGGCGGTGTTTCTATTATGTTTAATGTATGTAGAGTTTGGTGTCAGCGTTGCTTGTGTTGTTCACTTGTGTTCCTTTGGTGGTGAGAGAGGTTGGGGTTGGCTTAGGGTGTGATTGTTTGCTTGTGATTGGCTGTGGTGATCTTTGTTTTCGTGTGTGAGTGAGGTGGGCGGGTGTTTTGGATCAGGTTAGCCATATTGATTTGTATGCTGTTGGTGGATTATTGTCATTGTCCTGTTGGGCTGTGTATGTGATAAAGGGGAGCCATACCGGGGTGAAGGCGTCTTCTTCTGTTTGTCCCCGTGTCAGTTTCAGTTTATTAGTTAATTTTTCTAGTAGGGCTGTTTCCCATACTATTTGGTACCATTGGTCCATGCTTACTCCTGACAGGTCTCTCCAGTGTCTGGTTATGATGTTTCTGGCTGCTGAGAGCAGGTGGGTTATGAGTTCTTTGTGGTGTAAATGGGCATTGTTGTCTTGGAAGATGTTTAGTAGCTCAGCTAGCACAGTTAATGATCAGAGAAGATGGGAAGGGAACATCTGGGATGCTACTGGCCTTCCCTCTCGCATTTCCATTTGCTCGGGGGCTAAGAACATAAGAAGAGTCCTGCTGGCTCAGGCTGAACCTACTACTCCATCATCGTGTTCTCACAATGGCCAGCCATAGGTCTATAAGCCGCCCCCAAGCAACACCTGAACACAACAGCAACATCAGCTGCTCAACATCATCTTCAACATCAGCTTCGTTGGACTGCTCATGTTGTGGGGATGCCTGATTATTGTCTTCCAAAGCAACTACTCTATTCCAAACTTTAAAATGGAAAGTGTAATGCTGGTGGTCAACAAAAGAGGTTAAAAGACTGTTTCAAGGCAAATCTTAAAAAATGTAGTATAAACACAGACAACTAGGAAATACTGGCCTGCGAGCGCTCCTGTTGGAGAACAGCCTTTACCAAAGGTGTCATGGGCTTTGAAGACAATCAAACTCAGGACACAATGGAGAAACATGCTAAGAGGAAGGCACGCTTGGCAAATCCACACCTTGATCAACTCCTGCCCGGGAACCAATGTCCCCACAGTGGAAGGACGTGTGGGTTCAGAACTGGCCTCCACAGTCACTTATGGACCCATTGTTAAAACCGTGTTTATGGAAGGCAATCTTACTTGGCTTCAAGTGATCGCCAACGAAGAAGAAGAAGAAGTATGTTTCTGCATAAACTTGAAGCCACCCAGAGTGGCAGGGGTGACCCAGTCAGATGAGTGGGGTATTATTATTATTATTATTATTATTATTATTATTATTAATCTGAGAGGTGTCTATTAACAAGTAATGAGATCATAGAGAAATAATTTAGACAATTCCAACAGTGAGCTTTGAATTTTAATATGTCCCTCTTTATCTTTGTAATGAACAAACATTCCCCATTTCCAGACCTCACTGAACTATTTGTTCCCAAGTGTTGCCTCCGACATGAATCCATGGCCTATAAATCTCTCCAGGCAAGCCTCTACCTGCATCAGTTCATTTGATGATCCTTCTCTGCTCTGAGTCTCCTAATTTTCTAGAATGATGAAGGCACTCCTGAGAGCATGCCTCCTCTTGGCCCTGCTTTCTCCAGGTAAGATGGGGAACATTAAATTACCTTTAGAGGACACTGAAGAGAACTTGCTGCTTGGGAGGGAAAGGGAGTTGGGAGTGTAGATCAACACCATAGAGAGCAAGGACTGCTGGGTTACCAAGAGAAAGTAGGGGAGAGTCAAGTCACAAGTTTATTTCTATTGAGTTCCAGCAAAACACACAAATCAAGGATCTCCCTCTCTCTCTCTGTGTGTTGTGTTTGTTGGTGTGTGTGTGTGTGTGTGTGTGTGTGTGTGTGTGTCTATATATGTTTGTGTGTTTATACACACACACACGAGACAGACACATGGTTAGGTGTGGAAACAGATGGGGGATGTGCAAAGGCAAGAGATGGTCAGATGAAAATGTTGGATATGATTTCAAAATGCAGGGAAAGTGCTAAGAAGGTGAATAATCTTTTCTTCAATGGGAGAGGGGGAGAAAATAGGACTTAGAAAATAGGACAGAATAGTAATTCCATTGGAATGGAGAGTAAAAGTTGCTTAGGAAAGGAAAGGAGAGAAAACAAAGTATGGCCATAGCAGGAAGAAATTAAATACGTTTTAATAAGCAAAAAACCATCCTCTTGGAACAGATCACAGAAACCCACTGCTGAGGATCCAGTTTTGCTACTACTACTCGTTGATTGTGGAAATCTGGGGAGCTGAATTTAAGAGAGCCAGTTTGCTGTTTTGATGAGAGTATTAGACAAGGTTCCAGGAGGCCAGGGTTTGAATCCCTACTGAGCCACAAAGCTCACTGGGGGATCCTAGACCAGGCACTATCCCTCAGCTTAACCTACCTCACAGGAATCTTCTGAGGATAAAATGGGGAGGGGAGAACCAAGTACACAGCCTTGAGCTTGGCTGCAGATAAATAAATTTGAAAATTTTGAAATTGAGAGCAAGCGAAACTGATAGATTTGTTCATCCTTGGTCCCGGATCCTGTCCTCACACTGGCCAACCCATTGACTATGGGAAGCGCACAATTAGGACCTCAGCAAAACTGCAACACTCTGTCTTACTGTGGGTTCCAGCACCTTATGTCTGAAATATGCTACTTTTGATATTGGGGGCAGCACATAGCCATCATGATTTGTAGCCACTGAGAGTCTTCTTCTCAGTCAATTTATGCTCTGTTCTAAGCTTGTAACCAAATACTGGGAAGAAAATGTAATTAAGTGGGAGTCGGGATGGGAGGAAAAGTTGGCCATGGGAAAGGGATGGTTTAACTCCCCACCTCTTGGAAATAATTAAAGCAGTGATCTGGTCAATGGCTTCAAGAGCTTTAATTAATGAGTGTTTTACTCATATCATTTCATATTATTCTATTAAAATGCTTATTAAATTGAACCCCTTTTAATTTAAAAGTTTTAATTCACTATCACCTCCTCCTCTGGGTCTCATTAAGCAAACCACAACACCAAATAATAATAATGGTAATGGTAATAATAATCTATGAAGTAATCTTTTGCTCCTGTCCTCAGCATTAGCTAAGAAGTGCATAATTGCCTATAACAGGACTGGACTGACAGATCGTGGCTATGCAGAAATAACTTGTGACTCCAACCAAGATTCCTGTGTTGCTAGTGCTCTGCGAACAAATATAAGTAAGACTTTGTCTTTTGCTGTTGGATTAGATCCAGGTTAAGATAGGTGAACTTTAAGGGTTCTACTAGCATATAGAAGTCTATGCTGGGGCAACTCACCTATGAAAAAGTGAGGTGAGGAAACTGTGACACTTCAGCTGTAGATGGATTAGAACTTCCATCAGCCTCTGCTAGCCTGGCCACCAGTCAGGGAAGATGGGAGGTGTAGTTCAACAACATCTGAAGTAAGGAATGGCTTGCATATGAAAATGGGGAATCTAACATCACCTGATCACAACCAGTGGCCGAATCTGGGGGCTGATTGCCAAGCTTGGAGAACTTGATTTGCATCAACCAGAAATCCCTATAGAGCCAAACCAATGAACTCCAGATTAGTTTTGGTTATCAAACTAGGACAATAAGCCTGGAATATAAGCTGAACATCCCCTTTGCCATAAATGACCTTAAAATTGAGAGTCCTTTCACAGATCTATAAAAACTATTCAAAAGCTGTGTAATCGGGATTGGAGTTGAAGATACTTCAAACTTTCATGGCTCCATGGCCTCCCCCCACTCAAGTGATTTTGAAGTAATTCTCAGTGATGAAACAATGAGAAAGGAACCAATATAAAGAAAGTATTCATGTAGTTCGCCTCTAAAAAGGGATTCAGTTACCCAGCTTGATTCAAAGTGCGCCCCTCCACCCTGATGAACCTCCAACATCACTGCTACATTCTTGGAGGGAGAGAGGCAAGGGGGCAGTAAAGTTGGTGCAATGCTATGTCTTGCCAAGTGTCTTGTGTTGGGAACAAGAGTTCAGGGAAGCATTTTCCCCAACCTGCAAACTGTTACAATCAACTAGTAGAGAGAATGCAGTGTATGTCACATGCATTATCAGATGCATAGAGGAAGGCATGAGTCTTTGTGCTACAATTTTGACCTGAAATGAAGTTCTGCATACACTCCATTGCCAAATTTAATAATACTTTTCCATATTGTCACTTTGAAATGGTCTTGATTCAGGCAACGTAGAAACCTGGAACAATTACAATGAATGTGCCTTAGAAGCAATAAATCTGCATCCCGCCCCCCAAACTAAATATTTCTTTCAAATTCTTTTTCATAGTGGATCCCCGAGTGCAACTTTCGAATAAGTGCTCGTCATCCAACTATTGCTTCTCAGGTGATTACAGCTTCACTGCAGCAGATGGCAAATTCTTTCAGATGAAGAGGCACTGCTGCAACACTGATCTGTGTAACAGTGAAACTCCCAGCCGTAAGTTTCTGCATCATTTTAGAGCCTTTTCTTAAAGGAAATAATGTTTTTATTGGGTTTTCTGCAAGTGTAACAAGCATCGCATATAAACAAAAGAGAACAAACACTAACAAACACTACATCAAAAAATTAAAGAAGAAAAAGAGAAAAGAAAATCTTTTTAAACTGCATATCCTTTCTACTCCAAATTTGTATTTTAACCTCAAGTTTCCTGTACCGTCTCTAAAATTACAAGTGTTTTTAAAAACCTGCCAATGTATTAAGATGTTTACAGTACTTTTGTAAATATATAATAAACATTTCCCATTCTTTTTAAAATTTCTCATCATCTTGGTTTCTGAGCTTTCCAATTAATTTCACCATTTCAGCATAGTCCATTAACTTGGTTTGCCTGTCTTCTTTGGTAGGGATTGCTTCCTCTTTCCAACTTTGGGCTAGCAATGTCCGGGTGGGCGTTGTAACATACGTCAACAATTTCTTCTGGTCTTTTGGAACCTCTGCTCCTATAATACCTATTTAAATGGCTGCTGGTTTTTTGTTTTACCAAAGTTACTCTAAATGTTTTTTTCATTTCATTATACAGTGGACGCTCGGATTGCAAACGTGATCCATGTGGAGGGCACGTTAGCAACCCGCAGCGGCACGTCTGTGCACATGTGGGTTGCGATTCGGCACTTCTGCACATGTGCAAAGTGCAATCTAGCGATTTGGTGAAGGCCTGGATCCTTAGTATATCAGCAGTACTCGGAGAACCTGAAGCTCATTCAAATGGGGTGAGACAGCCCCACATGGATACAGGTTCAGTTGAGCAGCTCTAGGACTATTAGGGGGATAGAGGCAGGCAGGATGGAGAGGCAGGCATGAGGAGAAATTGTGAAAAAGATGGACCTACTGGGCAGCTGAGAAGGCCTTTCCAAAAAGGCCTCTCCTTATTCCTGCCCCTTGTAGCAGCAACCTGCAGGATCAGATCCTCCTTCTGATAGGTGGGAAGATCTGATCCTGCATAGTGCCAGTGCCCCTTGTCCCAGCCATTTTTTTACTGGATGTTAAGATGTTGTTACACATCACCCCTATATCCAAGTGATTTGAGATTCTAGGGGTACCAGGCGTGCTTCAACCCAGGCTCTGTGTTTCTTGTGGGACCAAAATACACAGCTGACATTGTGGTGTCTTTATAATTTATTTTTTATTTATAAATAGATACAACCTGAATCCTACAATGAAGGTGTCCACAACAAGGAGTTCTGTCCCTCTCATAGGCACAGTAGCATTCTTGTTTTGGAAGCTTGTCTTTTCCTGAGAACGGTCACATCCCTCATATTCTAATAAAACTTAACCCTATTACACAGGGAGCAGCCTCCATTCCTTTGAGGTGTTGCTGTGCTAATCTGTTATTTTAATGACCCACTTCTGCAAATGGTCACCTCACAAGTAGATTGCTTCTGACATTAATCAAGATAATTTGCTAGAATCAAGAGGTGTCTAACAAGCCAAAATTAAGACCTTGGCCTAGGTTAATTAACTCAGTGGGTAAGTCCCCCAAAAAAGACCTGGGCCAAGAATACAAAGTTTAGGTAAAGGGTAAAGGGGACCCCTGACCATTAGATCCAGTCGTGACCGACTCTGGGGTTGTGGTGCTCATCTCACTCTATAGGCCAAGGGAGCCGGCGTTTGTCCACAGTCAGCTTCTGGGTCATGTGGCCAGCATGACTAAGCTGCTTGCAAACCAGAGCAGCGCACGGAAACGCCGTTTACCTTCCCGCCGGAGCGGTACCTATTTATCTACTTGCACTTTGACATGCTTTCAAACTGCTAGGTTGGCAGGAGCAGGGACCAAGCAACAGGAGCTCACCCCGTCGCGGGGATTTGAACCACTGACCTTCTGATTGGCAAGTCCTAGGCTCTGTGGTTTAATCCACAGCGCCACCTGCATCCCTCAATACAAAGTTTAAGACACCTTTATAACATTCCCAATGCTTTTTAGCCTGTGAATGATCTATTTCAAACAAAAGAATTGGATATCTAGGCTCATGAACTGTTTATGGTCCCTTCAAATTAACGTTCAATTGTTTCAAATATTGACCTTACAACCCACATAGTTTATCCAAGTGTCCTCCTAAATCAGCCTTGAGCTGGTCCTGGTCAGTCTATTAATTGGTAAAATAAGTGAATTATCACACACAGATACAAAAACAGACAAAACCATTAACATGCTCCGTATATTTGTGATCTTGGCAGTTCCTGATCGGAACATGATGGTTGAAAATGGTCTGCGGTGTCCAGCCTGCTTCTCCAAAGGAAACGAAAAGTGTAAAAGTGAGAAGACCGTCAACTGCCTTGAGAATGAGACCAAGTGTGTGGATTTTAAAGGAGTTTTTACTAGAGGTAACACTGCTACTCAAACAGGGGGGAAAGGCCTAGTCTTCGGCTGGGTCATAGAGACTCCCTCCTGTTTTCCTTCTCGCCCCCCTTTCCCTTTCACGTTGCTGGAAAAATGAGAGGGAACACATCTCTCACTGGTCCCACTCTGTACCCTTCCTTAGTGTTTTGCCTGCCTGGACTGTGTCTTTTATCTCTCATAATGCCACTTGCTTGCACAGAAGGAGGATTAAAAGTGAGATATGCATATAAAATACTCTTCCAAACAAAAGTAAAAAGTGCATTGATTGCTCCACCCCAGTTGCATCTGAATCTCTCCACCAATGAGATCCAGTCCAGGACAAACTATGACCCTCTTGCTCAAAACGCATATTTATTATGTGAAATGAATGTAATAGATTTCTTTAAATTCTGTGACAATGAGCAGTATCTGGCTAACTCAGACCTTCAGTGTAAGGATTTACAGTTGTGCAACCAAATATCTGGGTCTTCTGCCTGCATGTGCTCTGTTTCCTCCCAAAATCTGCTCCACAATTGTGGAAACTCCCAGAATGGTTTTAGGGGATACACAGGGGGAGGAAAAGAGGGAGGCTATGTTCCTTTCCAAAAGCTGTCAGCAAGCCAGCTGCACGCGTTGCTGCACTCAGCAGAGAAAACACTCCCGGCAGCCAGCCATAAATTCCTTTCGTTATTTCCTTCTGACAAGATTACATGCAGAATAAACAAAGCGATCCGTCTCTCATGACGCGTTGCTCTGACTGCTTTCTCTTTTCCCTCTCCCTCGAGACCAGCTCAGCCAACGGCTCAGCCCCTTCCGTTTTTCCCTGCGATGTGGATCCCCCTCTCTCGGAAGCATCCCTTCCTCCCCAGACTCACTATCCTCTTCTCTGTCTTCTGAGGAGGACGAGCCAGTACTAATCAGTGGAGATCGTTCTCTGTATCCTCCCTTTCTTTCCTCCCTCACTGCCTGCAGTTCCCTGACAAAAGCATACATCATTTTGGCGATGTCATGAGTTAGCTACATTCATAAAAATATAAAGCACTTTATACGCGTTACAATATTATGGAATTGATGTTGTGGAGTCCCATCTTTCACCAATGGGATTTCCATGTATGAAGTTTACAACGTATTAAACTGAATCACTTTTTTGATGTGTCTAGATCCAGTCTTAGATGCATAGCTCCATATCAACATAGTTTTGAGGAATAATGATGTTTTGAGAGGGGGTGGGAATTACCAAATCCCTCCTTTCTGAAAAGAAGAGGGGATTTGGAATGAATGGAGGAGGGGTGTATGGGCTGATTTGCCCCATGAGGGAAGAGGCAGAGTCCAGGCCATTTGAGCTGCCTTTGACATACATTCTTTCTTCTCATCCTTCTCCTGCCTTTTACACCTGGGCTTTTGCTAGTTTCTCTTTTGAGGGCTGAGTAAGAATTCTGAGGGGAGTTCCTGATTGGCTCTTGGGATTCCCCCTTTTCACCTACTTCATGTTAGATGGGTTTGAAATGAAAATAGATATGGTAAAGTAAAAGGAGGATCCTCTGGATGCTTAGATCATAGTGGGGCAATGAGGGAGCCTCAGTGGGCCTCCAACCGTCCTGAGAGACAATGGAGTGCACCCCCAGCTTGATTAATGCCAGATCCACATACTCAAGGCTTGTTTTCAAATCCTCTAATTTCAATATATTTTATAAATATAGCCTGCTTCTTAATATTCTTCATTTCTTGAGACTCCTTTGGGTATGATGGCACTTTTGAATTACATAAGAGTTATTTTTTTACCCGAACTACTAATGGTGAAAATTATGAAACCCAGCCAGATGGGTGGGGTATAAATAATCAATTAGTAGTAGTAGTAGTATTCTTGTATATTCGTGTTTGGATGAAATTATAATATTGTTCAGATTTCTGAAATATACATATTTTAAAATTAAATTCTCATTCACCATCACAGGTACCATCTTTTAGTCCCTGGGTAAAGGACTAATGTCAGCATTTCTTCCCTTTTTCCCAGCTTTTTTTATCGCCAACAATTTTTCTTTCCAAGGCTGTGGAACAACAGATTTTTGTGGCATCCGAAAAAAAGGAAAGAAAGTTGGAGCAGGAAAATATGCCCTTTTAGTTGCGCGCGAAAGATGTTATAATGCTTCACGAATATCACACCAGCCTGAACATGAAGGGTAATTTGCACAATGTAGGCAATGAGGTGGAATTGGAGGCCTAGTGGTGAAATTCAGGACTCAGGAAGTCTAGTTCTTTCTTTTTTTACTTTTGGTGGAGATAAAGGGAAGCAAGTGGTAGAGAAAAAGGGCTCAGAATGTGGGGGTTCTAACTTCAAAGAGCCCTGTAGTGTATCATTAAAAAGCAGTTAAGTTTTCATTATGATTATTACAATACAAAATAAATGGTTATGGGAAATAAAATGCTGGTTCTTGGATGTTTCTTTCAGATACAAATGTGATTAATATTTATTGGTTTAGCTGACGATATTACAAAAGATAAAATACATAAAACAGGATAAAAACAAAATAAAATGCATTAGACAGCTAAAATCATTATTAAAATTGGATGTTTTCTTAAATAAGAGGTTTCTCCTCTGAAGAATTTAACTCGGGGCATCTTTTCAACTCCGGCACCTCTCAGGTGGGTGTCATTACCATTTTAAGAGAACAAGGAAAAATTCCATGGTGAGCTTTTACACCTGTAAATCTAGAAAAAAAATAGCACTAATCCCAACATACTATTCCCATTATAATCATCCTGTCTTTTTATAATTAAGTTTTAGTTTTTCTTACATTACCAATTGATTTAAAACACCAAGTCTTCTTTCAGATGAATACTTCAGAATGGAGAAGCATGTAGGCTGAAAGTTACAGGACCCATGGTGGAGCTTCAGTATCAGGATTCAGGTTCAGTTTTCCAGTCAATGGTGTATCATTCCTGGACTCAGTCAGCTCATCTCTCCTGACACTAATCTACAGGCCAAGGCATTAGTAGTATAAGGATACTACCTTCTGTCAATTGCTTATGCCCCACTGCCATAGAGTTTGATTGATGATGTCATATGATACTCCACCCCATAAGTCCCATCTAAGAAGGCCCACCTCCAAGGGCCACTATGAAATAACCTGGGGGCGGGCATCCACGTAACCCATCTGTGATGATGACACATTACTGCCTCCTTCAAGTAGGCAAGGACCACCCCCTCTTCCAAGGAGACATTAATCACATTTTGAGCCAGTCAGCTGTACCCTCCCTGCTAGTGGATTCTACCTGCAAAGAACCTCGTAGTGTATCATTAAAAAACAGTTAAGTTTTCATTATGATCATTACAATGGAAAATAAAATGCCGGTTCTCAGATGTAAACAAAATCAGTCCTTTTTCCCTTATGGGGTATCCAAGAGCCCAGATAGAGTCCTTACATAGGTTCCCTATTGGTAGGAGAAAATAACAGAGGCCAACCAGCGAATAATGAGAAGCAAAGCAGCTAGTAAGCCTGATCTTTATTGTTCTGTTGCAACAGGGTGCTCCCTCACACGCAGGAAATGAGAAGGACCCAGAACGCAGGTGTGCGCGCCCTTATATAGACATTTTAAATTGCCCGCCCTGGAGTTCAAGACCACCCCCAGAAACGTCATACATTTTTTTTTAATAAACTTTTTTTGCTTTTCAAACTTACAAGAAATTAAATAAAAGAAAAAAAAGGCAGGAGAAAAAGACAAAATAAAGCAGACAAGAAAAAAGAACAAAAGAAAAAACAATACAAGAAACAATACAAAACACAACCTTAACCCTAAACTGAACAAAACAAAACAACAACAATTTAAAAACATATAGCTTGCCATTTCATTACTCTATCTTTCATTCCCTTATTTCATCGACCTCCTCTCACCTCCCTTTTTGTATTCCACTTCTGTTACTTGTTTCAGCAATTCCTTTCCATCTTTCTCTATTTTTATCATTATGAATATCTTAACATATTTTTAACCTTATCTTCCATTAATACTAAAGTACTTATTTATACTTAACTCCTTATAACATTTCTGCTAAAGCCATAAAGTTTCATTCCAACAATTTTCAAACACTCATTAATTTTACAATATTTCTATATACAAACTTTAAACTTTCCCAATCTTCTACCACCATCTCTTCTCCCTGGTCTCGGATTCTGCCAGTCATTTCCATCCATTCCATATAGTTCATCAACCTGGAGATCTTCTGTCCAAGGCTCTTAAATCTTTTCCAAGTCCCTTCTGCAATTCTTCTTCATATTCTTTGATGCTGAGAATGCTAAAGAGCAAGTCTCGGGGGGGGGGCTGACCCAACCATGCCCCCATTCCCTCTCGACAGACCAGCCAACTCTCCACAGCTAGAACCAACGTCCATACAATATCTCAAATCATGTTTCAAGGCTCCTCCAGATCCAAAGGCCCCCACAACTCCAATCACCTCCTGACCCAGATTCAGGACCCAAATGTCAGTAAACCCCTGCATGAAAGAGTCTATCCAACCTTCCTTCTCCAGTCCAAGCAGGGCTCCAATCTTCAAATTCTGACTTTTTCTATATTCATTCATAAAAGGCCTCCACTTGTAGTCCTCGATTTGCCTCTGTAAGGCTGGGGCCTCCACTTGCATTACTTTAGGTTCAACAACAACAACTCTCTCCTTCGTTTTCTCCCCAGTTTGTCCTATCAAAGTAGATTCCTGTGTCAAATCCTGAACAATTTCTGTATTGATGGTCACTTCTTGTCCCAAATTTGTCACTTTTTGTTCCAAGTTCTCAAGTTTGGTATTCATAACATCCGTCTTCCTGTGAAGCTGTTCCAACGAATAGCTTATCTTACATAAAACAGTCACTAAGGCTCCTTCTGTCAACATTCTTAAAATCCAAGGTCAATCTCTAGTTCTCAGAGCTCTTATCTTGCAGCTGGAAAAAACCCAGCTCCACTCTTGTAACAGTTTCAAAAGCTCCCTCTAGAGGGAAACAGTCTCCACTTGTATCAATCCTTTCAAGCACAATTTAATCTATAAAGTTAATTTCAATTTTCAGTTACTTTTCCTCCTTTTTAAACGCAGAAGAGGACAATGGAAACAATATATTTCTCTTATTTAGCCATCTGTCATCATGCTTTCTGTTCACAGTCAATGAACTCTCCCAAAACGTCAAATCTGCTGGCAGCCCGTTTCCAGGTTCAGAGCAGTGGTAATTTAATTTTACACTCTCTCCTGCAGGCTCGCTAAGTCCAAATTTCCCCCCCTCTTCTCCTGCTTCCAAGGGGGGTTTAATAGTTTTAACCGATGGAGATTTAATCCTTTACAGAAGACTTTCCGAGGCTTTAACTTGCAACGTCTTTGCTTCAATCTATTTACAAAAGAGGAAGGTGGACTTCCTGTTTAAAACCTTCCCTTTTTGATGCCAAATTAATGAATTTAAAGATCCAATTTTCCGTTCTACTCACGGGTAGTTGTTTAAAGTCAAATTGTCCACAGGAAAAAGTCAGCGCTCTCCGGCAACAGCGATGCGGCTTCACTCCGTGAAAAAAGCAGTCAATTCGAGGCACCGCGCCGCTCACCCCACTTCGCTCTGAATCCCCAAATCAGGGTTTCCCCACGAGTAGGGGAGGCACGAAAGGTGCCAGCTGAATCCCAGGTTCACAAGCTTCTCCCGCCTGTGATTTCAGTGGGTCTCCACCTTCGCCGTGGCGGTCAGACCCTGATTTCCACAGAGCAAATTCCTCCCGATCGGAGGAACTCCACCATTGCCTGGAGGCGCCAACCCAGAAGTCGCCCCAGAAACGTCATACATACATCACAGAAGGGGCGTAGCTCAAGACCACCCCCCCAGACACATCATACCTACATTACAGAAAGGGCAGTCGACAGCAGAAATCTGAGTGCGTTTTTTATCTCCTATCATTGTTTATCTCCTGTCTGGCAGGTTACCTGTTTAATGGTCACTTGATTGGATTGCCTGGGGAGCCTGGCCACTCTTTTGTAATAATAAATACTTAGTTCCTGAGCCAGGTCACAGGCTCACACCCTATTCATATCTTAAATGTGCCCTCAAGACAGGATTTGTGAGGAAAGAGACAATGGCGAGGTTTCCCACTTTGACCTTGCAGAGAAAGGTCAATTTGTTCAGGACTTTTTTCTGTGGGGTTTCAGACATGTGGTTTGTATATTTATGTACGTGTTCGCTTAGTACATTTATGAACATATCTAAGACTTTAAAATTCTTATCATACAGATCTGTTTCTTTCAGATACAAATGCAATTATTATTTATTGGTTTAGCTGAAGAGATCACAAAAGATAAAATACCTTTCAGACATGTTACAGGAAAAATCTGGGTGCGAGGCTGCTCAGCCACCCAGCTCATCGGGCAGAGCCCGTGGATCCCTGTGGAACAAAGAAGGAGTCCAGCCACCAACCGGAGCAAATAGCTGTAGGTCAAAGTTTATTGCGCAACAGGTTCAAAGAGGAATTGAACCCCGAGAATGGGGTGACAAGGACTTTTAAAAGTTCCTATCTTATCCCAGCATAAAGTTCGCTAAACATCATCACTACATCATTACTACATCATCACTACATAACCAAGGGGGAGGGTTATATATGATTAGCATAGGAGGAATGTTGGGGTAACATGCAAATACAGGATATGTATTGGGAAGTACATTCTAAGCACAAGAGGACAATAGAACTTTAGTTTGCATAGTTTGGCACCTGGGCAAGTCTGGAGGAGAGCTTTTGCCCAGCGATTGTCACCTAAGAGTATCTTCCTGTGAGTACGTGACCTCCCGCTTGAGGGATTATGGTGGGGACTGAGTGGTTTCCAAGCCCTTGGCCAATGATACAAAACGGCAGTGGAATGAAGAGAATCAGTGAAACCAGTGATTTTCTGTGAATTTTTAAGTGTTTAGGCTATTCTGAATACAGACAGTGTTTTTCGGAAGTGACCTGAATTAGCTTTGTTACATTGTATCCAGTTTTATGATTGGATTTCAAGGTAACAAGGTTTTGATGAGCTCAGTCCATTGTTCTCTCAGCAGGAGCTTGTCAGCGCTCATTGAAGTGTGCAAGATAGCTCGCACTGAACTGCTCTTCCAGAGCTAGAACATTGCCTGGATTGGCTGAAGGGCTACATTCGATGCGATTTGATTGGTTAAGGCACAAATACATTGTTCATTCATAAAATACATCATTCATTCATACTGCTTGCCTGTATATAGCTCTGGAATACGAGGTCAGAAATGACGCTTTATACTTGGGGTTTTGTGTGGTTCTTGGTGCAATGTTGTGATGGGGTGAGGGAAGCCCTAGTATGGCAGGGTTCCCTTAAGGTCATTGCCTCGAGCTCAATGTTGTTTACTTGGGAGTAAGACTCCATTCATATCCCCCCCAAGAAAAAGAAGTTGTTCATGGTGAGCTCTGGCACCTGTGAATTTAGAAAGATAGCACTGATCTCTACAAACTATTCCTCTTATAAACATCCTGTCTTTTTATAATTAAGTTTTAGTTTTTCTTCCATTAACGATTGATTAAAATAAAACAAGTCTTTCAGATGAATACTTCAGAGTGGAGAAGCATATATAGCAGACAGGAAGGGTGAAAGTAACAGGACCCTTGGGGCAATCATGGTGGAGATTCAGTATCAGTATCCAGGTTTCCCAGTGCATGGTGTATCATTCCTGGACTCAACCAGCTCATCTCTCCGGAGTCCTGACGCTGATCTACAGGCCAATACATCAGTAATATAAGGATACTACCTCCTATCAATGTCTTATGCCCCACTGCCCCACCACCAACGGCAACAATGAAATAACCTGGGGAGGGGCATCCACATAACCCTTCTATGATGATAACACACTACTGCCTCCTTCAAGTAGGCAGGGACCACCCTGTATTGCAAGGAGGCATTAATCGCCTCCTTGACCCAGTCAGCTGTCCCCTCCCTGTGTGCTTTCTGCAGGGGCAAGGGGCAATGTCCTTGAATCTTACCAACTGATACTCATCCAACACAACAGGGCTAGACAGTGCTCTGGACAACCCTTGAGATTCAACCTCAAAATGCTTTGCAAACAAGTCACAGCACTGAAAAGTCACAAGCACCCTCCCTGGCTCCCAATAACAGGCCCTCCCCATGTTCACCTTGGAGCTTTCCTTTTCTCATCCTGCCTCTCACCCTGGGTGATGTGCACTTCACCTCTCCACCTGGTTATAGGCACCAGGTTGAGATTCCCCCCCCCACACCACCACCACCACTTGACAGCACATTAAGCCTTTTATTTAATTTTATTTTTAAAGCTCAGACCAATACTTTAATATCATCATGTGGTTGAGATATCTTAGCATTGCCTCATATTTGTAAGTATGGTGAATGGACATGTTCTGCATACTCCCATGATCTTTCTTCCGGTCAATACCCTTCCCACGCAATCAGGTATTGCAACTTCTTTCTTTGAATCCTGGAGTCTAGAATTTGTTCTACTTCATACTCTTCCTCTCCTTCTACCAGGTCTAGGTGCCTGGTAAGGGTGTGCAGGCATGGCAGGTGACAAGACTGATCTGTGCAAGATCCGGTGAATCTTCATAGACACAGGCAATCGGAGCCAGAAAGTCAGAGAGTTGATCTGGTCCACAACTTCAAACGGGCCCACTCTCTGTGGGTTCAGTTTCCTGCACCTGCCCTTCTGTTGCAAATCAGGTTTTGACAGCCACACCTGATCTTCCACATTAATCTCTGTGCCAGGTTGTCAGTGCGCATCGGCCAATATCTTATAGGCCTCTTTAGCACAGTCCAAACGCTCTGTTAGCAAAGTCTGCATTGTTGGCAGTTTTTCTACAAAGTCTTTTGCTGTCACAACCAACAGGGTGTCAGTCGGGGTTGGGAAGGTTGCAAGGATGGTATCCATAACTGACAACACCATTTTGTGACCCACAAAGAGGATGTGGTAACCATCAATGCATGTGTATCCCTTTATAGATCACATTTTCCACTGTGATATGCAACAGCAGATATTCAGAGACTTACTAGTTCTCATACTGGAGGGAAAATAGCTATCATAACTATATTAAAAACAAAATACTGATAAGTTACAAAACTGACAGTGCAAACATGAATGACCCCATGGATACAAGCAGGTTCTAGGTTCATCTGATTTCTGGGAAGAGCATGTGTGTGACATGCTAATTGTTTATTACTTTGTGCCTCATTAGGATTAGTTTGTTTCCAGCTCAGGTTTACCATAAAGCCTGAGGGAGGAACTCATTTATTAAATGTACCTGCTTACTGAGAGTGGGAATGTGGTTGAACTGGAAGAGGCACCTGGCTGACTCCCACAGAGTTCCTTAAAAATATTGCATCCAATATGAAAAAATAGATTTGTGTTACAATATAAAAATATAGGATTTCTGGGAAAGCATGCACTCTCTACTTCCATAGTTTCCTGCTCCTCACTGGACCAGTCCTTCCCAATTGGAATCCTTGGTCACCCTTCCTTGGCCCATGAATCCCTCCAAGTCAACTTCTTCTTCCAGAGGTCACCTGTTGGTTCATTCCTCATTGGCTTCTAATCACTCAGGCATTATGAGGGCCTTCTTGAGTATATGCTTCTTCCTTGAACAGTTGATTACGACTACTTCCTTGGCTAAACAATACAGAGGTGTGGGAGCAGTGCAATGGTTGGGTAAGCCTCTTCCTTCTGGTCTGAAAGAAGCAGCAAAAGGAGGCGCTCCTGGCAGGAGGTGTGAGGACTCTGACAGGATCCTAGAGTCAAATAGCCTTTCCCCCAAAGCCTTTTAAGCACTAACTTGGCTTTGGGAAGCAGCCCTCCTGTATCTTTCCCAATGCCGCTGCCACCCCAGGAGCTACTTCTGTGGCCCTTCTCTGCTGGCAGGGAGAAATCAGGACACCCTGGAATCAAGGCACAACCCAGGACAGCTTAAGGAATTCCGTAGCCATTCCAGCCAAATCAGGAGTGCTGAGGCATATGCATTTAAATCAGCTTTAAGATAAATATGCCTCCAAGGTGAATGGACTTTTGAAGTGTAAGGAGAATATGAGAACATTTACAAAGCAAAATGGTCAGAACTGGAGGCCCATAGGATTGGCGTAGGATTCAATGTCTTATGAATATGACTTTTTTGTATGTTGTGTTTTAAAAAGGCTAAGGTACCTGAACATACAAAGATTGTTAGGCCCAGCCAGTCTCTTTCACCACCTGTTCTAATTCATTTGACTTATTTGAGAGATCTGTCCTTTTGCATTGGGGCTAGATGACATAACCACGCATTCAAAAACTGTCAAATCTCTGCTTGCCTGCAGTTTTACATTAAAAACAAAACTTTGATGCTTTATATCAGGAGATACCATACTTCTCCATTCCAAACTATTGATTTGAAGGATACACATTTTAGAACCAACTTTTTATTTCCACAATCATTTATATTTATCAAAGTAAGAATAATGATACACAATACAACATTTTTTTCCCTGTGTGCTGCATCCCATTTCCCTCCACCAACAGCAAAAAAAAAAAAGGGGGGGGAAAGGAAGAGACACGGATCCGGATGCCTGGCTCTCACCACTAGGAATCACCCCCACATTGCTATGAATTATTGAATTCACAAGGAGGAGATTTATGCTGAACCATAATTACCCATCAATGTGAGGATGGGGTGAGATATGTGAAGCATTATAATAGTTATTTCAACTGGAAAAGTGTTTGAGGCAGGGGAGATAAAGGGAATTGCCAGAGAAACCAAAACTCCAAAGTATATTTTGAAGAAGTTGCAATACAAAACTATACAGATTTATCTGGAAGTAAGACCCATTGAAATCAGTGGCATTTACATCTAGGTAGACAGATATAGAATTGCATTGTAATCCCTTTGAAATAAATGGTTACTACTTCCATAAACAGTGCATAGGAGTGTGCTGAAAACCCTACGAGTTTGCTCCAGTCCTTCCAGTCAAATATATTTATTGGTGAGGGATGGGGTGGAAAATTGAGAAACATCTTTCGCTATCAAGGAAAGAAGCAAACTCCCTTTGAAACTGCAGGTGGAACATAGACATTGTGGATTATTTTGCCCTGCCTGAATTTCTCTAATCCTCTTTTTAAGTCATCTAAGCTGGTGGCCATTACTGCTTCCAATGGAAGTGAGTTCCATGATTGAACTATGAACTGCATAAAATATCATACAGCACATAGCTTCTGAACTGCACTAATCGTGCTTTACCCCTCCTTTCAACTATCTCAGCTAAAATATTTGTGATATTATATGGTTAATCATTAAATAAAATACTTTTCTTTCTTCTTTAACTTACTAAACACAAGCAAAATAATTAAGAAACATTAGGTTACCTTCTCCAGGACATCATAAATTCTGCTGAAGCGAAGCATAATCTGCATCAGCAAAATTCTTCAGTTTAATCATAGAATTGTAGAGTTGGAAGGGACCTCAAGATTGATCTAGTCCAGCCACTGCAATTCCATGAGATTGAGAGTTTCATGCTCTACTGGCTGAGCTATAGAAAACCCACATCAGCAGTGAAAGCCACAGTTGGATAGACCTAACAGTGGACTAGTCACATTTATGGAAGAGGCTATCAGTGGCAATTAGTTTGATGGATATACAGTGGTACCTCAGGTTACATATGCTTCAGGTTACATACGCTTCAGGTTACAGACTCTGCGAACCCAGAAATAGTGCTTCAGGTTAAGAACTGTGCTTCAGGATGAGAACAGAAATCGGGCTCCAGCGGCGCGGCAGCAGCAGGAGGCCCCATTAGCTAAAGTGGTGCTTCAGGTTAAGAACAGTTTCAGGTTAAGTACGGACCTCCAGAACGAATTTAGTACTTAACCTGAGGTACCACTGTACTATTTCCAATTGCTGGGGGAGAACAGGGAGAGTGGGTTACTGCCCTCCTGTTGTGATAGTCCTGTACCAATGGACATCAGATCAGCCACTCCAAGAAGGATGCTGCTAGACTGCAGGGTTCTTCTTGTCTTCTGAAAATGGAGGGTGGGATTTGAAGCAGGGATAAACAACTACGTAGCTGGATTCAGTTCAAGACAATGTGGCTAAGTCTAGTCATCACTAAACAAATCAGCTGGCTCAAAGTATCCTCTGCCTTTCACAACAACCTGACACAATTAGAACAAGGAGGGGCAAAAATGATTTAATCAGCTCTCAGTAATAATCTTAGAGTCACTGTATTCTATTAAGTGCCTACCAGTGTGTCCCTGGCACCTTTCAACAGCCCTGAGCTATGTCTAGCTTTGCCAGCTGAGCAGTCACCTGAGCAGTACCTTGAGGCTTTCATTGCACTTTGATTAGCATCCTGGAAGAAGAGAAAAAGTATATTGAACAGTTATGGACCACAGGTATGAAGTTTACGGCATGTAATGCCTTAAGAGAGAATCTAATGAAAATGATCTACAGGTGGTATATGACACCAGTCAAGCTTGCAAAAATTTATCATTTGCCAGATAATAAATGTTGGAAATGTAATGAGATTGAAGGTACATTCTTTCACCTTTGGTGGACATGCCCAAGGATTAAGACATTCTGGGAGATGATTTATAACGAATTGAAAAGGTATTTAAATATACCTTCCTGAAGAAACCAGAGGCCTTTCTCCTGGGCATGGTCGGCCAATTGGTGCCAAAGAAGGATAGAACTTTCTTTATGTATGCTACAAGAGCAGCAAAAATACTTATAGCAAAGCACTGGAAGACATAAGATTTACCCACCCAGGAAGAATGGCAGATGAAGTTGATGGACTACATGGAACTGGCGGAAATGACTGGCAGAATCCGAGACCAGGGAGAAGAGTCGGTGGAAGAAGATTGGAAAAAATTTAAAGACTATTTACAGAAACAATGTAAAATTAATGAATGTTAGAAGGATGCTGGAAAGAAGTCATATGGCTTTAGCAGAAATGTTATAAAGAATTAAGTAAAAATATTTTGTTAATGGCCCAAAGGGGGAAAAAGTAAGGTCAGATTGTGTTAAGATAAATTATAGGACAAAAATTGAGAAAGATGGAAAAGATTTGCTGAAATAGCTAACTGAACTAGAACACAAAAAGGGAGGTGTGAGGAGGTCGTTGAAACAAGTAAATGAAAGATAAGATATGGAAATATTGGATGTGTTTTTAATTGTTTCTGTTTTTTGTTTCTGTATTTTTAAGATAAGTAATGTTTTTCTTCGTTTTTTATGTATTGTATTGTATTGCATTGTATTGTATTGCTTTGTTTAACTTTTTTTCCTTCTTTTTGTAATCTTTAAACTTTTAATAAATATTACTTTTAAAAAAAGAGAGAAAAAGTATATTGCTCCTTCCAACTCAGTAAGCAAAGGCATAAACAGAGGCATTGTTCTTATCCTGAGGCATGCTTTCACTAATGGGGCCTCCTGCTGTGCACGATTTCCATTCGTATCCTGGGGCAAAGTTCACAACCAGGAGCAGCTACTTCCAGGTACTTCTTTTTTCTGTGTGGATCAGTTTTACTGGTTGAAACCTCCATTGCAGCCACATGCTCTGCAATATGATGTCAACATTTTAACCACAGCTCATCCCATCCTTCGCAGCCTTACTGGGATGGATCTAGTATCCAGGCTTTTCTCTTCTTTAGAAGAGGAATCCTTAGATGGAGACTGTATTGAGGAGGTTTCTTGTAGGTGGCTTCCGGGCTTTGCCATTGCCTTTTATTGTTCTCAGCTCCTTTCTTGGGTGCCGTCAGAATTTAAATTTTAAATTAACTGTATAGAGGAAGAAATTTGAAAAGTGCCTGTTGACAACTAATGAGATTGTGGTGAAATAATTCAGACAGTTTCAACAGTGAGCTTTGAATTTCATTTTCTCTAGGTCTTAATTCTAAAGGTGGTAAAAAAACTCCTCTTCCCAGAACTCACTGAATATTTGTCCCCAAGTGTTGCCTGCAGCACAAACACGTAGCCTATAAATCCCTCCAAGTAAGCCTCTACGGGCATCAGTTCTCTTTCTAGAATGATGAAGGCACTTCTGAGCACATGCCTCCTTTTGGCCCTGCTTTCTCCAGGTAAGTAGGGACCAGCAGGATGGGGAATTTTTACAGTAATAATATTTAGAGGACAGAGGAATCTGGAGAGCTGAATTTAAGAGAGCTAGTGTGTTGTAGTCATTAGAGGGTCAGACAAGGATTCAGGAGACCAGGGTTCAAAACCCCACTCAGCCACAAAGCTCACTGGGAGATCCTGGACTAGTCACTATACCTCAGGTTAACCTACCTCATAGGGTCCTTGTGAGGATAAAATGGGGAGCAGAGAACCATGTACACAGCCTTGAGCTGCTTGGAGGCAAGTTTAGAAAACAAAAAAATCAAAAAAATTAGAAGCCAAGAGCAACTTGAAAAATGCTAGTAACTGAAGGTACTATGTTTAGTAGCCACTGGTAGAATAATTCTGCATCATTTGCCTAAACCTTTTGTGAAGCCATTCAGGTTGGTAGCTTTGTCAGTCTTACGAGAGAGGGATCAAAATCTTTGTATTTCCACTTTGTCCATGTCATGCAGAACAGTATGTGATTCCAGGAAGTCCCCTCTTTCTCCCTTCTTAAGTGTCCTAACCCCCCTCCAACATTGTCAACACTTTTCATATGCGAGTTGCCCTAGCATAGCTAGTAGAACCCTTAAAGACCAACTCTCTTAACCTGGATCTAACCCTCAAAACAAAAAAAATTCCTTCCAGTAGCACCTTAAAGACCAACTAAGTTAGTTCTTGGTATGAGCTTTCGTGTGCATGCACACTTCTTCAGATACACATTTGAAGTTGTTGTGGGTAAGAACAAATTGGCAGAGTTTGGTGGATCTAACCCTATTCATTTATCTCTACTTAAAACTGGTTGAAATGTAAAATCTTCTCCCCAACAGGTCTAGTAAGTGATGGTACAGAGTATTTCTGCAGAGGGTACCCAGTTTCCACAATCCTTTTTTTCATGCCTAAATGATGGGATAAGCCTTCCTGCTGCTCATCTGGCCATTGCTCCTTTATCTAAAGCTCACATCTAAATTTGTGATTGAACAGTAGAAGAAAAAAAGGCATTGAAGTGAAAAATGGGCCATGGGACAGGGAGGGTTTACCTCTTGGAAATAATTAAACCAGTGTTCTGGCCAATGGCTTTTACTCATTTTATTTTATTGAAAGATCTTATTAACTTGAACCCCATTTCATTTAAAGATTTAATTCACTCTCACCTCCTTCTCTGTGTCAAATGAAGGAAACCACAAAACCAAATAATAATAATGTTAATGACAATAACAATCCATGAACTAATCTTTTGCTCCTGTCCTCAGCATTGCCTCTGAGCTGCAGATCCGCGTTTAACAGGACTGGACTGACATATGATGGCTATTTAAGAGAAAATTGTAAATCTGGTCGAGATGACTGTGTTGCCAGTGTTCTGTGAACAAATATAAGTAAGAATTATCAGGTTTTTTGTCTTTTGTTTTTGGAATTGCTAAATTAGTACTAAGGAAGCTGTGGCACATAAGCTGTAGATGAAAGAGAACTCCCATCTACCTCATCTATCCTGGCCACCAGTCAGAGATGATGGGAGATGTAGTCCAGCAGCATCTGGAGGATCACAGCTTCCCAGTCCTGCAGTAAGGAATCACTAACATTTGAAAATGGGGAAACTAAAATCACCTGATCACAAGCATCAGATTTCCATCTTGATGTACATATTCAACCACCATTTTGTGGTTTGCCTCAGGTGCCAAAATACCTTGGGGCTATTCTGGGTGGGATGGTGGTGCTCACTTGACCATCTGTTCCTACATCATTGCTACATACTTGGAGGGAGAGGGGAAATGGGACAGTGAGGTTGGTGTACATGAAGTGCCCTGCCAAGTCTTCTTCCTTGGCGATCACTTGTAGCTCAGTAAGTTTGTCTTCCATAAACATGGTTTTAACAATGAGTCCGTAAGTGACTGTGGAGGCCAATTCTGGATCCACACATCCTTCCACCGTGGGGGCATTGTTTTCCAGACACGAGTTGATCAAGGTGTGGATTTGCCAAGCGTGTCTTCCTCCAAGCACATTTCTCCCTTGCGTCCTGAGTTCAAGTGTTTTCTTTTTTTTAATATATTTTTTTATTAATTTTCCAGCACAATTATACAATTTTATCCAAATTCTAACAAATTACTCTTTTTGGACTTCCATCAGTTTCTCTGGTAATCATCCATAATTACTCCTCAATACGCATTCCCTTCATTGTATTGCCATTTAACTTTCCCTCCCTTTTCTCTTTCTTTTTAACAATACTTCTTAAACTTTTACAGTGCTTCTTGAAACCCCACTAGCGTTGTTTGCACATCACATACATTTTTCAGATAATCTACAAACTTTCCCCAATCTTCGATGAACTTTTGGTTTCGAACGTATCTTATTTTCCCAGTCAATTTGTCCAGTTCCGCATAGTCCGTCAATTTCATTCTCCATTCTTGAATCATCGGTATTTCCTCTTGTTTCCATTTCTGGGCCAATAAAATTCTTGCTGCTGTAACTGCATACTGAAGTAATTTACAGTCTTTTCTTCTTATTTCTTTTCCTGTAATCCCTAAGAGAAAGACTTCTGGTTTCTTAACAAAGGTATATTTTAACATCTTTTTCAATTCATTATATATCGCTTCCCAGAAACTTTTCACTTTCTTACATTCCCACAACATATGAGTTCAAGTGTTTTCAAAGCCTATGACACCTTTGGTAAAGGCTGTTCTCCAACTGGAGTGCTCGAAGTCCAGTGTTTCCCAGTTGTCAGTGTTGATACTACATTTTTTTAGATTTGCCTTGAGACACCCTTTAAACCTCTGCCAAGTATTTTGGGTTGGGCAACAGGAGTTCAAGGAAGTATTTTCCCACCCTCTAAACGGTTATGTTTTATCCACAATATGTAGGTTTCTATTTCTTATTACTTCTGAGAGGAACTTAGCCAAGGCCAGGGTCGTATCATCGGACTTATATTGGCTTCTCTAGTCTCACTATTATTCAACCCATCCTTGGCAATCATCTTTTAAATACCTGCAGAAAAATTTGTATTCCACCAGGCTCATACAAGCCATTTAGAATACATCTTTCCACTGGTTAATTGATATCTGTTTCTTTACTTTTAATATAGTTTTTATTGCATGCTTTATGTATTATGAGTGGAATCATTTTGATATTTTTCTTTCAATGATATAGTGGTGTGTGGGTGTGGGTGTGGGTGTGGGTGTGTGTATATATATATATATAATAAAGCCCATCACCTTAGATTGCAGAATTTAATAATATTTTGCATGTTGTTTGTATGAAAAGGTTCTCATTCAGACATTACAGAAAATTGGAACCTTTACAATGAATGTGTCGTATCAGCAATAAACCTCCATATTTCTTTCAAATTCTCTTTCATAGTGAAATTCCAAGTGCAACTTTTGAATCAATGCTCGCGATCCAGCTATTGTTCCTCAGGCCATTACAGCTTCACTGCAGGGGATGGTAAATTCTTTGAGATGAAGAAGAACTGCTGCAACACTGATCTGTGTAACAGTGAGATTCTCAGCCGTAAGTTTCTGCATCATTTTAGAATCCTTTTCTTAAAAGAAATAATGTTTTTATTGGGTTTTCTGCAAGTGTAACAAGCATCGCATATAAACAAAAGAGAACAAACACTAACAAACACTACATCAAAAAATTAAAGAAGAAAAAGAGAAAAGAAAATCTTTTTAAACTACATATCCTTTCTATTCCAAATTTGTATTTTAACCTCAAGTTTCCTGTACCGTCTCTAAAATTACAAGTGTTTTTAAAAACCTGCCAATGTATTAAGATGTTTACAATGCTGCAACACTGAACTGTGTAACAATGCAATTCTCAGCCGTACGTTTCTGCATCAGTTTCGAATCATTAACATGTTAGGGTTTTGCACTGATTTGGCCATGGCCTGGATCCTTAGTCAATCAGCAGTACTTAGAGAATCTGTGCCTCATTCAAATGGGGTGAGACAGCCCCAGGTGGCTACAGGTTGGGTTGAGCAGCTCAGGACTATTAGGGGCTCTCAAGGGATGGAGAGTCAGGCAGGGCAGGGAGGCAGTCATGAGGAGAAACTGTGAAAAAGAGGGACCTAGCTGGAGACACGGGTGGCGCTGTGGGTTAAACAACAGAGGCTAGGGCTTGCCAATCAGAAGTTTGGCAGTTCAAATCCCCGCAATGGGGTGAGCTCCCATTGCTCGGTCCCTGCTCCTGCCAACCTAGCAGTTCAAAAGCACGAAGTGCAAGTAGATAAATATGTACTGGTCTGATGGGAAGGTAAACAGCATTTCCGTGTGCTGATGAACACCGCAACCCCAGAGTCGTCTGCAACTGGACCTAATGGTCATGGGTCCCTTTACCTTTTACTTGGCAGATACATCTGCCAGAGAAGGGATGGGTTGCATTTCCAACCAGGCCTCTTCTTCTTCCTTCCCCTCAAAGCAGCACCATGCAGGATCAGATCATTCTTCTGATAGGTGGGAGGATCTGATCCTGCACAGTGCCAGTGCCCCTTGTCCCAGTCATGTTTTTACTGTATGTTAAGATATGGTTACACATCGCCCCTATATCCAAGTGATGTGAGATTCCATGGGTACCAGGCATGCTGTAACCCAGGCTCTGTGTTTCCTGTGGGACCATAATGCACTGTGGTGTCTTTATCATATCTGGTTATGCATAAATATATACAACCTGAGGCCTACAATGAAGACATCCACCAGAATATGTCCTGCCCCTCTCATAGGCACAGCAGCATCCTTGCCTTGGCAGTTTGTCTTTTTCTGAGAACAGTCACATCCCTCATATTCTAATAAAACCTAATCCTGGTTTTATTACTACACAGGGAGCAGCCTCCATTCCACTGCTGTGCTGCTGTGCTAATCTGCTGTTTTAATGACCCACTTCCCCAAAATGGTTACCTCAGAAGTAGATTTCTTCTGACATGAGTCATGTTGATTTCCTAGGATTTAGAAGTGTCTAAAGAAGTGTCAGTTATGTCAGTTTATGAACTTTGCCCACATTGATTAACGAAGAGGATAAGTAAAAAAAAAAAAAAAAAAAATGGGGCCAAGAATATAATCTTCAAGATGCCTTTATAACATTCCCTATCCATAATTAGCCATGAATGATATTTCAAGCAATATAATTGGATACCTAGGTGCATGAACAGCTCATAAAAAGGTTATGGTTCCTTTGAGTTAACATTCAATTATATGGTCCTAATATGGGCCTTGGGACGCAGGTGGCGCTGTGGGTTAAAGCCTCGGCGCCTAGGACTTGCCGATCGAAAGGTCGGTGGTTCGAATCCCTGCGGCGGGGTGCGCTCCCGCTGCTCGGTCCCAGCGCCTGCCAACCTAGCAGTTCGAAAGCACCTCCGGGTGCAAGTAGATAAATAGGGACCGCTTACCAGCGGGAAGGTAAACGGCGTTTCCGTGTGCGGCTCTGGCTCACCAGAGCAGCGATGTCACGCTGGCCACGTGACCTGGAAGTGTCTCCGGACAGCGCTGGCCCCTGGCCTCTTAAGTGAGATGGGCGCACAAACCCAGAGTCTGTCAAGACTGGCCCGTACGGGCAGGGGTACCTTTACCTTTACCTTTAATATGGGCCTTACAACCCACCTATCTTATCCAGGTGTCCTCCTAAATGACCCTTGAACTGCTTCTGGTCAGTCTTTTAATTGACAAAATAAGTACTGACTAAGCTGGCAGATATTATTAATTATTATTATTTATTGAATTAATATACTGCCCTGTACCTGCAGGTCTCAGGGAATTCACAGAAAGTGACGGTTAGTTCATTGCTGAAGTGCAGAAGACAGACAGAAGCTCTGTACAAAGATAAGGGACTAAAAGCGTACGTTTTCATACAGGCTACACCATAATCCATGGCAGGAAAACCTTCTGAGAGATTGAGAAGGGAAGAATGTTCACACTCCCCCAGTTCCCTTTATGTAAAGGTCATTAATCTCAGAGAATAATGGTGACTTTGTCCCATGCTCAGTCCCGAACCCAGATACAATCTAGACACAATTATATTTTATCCAAGAGTACTTGCAGCTGCCCCACCAAAACTGGAAGGCCCTAGGGTGGATTCCATTAATATAACACAGAGATACAAAAACAGAGAAAAACATTAATATGCTCACTATACTTTTGATTTTGGCAGTTCCTGATCGCAACATGCTGGCTGAAAATGGTTTGCAGTGCCCATCCTGCTTTTCCAAAGGAACAATAATGTGTAAAAGTGAGAAGACCATCAACTGCCTTGAGAATGAGACCCAGTGTATTCAATTTAAAGCAGATTTTACCAGTACTCAGACAAGGGAAAAAGGCCTAGTAATTCTTGGTAATGCAGACTCTCTCCTTGTCTCCTTCTCTCCCTTCCTCCTTTTCTCTTGCATGTTGCACGAACAATGAGAGGGATCATATCTCTCACTGACCCGACTCTGCACCCTTCCGTATTGTTTTGCCTGCCTGGTCTGTGTCCTTTAACTCTCATAATGCCACTTGCTTGTCCAGAAGGAGGATTCAGAGTGAGATGTGTATATAAAATACCCTTCTGAACAAAAGTAAAAAAAGGGCATTGATTGCTTCACCCCAGTTGAATCCAGATCTCTCCACCACTGGGATGCAGTCCAGGACAAAATGTGTCCATCTTGCTCAAAACAAATATTTATTATTGTCAGGGGTTCAGGAGCAGAGGCACAGGGAAGAGAGGAGATGGAGAGCGAAGGGGAAGAATCCGAGGGGAGCGTAGGAGAAGAGGACAGTGGACCGAGGGATTCCATGAGCCTCTCCAGCGAATCGGAAGATTCACAGAAGGGGGCGCCAGTGGCCAGGGGTAGGGGGTTCCCAAGGGGAACCCCCCAGGAGCAAAGGGGCAGCGGGGACTCCCAGAGCAGTAGCTGGAAATCAGGACCAGCTTCCCCACGAGAGCAGAGTGGGGGGGAAGAGTCCCAAGGATCGGGGCCAGTGCATTCCCCACCAGGGAGAGAAGATAAGGCAGGGCTGACCACACCTCCATCGGAGAGTCAGACAACGGAGGGGAGGTCAGATCCGGCCAGTATCCCGGAAGAGGGAAGCAGTGACAGAAGTAGTGTAACGGTCAGGAGGAAGGTCACTGGGTTGGCGCGAGAGGCAAGTTCAAATGTACAGGAGCGCGGGACAGCAGAGAATGAGGATTGGGAACCGGGTCCAAAAGCCTGCAGGAGGGAGGGGGAGAAGCTAAGCGACTCAGCGTCGGAAGAGTCCAGAAAGGGCAATGCCCCAGCGGGCAGGAGGACCCAGAGGAGGAGAGAGCAGCGTAAAAGGTGGAGCAGGGCTAGGATCTTAAACTGGTGTCATAGGGGAGGAGACTCAGACGGTACTTCGCCGGTCTGGGGTTAAGACGTAGAGCTGCGCGCTGCGGCTTGGAAATGGAAACTGAACATCAATAAAGACTTTTGTACATAACGACAGCCTGGCATTGGTCCTCTGTGAGCTGGGACCTAGGGGCAGCTCTGACAATTATGTAAAAGGAATGTATTACATTTCCTTAAATTCTGCAACAATGAGCAGTATCTGATTAACTCAGACCATTAGTGCAAGGATTTACAGTTGTGCAAGAGAATTTCCTCTCTCTTTTGCAGCTTTGTGCTCTGTATCCTCCCAAAATCTGCTATACAGAATTGGGAAAACCCCCAGAATTCATTTAGGGGATACACAGAAGGAGGAAGAGAGGGGGGATATGTTCCTTTCTACAACCATACATTATTTTGTTGCTGTCATGATTTAGCTACATCCGTAAAGATAAAGCGCTTTATGTGCATTATAACAATTTGACACCAGATGGCGATTTGGAGTCCTGTCTTTCATCAACAGGACTTCCTAGTACCTTTGGTTAAGAACTTAATTCGTTCTGGAGGTCCATTCTTAACCTAAAACCATTCTTAACCTGAGATATCACTTTAGCTAATGGGGCCTCCCACTGCCGCCATACTGTTTTTGTTCTTATTCTGAGGTAAAGTTCTTAACCCGAGGTACTACTTCCAGGTTAGCGGAGTCTGTAACCCAAAGTATTTGTAACCCAAGGTACCACTGTAAATCAATTTTTGATGTGTCTAGATCCAGTTTTAGATGGAGACCTCCCTATCAGCATATTTTTCAGGAAAAGGGCTACATTGAGAGGGAATTTGGAATGAATGGGAACTCTGGCACCGGCAAATCTAGAAAAATAGCGCTGATCCCTACAAACCTTTCTCCTTATAATCGTAACTGTAAAGGCAAAACAGATCATTTTTTCAGAGGGGTAAGGGGATTTGTCCCTTAATAAATAGTTCAGCATATAACCAATCCATCTCTCAATTGGGAGATTTAAATATTTGAACAAAGCTTCTCTTAAGTCCTCATAGATGGAACAAACCAGTAAGTAGTTGGGTGAATATTCAGGCCCCTTACCTTTACATAGGCAAACAACATAGGGGATCTGGCGAGAGCAGCCTTCAACTATGACAGAGTTGTAAAAGCTTTTCCCCGTTTGGTATTTGTGATGTGCTTACATAGTGAGGGAGCTGAATGGGTGGTTTGGCATACGAAGGTGCAGGACTGTCTCCTACCCCCCCCCCCATGAGGCAAGGTGAGGCAACCATCTTAGGTGGCTGGATCCATAGGGGCAGCAGATCTGGCCTAGAAGGAATTCCTTGCCCCTGCTGCTGGCACAGTGGCAACAACAGCCGCACTGCGCTTCTTAAAGACCAGATTTGCCCCTCCCCCACAATCAGGTTGCCTCTTCAGTGGCCTCTTGGCCAATAGGAGGCACTTCTGGTCTCCTATGCTTGTTTCCTGTGGTGATCTTTATTCCTCACCCTTCGCATTGTTCCAGATGTCGATCTGCACTTATCTCTTCTTCCCTGGAATTGCTTCAGCTGCCAACATGTCTTGGGACAGACTTGCCAAGGAGCACATTTGACCATGAAATTATGCTTCTAAATATGATATTTCATATGACAAGGTGTCACCTCAATATCTAACACACTCAGAATATCTCATGGAAGATCATAATCATCAAAAATTTGTAGTATTATCTTATTCCAAGACTGAGGCTCTCTATTGTTAAAAATCTGAATCTCCTTGAAACCTCCATCCCATTTTAACATTTTATCAATAAATACCTAAGGGAAAGTATATGCACTCTGACCTTCACTGAACAAACACCAGTTTACATAGGAGTTAACTCTAAGGTGGCAAGGGGTCTTCACCCCCCCCCCCCGCCTTATAAAATGCCTGACTGAGCCGGTCCCTCCCAAAGTTGATGGGCATGGCAGCTGATCTGTCTGTCTCTCCTAGTTGCCTTCAGACAGGGTGCCATAGACACTGCCCCCCCCCAATTCCTCTGATTGAGCATCCTGGCAGGATACTTTGGTCATGCATACAGCAGGCATCAGTAGTATTAGTATACTACCTCCTGTCTATTGGTTATGCCCCACCCCTCTAGAGTTTCATTGAACATGTCATATGACACTGCACCTCAAAAGTCCCATCTCAGATGTCCCACCTCCAAGGGCCACTATGAAATAACTTGGGGGAGATCCACGTAACCCATCTGTGATGATGGCACACCACTGCCTACTTCAAGTAGATAGGGACCACCGCCTCTTTCAAGGAGGCATCAATCACCTCCCTGACCCAGTCAGCTGTCCCCTCCCTGCTACTTTTCCTCAGACAAGAGGGGCAAGGGGCAATGTCCTTGAATCTTACCAATTGAAACTCATCCAACACTTCAGGGCTAGACAGTGCTCTGGACACCGCTTGAGATTCAACCTCAAAATGCTTTGCAAACAAGTCACAGCACTGACAAGTCACAACCACCCTCCCTGGCTCCCAATGACAGGCCCTCCCCATTTTCACCTTGGAGCTTTCCTTTTCTCATCCTGCCTCTCACCCCAGGAGATGCCCACTTTTCCACCTCTCCACCTAGTTATGTGGGATGTGAAACACAGGAGCAGTCAAGTACAACATTCCTAGAGGAACATGTTTACAGATGGGGACGGATGTTTGTCCAGTCAGCAGGTAAACTTCCTGTTTCCTTCTGGGCTGGGACAGACTTCCTCTGCATGTGACTAGAGGTGGGTGTGGCCTCACCTGTGCAGGTAATGACAAAAGCACAGAGCAGGGCCAAGAGAGGACAAAGGAACTATCTTCTTATGAGATAGATTCCAAGTGTATATTATTTCATTAAGCTAAGTCTGCCTTCTGGGATCTGATTGTGAACAGAATGTGAGTAAACTCTTTTTATACTTTTGTAAAATACTGTGTCATCTCTTATATTTTATGAGGGAATAAGGGGAAATTACCAGAATAGTTAATAAGCATTAGCGAGCCTGAGCAATCACATCCATTGCAAGTTTAAAATTAAGGGGAATGTTACTCTGCTGAAATTGTGGAACTTGTTAACACAAGTTGGATAAGGATATAATCAGACAATATATCCTCTCCTGCATCCCTGAACATTCCCACAGGTTAAAGGCACCAGGTTGAGATTCCCCCCCACCACCACTTGACAGCACATTAAGCCTTCTATTTTAGTTTATTTTAATAGCTCAATCCAATACTTTAATATCATCATGTGGTTGAGACATCTTAGCATTGCCTCATATTTGTGTGCCCCCCCTTTTTTAGTGTGAGGGGGTTTCCTAATTAATGAAACATTGAAAATAAATGGGGAGGGGAAATGCCACATTTTCTTAGATGTGATTACACACATATTACTTTACACCATCCTTTAGAAATTCTGTTAGCATAAGCAAATACAAAAGACACACCGATAGAAAGGAAATGAGTAGAAGGAGGTATATTTAAAATAAAATAAAGAGCAACAACCATGGCGGGTTGCCAAGAAGAGATAACACAATAAAAATTCCTTCCCATCTGTTTTTTATTCAATGTTTACAGGGAGATGCTTGGGAATGCAGCCTCTTGGAATAATGGCATAGTCCTGAGTAAATCTCCACTCCCCTTCTCCCCCACTTCCTCATTCGTCAACAGCACCATCCCCTCTATGGTTGCCTCTTAGGGCCATCTGTCTTTGAGCTCTTTGCTCGCAGGGTTCAGGGAGATGGTGGGTCTGAAATGCTTTCTAGTGATAATGTCTCAGCCAGCTGCTCTGGATCTGCCTTCTCCTACTCTCCCATTATTTCCCAACTTCTCCCCTCATCTTCCTATGAGCTGTGATCTCCCTCAAACCTCTGTTGTAATTCTGAACTGTCTTCTTCTCTGGAAGGGTCAGGTTGGGGAGGCGGTCTCCACCATTCCTTCTCTGCCCAGTCCCTGACATCACTCCCCTCTCCAGAGCCCTCCTCCACCCATCCCAGTAGTTTTGGTCAGTTGGGGTGGCATGTATGCAACACCCTTTGCAAGTATGGTGAATGGACATGTTCTGCATACCCCCATGATCTTTCTTCCGGTCAATACCCCCCCCCCACAACAATCAGGTATTGCAACTTCTTTCTTTGCATCCTGGAGTCTAGAATTTGTTCTACTTCGTACTCTTCCTCTCCTTCTACCATGTGTAGCTGCCTGGTAAGGGTGTGCAGGCACGACGGGTGACAAGACTGATCTGTGCAAGATGGGGTGAATCTTCATAGACACAGGCAATCGGAGCGAGAAAGTCAGAGAGTTGATCTGGTCCACAAGTTCAAACGGGCCCACTCTCTGTGGGTCCAGTTTCCTGCACCTGCCCTTCTGTGGCAATTCAGGTTTTGACAGCCACAACTGACCTTCCACATTAATCTCGGTGCCAGGTTGTCAGTGCACATCAGACGATATCTTATAGGCTTCTTTAGCACAGTCCAAACACTGTGCAACAACATATATTCAGAGGCTTACTGGTTCTCATACTGGAGGGAAGATAGCTATTATAAATATATTAAAAACAAAATACTGATAAGTTACAAAACTGACAGTGCAAACTTGAATGACCCCATGGATACAAGCAGGTTCCTTGTTCACCTGATTTCTGGGAAGAGCATGTGTGTGAGATGCTAACTGTTAATTACTTTGTGCCTTATTAGGAATAGGTTGTTTCCAGCTCAGCTTTCATAAAGCCAGAGGGAAGAACACATTTATTAAAAGTACCTACTTATTGAGAGTGTAAATGTGGTTGAACTGGAAGAGGCACCTAGCTGACTCCCACAGAGTTCCTTAAAAAGATTGCATCCAATATGAAAAAAGAGATTTGTGTTACAATATAAAAATATAGGATGCACTCCCTATTTCCATAATTTCCTGCTCCTCACTGGACCAGTGTAGGGATCAGATGGGATTACCATGAGGAATTATAAAATATACATCAAGCCATTGTGTCCACGATGAAGACATTGTGTTGACTGGGTTTGATATATTGATGATAGTTTCTGATTAAATCCCATAAGATTCTGCATTCATGTCCTTTTCATGCCCTTTTGACTCTACTGTCCATTTCTCTCTCTTAATATGTCACGTACATAGCAATACATAGGTGGTAGTGATCTGGTCTTTCTGGCCATCCTTCTTATCATATTTATTTCTCACCGCTGGGGTTGCCAGATGCACCCCTTTGTAGTTCTCAACTTATTTACCAACCCTTTGTAGTTCTCAAGTTATTTACTATCCCTTTGTAGTTCTCAACATATTTACCCCAAAATATATGCATGCTAATTAGTGTTGTAGTGTAACTTTTTCCCCACCTGGGGTTTGATGAAATGCTCAGAGGAAATATGATTGTTCTTACGAGCACTGTGTAAAAGATTCTTTTGCTAATAAAATGGCCTGGCGAGGGGTGTGGTTTATGCACTTTCTCTGAGAGCCTTGCTGGTCAAAGCCTCGTGTCTTGATTTTTAATCAGGGTCCAATCCTTCCTTTACTTTGAGAATGCAACAGACCAGTCCTTCCCAGTTGGAATCCTTGGACACCTGTCCTTGGCCCATAATTCCCTCAAGTCAGCTTCTTCTTTCATAGGTTACCTACTTGGCTTTTGATCACTCTGGCATTATGAGGGCCTCCCTGAGGATATATGAGGATTTTCACAGTTGGTTTTGATTAGCACCCAGGCTGAACAAGACAGAGGTCTGGGAGCAGTGCAATGGTTGGGGAAACCCCTGATTTCTGGTCTGAAAGGTGCTTCCAGCAGGAGGCATAAGGACTCTGACAGGGTCCTGGAGTCCAACTGTCTTCTTCCCAAAGCCTTTTAAGGACTAACTAGGCTTTGGGAAAGGAGCCCTCACGTCTCCTTCCCAGTGCCGCTGCCACCCCAGGAGTTGCTTCTGTGACCCTTCTCTGCTGGCAGGTAGAAATCAGGACACCATGCAATCAAGGCACAACCCATGACAGCTTAATGAATTCTCTAGACAGTCCGGCCAAATCGGGACTGTTCAGGGGTATACATTCAAATCAGCTTTAAAATAATTTTATCTCCAAAGGTGAATGGACTCTTGAACTGTAAGGAGAATATGAGAACATTTACAAAGCAAAATGGTCAGAGCTGGAGGCCCATAGGATTGGTGTAAAAGCCCAATGCCTTTGAATATGACTTTTTGTATGTTGTTTTTTAACAAAACTAAGGTACCTGAAGTAGAGACATCACCTTGCCAACAAAGGTCCGTATAGTTAAAGCTATGGTTTTCCCAGTAGTGATGTATGGAAGTGAGAGCTGGACCATAAAGAAGGCTGATCGCCGAAGAATTGATGCTTTTGAATTATGGTGCTGGAGGAGATTCTTGAGAGTCCCATGGACTGCAAGAAGATCAAACCTCTCCATTCTGAAGGAAATCAGCCCTGAGTGCTCACTGGAAGGACTGATTGTGAAGCTGAGGCTCCAGTACTTTGGCCACCTCATGAGAAGAGAAGACTCCCTGGAGAAGACCCTGATGTTGGGAAAGATGGAGGGCACAAGGAGAAGGGGGCGACAGAGGACGAGATGGTTGGATAGTGTTTTCGAGGTTACCAGCATGAGTCTGACCAAGCTGCGGGGGGCAGTGGAGGACAGGAGTGCCTGGCGTTCTCTGGTCCATGGGGTCACGAAGAGTTGGACACGACTAAACGACTAAACAACAACAAGGTACCTGAAGAAACAAAGATCATTAGGCCCAGCCAGTCTCTTTCACCACCTGTTCTAACACTTTTATCATTTCACTTATTTGAGAGATGTGTCATCTATATTGAGGTTAGATGATATAACCATGCATTGAAAAACTGTCAAATCTCTGCTTGCCTGCAGTTTTACATTAAAAACAAAACTTTGATGCTTTATATCAGGAAATACCATACTTCCCCATTCCAAACAATCGATTTGAATGATACACATTTTAGAAGCAACTTTTTTCTTTTCCGCAATCATTAATATTTATCACAATAAGTATAATGATACACAATACAGCACTTTAGCAGTTTGCTCCAATCCTTCCAGCCAAATATATTTATTGGTGAGGGATGGGGTAGAAAACTTTCGCTTTCAAGGAAGGAAGCAAGCTTCCTTTGAATGTGGAGGTGGAACATAGACATTGTGGGTTATTTTGCCCTGCTTGAGTTTGTCTAATCCTCTTTTCAAGTAATCTAAGCTGGTGGCCATCACTGCCTCCTATGGAAGTGAGTTCCATGATTGAACTATGAACTGCATAAAATATTATACAGCACATAGCTTCTGAACTGCACTAATCATGCTTTACCCCTGCTTTCAACTATTTCAGCTAAAATATTTGTGATATTATGGGGTTAATCGTTAAATAGAATACTTTTCTTTCTTCTTTAACTTACTAAACACAAGCAAAATAATTAAGAAACATTAGATTACCTTCTCCTGGACATCAGAAATTCTGCTGAAGTGAAGCATAATCTTATAAATTGATTTTCCTTAGGTCTAATTGGAGATGAATTTTTTTAAAAAGTTGTGAATGCATTTATGTATGCCACAATGGCCACAAGGATACTCCTGGCTCAGAAATGAAAATCACAGGAGATTCCAACATTGGAAGAATGGTGGAGTAAGATGGTGGAATACGTTGAGTTAGCAAAGCTGATGAGGAAGATCCGGAATCAGCGCGACGAACTGTTTCAAAAGGACTGGAGCAAATTTATATTGTATATGAAAGAACTAATTTACATTTAATAAGGGGAAATAGAAAAATAAGAGAGAAGGTAAATAAAAGTGGTTATAGAAATGCTAAGAATAAAGTAAATACGTATGGCAATCAGAAGAAGGGGCTGGAGGAGGTCGATGCTCGGATAGAGCAATGTTTCAGCTTATTGAATAATGTATGGATATTGTGATTACAAAAAACTGAAAAATGTAATAAAATTATTTTTAAAAAAGAAAAGAAGCGAAGCATAATCTGCATCAGAAAATTATTCAGTTTAATCATAGAATTGTAGAGTCCAACCACTGTAACTCCCCCCATGGGACTCAACCATGAGATTGAGAGTTTCATGCTCTACTGACTGCGCTATAGAAAACCCACATCAGCAGTGAAAGCCACAGTTGGATAGACCTAACAGCAGACTAGTCACATTTACAGAAGAGGCTATCAGTAGCAATTAATTTGATGGATATACCATTTCCAGAAGCTGGGGGAGAACAGGGGGAGTGGGCGACTGCCCTTCTGTTGTGATAGTCCTGTACCCATGGACATCTGATCAGCCACTCCATGAAGGATGCTGCTACACTGCAGGGTTCTTCGTGTCTTCTGGAAATGGAGGGTGGGATTTGAAGCAGGGATAAACAACTAGCTGGATTCAGTTCAAGACAACGTGACCAAAGACAGTCATCACTAAACAAATCAGCTGGCTCAAAGTATCCTCAGCCTTTCACAACAATCTGACACAATTAGAACAAGGAGGGGCAAAGTTCAGTAAAATGATTTAATCAGCTCTCAGTAATGATCTTTGAGCCATTGTACTCTATTCAGTGTCTACCAGTGTGTCCCTGGCACCTTTCAACAGACCTGAGCTATGTCTAGCTTTGCCAGCTGAGCAGTCACCTGAGCAGCACCTTGAGGCTTTCATTGCACTTTGATTAGTGGCCTGGAAGAAGAGAAAAAGTATATTGCTCCTTCCAACTCAGTAAGCAAAGGCAAAAAGCAGAGGCATTGGCTCGGAATTATTTTTTCTACTTTTAAAGATGAGCATAGTCACATGGCCTCAATTGACTTTGCAGCCTTCTTGGAACAAGTTGCTCATTTGGAGCTGTTTGTGGTCCTGCAGTAACATTACCTTACAGTGGTACCTCTGGTTAAGAACTTAATTTGTCCTGGAGTTCCATTCTTAAGCTGAAACCTTTCTTATTCTGAGACGTGCTTTCACTAATGGGGCCTCCTGCTGCGCGCGATTTCCATTCGCATCCTGGGGCAAAGTTTGCAACTAGGAGCAGCTACTTCCAGGTTTGTGGAGTTCGTAACCCGAAGCATTCATAGCCAGAAGCATTCGTATCCAGAGGTATCACTCTGCTTTCTACCTCAGCCTTACTTGCCTGCACCTGAAGTGATTGCTTCACTGCCACTGAGTCACCCTCCTTTTTTCTGTGTGAATCAGTTCTACTGGTTGAAACCTCCATTGCCGCCACGTGCGCTGCAATATGAAGTCAACATTTTAACCATAGCTCATCCCATCCTTCGCAGTCTTGCTAGGATGGATATAGTACCCAGTCTTTTCTCTTCTTTAGAAGAGGAATCCTCAGATGGAGACTGTATTGAGGAGGTTTCTTGTAGGTGGCTTCTGGACTTTGCCATTGCCTTTTTTTGTTCTCAGCTCCTTCATTGGGTGCTGTCAGAATTTAAATTTTAAATTAATTGTATAGAAGAAGAAATTTGAAAAGTGCCTGTTGACAACTAATTAGATTGTGGTGAAATAATTCAGACAATTTCAACAGTGAGCTTTGAATTTCATCATTTTCTCTCTGTCTTTATGCCAAAGGGAAAAGAAACCCTCCTCTTCCCATAATTCACTGAACATTTGTCCCCAAGTGTTGCCTGCAGCACAAACACGTAGCCTATAAATCCCTCCAAGTAAGCCTCTACGGGCATCAGTTCTCTTTCTAGAATGATGAAGGCACTCCTGAGCACATGCCTCCTCTTGCCCCTGCTTTCTTCAGGTAAGTAGGAACCAGTAGGATGGGCAACTTTTAATTATATTTATTTTTATTTTTTTTAAATTCTTTTTATTAAGTTTCATTTGCAACATACACAAAACGGAGATAAATTAAAAGAAAAATATAGCTACACATAAAACAAGAAAAAGGTAAAAAAAAGAAAAAAGACTAATACACATAACAAATTTAAATATATAACTTTGATACACAAACTGACTTCCTTCCCTGCTGATTTCGGGTTTCTTAGTTTAAAAACTTCATTTTCTACAGCTGGTATTGATTACTGGTTTATACATCGTAAGTTTTATAACAGACCTGCTATAGTTGGTAAGTTTCTATAGTTTCCTTCAATATAGACCATAAATTTATTCCAATCACCAATTAACTTTGTATTTTTTTGATTTCTAATTTTTTGCATCATTTTTGCCAATTCAACAGATTCAAATAATTTTGTTTGCCAATCCCTCACCATTGGTATGTTTGTGCTTTTCCAATTTTGTGCGATTAGTATTCTGGCCGCTTCTGTCGAGTATTGAAATAGAATTTTGTCTTCTTTCCTAATTTCTTCTCCACTAATTCCTAATAGGAAGGCCTCTGGTTTTTTAGGGAATGTGTATTTAAATATTTTTTTTTAACTCATTATAGATCAAATTCCAGAATTTCTTCACCTCCTCGCATGTCCACCACATATGTATAAAATTACCTTCTTTTATTTTGCATTTCCAGCAGGCCTTATTTCCAGTCTTATACATCTTGCTTAGTTTTACTGGTGTTATATACCACCTATATATCATCTTCTCTAGGTTTTCTCTAATTGCAACACTTGCCGTAAATTTTATTCCGTCGTTCCATAATTTTGACCATTTTTCATATTCTGTGTTGTGCCCCAGATCCATCGCCCATTTTATCATAACCTCCTTGATTTCTTCATCTTTTGTATCCCATTCTAATAATATATTGTACATTTTAGATAGTAACTTGGTTTTGCTTTCAATTATTTCAATCTGGAATTTGGATTTCTTTTCATTCATTCCTACTTTTTTATCTTCCGTCCATATTGCGTTTATTTGATGGTATTGTAACCAGCCTGTTAATTTTCCTTTCAAATCGTCGTATGGTCTTAATTTCCAGCTGCCTTCAGATCTTGTCAGTAAATCTTCATATGTCAGTCTTTGCTCTTCCATATTTACTTTTTTAATTGTTAGGATATCTGTTGGGGACAACCACCAAGGTGTTTTCCATTCTAAAAGTTTTTTATTTTTCTCCCAAACTTCATATAATGGTCCTCTAATGATATGACTTGAAAACCCTTTGTGAACCTTCTCTTTGTTTGACCACAAGTAGGCATGCCAACCGAACCTGTTGTTAGACCCTTCTAAATCTAATAAATCGGTATTTTCTAGGGTTATCCAGCCTTTAACCCAGCATAGGCAGGCGGCCTCGTAATATAATTTTAGGTTTGGGACTGAAAAACCCCCTCTTTCTTTTCGGTCTGTAAGTAGTTTAAATCTGATCCTCAGCCTTCTCCCCTGCCATATGAATTTCGAAAGGGTTTTCTGCCAATCTTTAAATATTTTAGGACCTCTGATCACTGGAATATTTTGGAACAGGAACAACATTCTTGGGAGTACATTCATTTTTATTGCCTCCATCCTACCCATCCACGAGAGTTTAACTCTGTTCCAAGTATCTAGATCTTTTTTAATTTCCTTCCACGTTGTCAAGTAATTGTCTTGGATTAAATTTATATTTTTTGGTGTGAGCCATATTCCCAAATATTTTATTTTTTTTGCCACCTTGATTCCGTATTGTCTCTCTAATTTTTCTCTTTCATCTTTTCCCAGATTCTTAGTCATCATTTTTGTCTTTGATTTATTCAATTTGAAACCGGATAGCTTGCCATATTCCTCTAATATCTCCAGCGCTTTGCTAATACTTTTTTGCGGCTCTTCCAAGGATAACATCAGGTCGTCTGCATAGGCTTTTAGTTTGTATTCCTTTATTCCTACTTTAATCCCTTGGATCTCTGGTATTGTTCTTATTTTGTTCGCTAACACTTCTAATACCGTGATGAATAAAAGCGGGGAGAGAGGGCATCCCTGTCTTGTTCCTTTTTCGATTTTAAATGTATTTGTAAGGTTATTGTTTATAATCAATTTGGCAGATTGGGTTGAATATATTGCCTCTATTCCTTTCATAAACTCGCCCTCTATCCCTGCTTTCTCCATGGATTTTAGTAGGAACAACCAAGAAACGTTATCAAACTCCTTTTCCGCATCTATAAAGATCAACGCCGCCAGTACTTCATTATTAATTTCCAAATATTCAATTATATTTATAATATGTCTTACGTTATCCTTCAAAAACCTATTTGGGAGGAATCCTGCCTGGTCTTTGTGGATTAAGTTTACTAAACACTTTTTCAATCTGTTAACCATAATATCTGCGTAGATTTTATAATCATTATTTAGTAAAGATATCGGCCTATAATTCTTGATATTCAATTTATCCGTGTCCGGTTTAGGGATTATCGTAATATGAGCCTCTCTCCAAGACTCTGGTATTCTTCCTCCTCCTAAGATGTTGTTCATAGTATCACGCAGCGCTGGTATCAATTGGTTTTCTAAAACTTTATAGTATTTGGCAGATAAACCATCCGGTCCCGGGGCCTTTCCCAATTTCATTTTTTTTATCGCATTCTGGATTTCTTCTATTTTTATAGGTTTATTTAGCTGAGCTCTTTCTTCTTCTGCTACGGTCTTCCCTCTGCAGTTCTCTAGATATTTTTCTATTTGGGTTAAATCTTCCTCTTCTTTCTTATATAATTTCTCATAAAATTTGAGAAAAGTTTTTTGTATTCTTTTTGGGTCTTCTATCAATTCTTCCTCTATCTTTATTTTATTTATCACATTTTGTTTTTTTTCTTCTTCTGAGTTGCCAGGCTAATAATTTTCCCGTTTTATTCGCTGATTCAAAATATTTTTGCTTCATTAACTTAATTTTCCATTCAATTTCTTGGTTTGTTAACATTGAGTATTGTGTTTGTAGTATTTTTGTTGTTTGTATGTTTTGTTCATCTTTCGGGTTTTCTGTTAATTTTTTCTCGCACTCTCTTAGCTGTCTAAGAATTTCTTCTTTCTTTTGCTGTCTTGTTTTCCTCTTATAGTTGTTTTGTTGAATGAAGAAACCTCTTAGGACAGCCTTACTGGCGTCCCAAACTACTTCTATATTTGTTTCTGCATTGAGGTTCAGATCAAAGTAATCTTTTAGGGTTACTTTAGCTTTTTCAATAACTTCTTTGCTATCTAATAAGTATTCGTTCAACCTCCATCTAAAACCCCCCTGTGATACGCCTTTTATTTCCAATGTTATCGGATTATGGTCGGAGAGGGTTCTCGGTTGAATTTCACATTTTGTAGATCTTAAGGTAAGTTCCCTCCAGATTTGGTCTATTCTGTCCCAGCTTTTGTGTACTTCTGAGAAAAAGGTAAAGTGCTTTTCTGTTGGATGCTTGTGTCTCCAGATGTCTATTAAATCCATGTTTTCTTCCAAGTCCTCAAATGATTTTGGTAGCTTCCCTTGGTTTCGTTTTTTCTTTTCTGTTTGTCTATCAATTTCTGGTGTCGGCACTGCATTGAAGTCTCCCAGTAATATCGTCCTGTTGCTTTCTAATTCTAATAAGACTTGTTCTAATTTCTTAAAAAATTCTAATTTGTTTGAGTTTGGGGCATATATATTTATCACGTTTAGTTTTTCCCCCTGGAAGCTGATTTGCACCCCCAATATCCTTCCTTCCTCATCTTTGTAGATCAGTTTAGGTTCCCATTTTTCATTGACATATGTTACTACTCTTTTTTTCTCTACCGTGGAGTTTATAAATTCTGCTCCTAATTTCTTATTTATCAAGATATGTTTATGCTTTTTGGTCACGTGAGTCTCTTGTATACAAATTACATCCAGTTTTTTCTTTTTCAAGACACTTCCAATTTTATTCCTTTTAGTTTTTTCATTCATACCATTTACATTCCATGTTAGAATTTTTAGGTTCATTATTACGTTTGTCTACTAATAGACCAATAAATTACCAATTAAAATTCGGGTAGTTTTGCTTTCTGTTTCTTCTTCTTCCTCTTCCGCTTCTTCTTCCCCTGCTTCCCCTTCTCCTTCCTCCTCCTCCTCTTCTCCCTCCGCTCCCCTCTCCCTCTCCCCTCCCCCCTTCTCTCCTTTGCCTCCTCTCTCCTCTATATCACCGTTTTTCCCTCCATATCTCTCCTCCATCTTCCCGAGATCTTTTTCATATCTACGCAAAAATTTACCCACTTCCTGGCTTTCAGTAATCTTGAATCTTTTTTCCTTGTAGAAAAAGGAGATCCCTTCGGGGAATTCCCATCTATGTTGTATGCCGTTCTTTTTCAGAATATTTACTAACTGTTTGTAACCCTCTCTTTTACGTAGAAGCCTGGTTGGTATTTCTTTGAAGATAATAATTGGTCTACCTTCAATTACTAATTTCTTTTGGTAGCTTTCTCTTAAAATTATATTTCTCATCTCTATCGATTTGAAAATCACTAAAGAGTCTCCTGGAACCTTTTTCAGTTTAGTTTGTTTGGACCTTATTTTTATTCTAAAGACATTTTCTGTTGTTTGTGCAACTTCCTCTTCCTTCAAAGCTAACCACTTCGCCAATTCTTTAGTCATTTTTCCTTTAATGTCCTCATTAATTTCTTCCCCTACTCCTCTGAATTTCAAGTTTAGCTGTTTTTGTTTCATTTCCATCATTGCTAAATTGTCCAAAACCTGGTCCTGGCTCCTACTCAGTTCTCCAAAATTCTCTTTTAATTTTTCTGCCTCCTTTCTCTGTTCTTTCATCTCTCTTTGTATTTTTTTGTTTGAGTCTTCTAAGGTCTTTGATCGAGTCGTTAGTTCTTTTATTTTGTTTGACAATTCCCCTACCACACCCTCTATCTTCTTATCAATCGATTCATGCATCTCTCCTAATTTTCTCTCCATATGGATTTCGTTCTGTTTAAATTCCTTCTTTATTTTCAACCATAATATATCTAGATCTTTAATTTCCTCTTGTCGCGATGCTTTCCTCTCTGATGGTGTTCCTACTGACTTTTTCCCATTCTTTCCCAACATTTTCCCGGCTTTCACTCTCCCTCACCCTTTATCCTTAATTTTTACACTTGTGTCTCTCCCCTAAGGGGCGCACAATCTTGACCAACTTTAATTTTCTCAAGAGGAATGCACTGACCTTCCCTTAATCAAGTTAAGACGATACTGTCAAATTCAACCATCAGATGTCCCCACCTTTCAAATATTATCCTAGTATATCAAACTATTTTTACACTTTATCTTTAAATCAACCTTACTCAAGTTGAGGCAATATTGTCAAATTCAACAATCAGGTGTCCCCCACCTCTCAAATATTATCCTAATATGTCAAACTATTTTTGCACTTTATAAATTTTCCGAGTCTGGAATTTTACCTTCAGATCTCAATTAAGTTCATTAGATTTCATTTACCACCCATATATTTCAAATACATAATCAAACGAAATCAAAACTTGTTAGCAATATAGAGATATGGTGATATAATAAAGCCAGATTAAGGGGTTATTAGTCTTATATGATGAGGAAGGTATAAGAAGAAGAGATGGAGTGATAAAGACGGGGGTAGGGGGTTGAGAGTATGTTGAGGCAATTTATTTCTCCTTCTTTTAATCACTCTTCAGCCACTTGTTTGACTTAATCCATTTCAGCGGGGTGTAGGCAGTATTTGGTAATCTATCTGGGTAATACTCCTTCAAAAAATAACTGGCTGGAAAGGGGAGGGAGGAGAAAGGGGGAAAATGGGGAAAAGGGGAAAAGGGAGGGGGAAAGGAGGAGCAGGAAATTCCAAAGTTTTCAGAGTTCCAATGTAGTCCAGAGATGGTCCGTAGAGGAAAAAGAATTCCAACTAGGTTCCAGCTTCTTAACTTTCTAGCCTCTCTACTGGAACATTCCAGTCGGGAAGCTATACTGGAAGGAGAGTTCAGGAATCCAGAATTATCTATTGTTCATTCAATGGGGGGGGGGGGTGGAAGCTTCTATTCCCACCCCTTTTTAAACTCAGTTCATAGGTAGATCAAATCCAAAAAGTTTTAAATCCAAAAAGTTTAAATCCTTCGGCACGCGGGGTATTTCCAAAAATATAGTTTAATCCTTTATAACAGGGCAAAATAAATAAGGTCCAGCTGGTTGCTATGTTAGAGAAAAGATAGATAGTAACGGGCCATATAAACTCGAGTCCTGCACAATCTCCCTCCAACTATTAGTAAAGGGTATGGAAGGGCAAAGTCCGAAATAAAAAGAGGAAGCCAAAAAATCCAAATTCTTCTAGCTTATTCTGAGTGGTATAAATTAGAGTCTGTAATCAGCGCTGGTGAGGAGGGGAGATAATTACTTATTCACGCTGTAGCGAGATTTAAACTGGAGAAAATGAAGGGAGAAAATTCCCCTTCAGCGCCATTACAGTCTGTGTATGTTCCGTCTTTCCTTCTCTCCCCTCTCTCTCCCTTGCCCTTCCACTTCTAATTGAAGCTTCCGCTAAGTCCTTTCTTTGTGCCCAGTCACTTTAAATCCTCCTCTTATTCTTTCGTGCTCACCCAATGCGATACAAAGTCTCTAAAGTTTTCTTTCTTTTGGCCACTTTTGTTTTGTTTCCTTTGCCTCGCTTAACTACCACCAAGGACTTTCACTTCTCCGTTTCTACAGCGGGTAAGTGGTAGTTTCTTTGTTTCGCTCTTACGATTTTAGTTCCAGCACCATCTTAGATCCGAAATACAGGTCGGGCTCCTTATTTTAATCCGTTTACATCCAGCGCTTCCTTAGTTTATATCTTTTAATTTTTAGTTCCAGATAAATCTCTCAACACCAAGGGTGTCTGTTCTTAAAGTTACGGAGATTTGTCGCCTTTTCAGTGAGAGCTAGAGGCATCGCCACATGGGGTCCACAGAGCTTACCGTTCACGTTTCTCAGTCCCGTCGCTCCCGAGTCTCTCAAAAGTGAAAAAACCCGAAGGAACTCCGGAACCATTCCAACGCTGCTGGTTAGCATTTCCCTCAAGGGGGCCCCCCTTGAGATTTTGGGGTCGCAGTGCCTTTGCATTGCCCCACAAAACCCGGTGCAGTTCGGAGAAGCCCTTCAGCGGCTTCACCGCGCTCCCTTGCTGCTTGCGATCCAAACCGGAAGTCCTGTTGCCAACTTTTAATTATATTTAGAGGACAGAGGAATCCGGAGAGCTGAATTTAAGAAAGCTAGTGTGCTGTAGTCATTAGATGGTCAAGCAAGGATCCAGGAGACCAGGGTTCAAATCTCCACTCAGCCATGGAGCTCACTGTGGGATCCTGGACAAATCACTATACTTCAGGTTAAACTTACCTCACAGGGTTCTTATGAGGATAAAATGGGGAGCGGAGAACCATGTACACAGCCTTGAGCTGCTTGGAGGCAAGTGCAGAAATCAAATAAATAAATAAATAAAAATAGAAACCAAGAGCAACTGAAATGGATAGAGTTTTAAAATGATATTTGAAATATGCTAGTAACTGAAGGTACTATGTTTAGTAGCCACTGGTAGCCTAATTCTGCATCATTTGTGTAAACCTTTTCTGTAGCCATTCAAATTGGTAGCTTTGTCAGTCTTACGAGAAAGGAATCAAAATGTTTGTATTTCCACTTTGTCCATATCATGCAGAACAGTATGTGCTTCCAGGAAGTCCCCTCTTTCTCCCCTCTTAACTGTCCTACCCCCCCTTCAAGTCCAACTCTCTTCACCTACATTTAACAATGTTCATTTAACTCTGCTTAAAACTGGTTGAAATGCAAAATCTTCTCCCCAAGAGGTCTAGTAAGTGATGGTACAGAGTATTCCTACAGAGGGTTCCCAGTTCCCCCAATGCTTTTTTTCATGCCTAAATGATGGGATAAGACCAATTTAGATTTAAAACTGGACCTTCAGGTAAGGGGGAAAGGATCTGTCACAATTTGCCTTCCTCTTGCTCATCGTCTGGCCATTGCTCCTTTAGCTAAGCTCACATCTAAGATTGTAATCAAACTGTAGAAGAACTAAAGGCATTGAAGTGGATGGGAGGAAAAATGGGCCGTGATAAAGGGAGGGTTTACCTTCAAACCGCTTGGAAATAATTAAACCAGTGTTCTGGCCAATGGCTTTTACTCATTTATTTTTTTTTTTTTAAAAAGAACTAATTAACTTTAACTCCATTTCATTTAAAAGATTTACCGTATTTTTCGCTCTATAACACGCACCAGACCATAACACGCACGTCGTTTTTAGAGGAGGAAAACAAGAAAAAAAATATTCTAAACGAAATAGTGGATATATGATTTTTGTGGTTCATGCAGTGGCTACAGACATGTGATCTGACAGTGAGTTTGGAGTAGCCCAATGCAAAAATCCTGAGGATCCATGTGGATCCATGCTTTGTAACCATGGAGGAGGGAAGGAAGGGGAACCATGGATCCTCTGTTCACGACTGCAGCAGATCCCCCCCCCCGCCACCCACAGGCATTCGGTCCATAACACGCACAGACATTTCCCCTTACTTTCTAGAAGGAAAAAGTGAGTGTTATGGTGCAAAAAATACGGTAATTCACTCTCACCTCCTTCTCTGTGTCAAATGAAGGAAACCACAAAACCAAATAATAATAACGTTAATGATAATAATAATAATCCATGAAGTAATCTTTTGTTCCTATCCTCAGCATTACCTCTGTACTGCAGACATGAGTTTAACAGTACTGGACTGACATATGTTCGCAGTGTAAAAAAACCTTGTAACTTGCAAGAAGATTCCTGTGTTGCCAGTGTTCTGCGTACAAATATAGGTAAGATTTATCCGATTTTTGTCTTTTGTTTTTGAAATTAATAAGTTAGTGGTAAGGAAGCTGTGTCACATTTGCTGTAGATGAATGAGAACTCCGATCTGCCTCCTCTATCCTGCCACCAGTCAGAGATGATGGGAGATGAAGTCCAGAAACATCTGGAGGATCACAACTTCCCAATCCTGCAGTAAGGAATCGCTAACATTTGAAAATGGGGAATCTAAAATCACCTGATCACAAGCATCAGACTTCCAGCTTGATGTACATGTTCACCCATCCTCCTTCCCTAGAGTGTGTGGTTGCCATTTTGTGGTTCGCCTCAAATGCCAAAATACCTTGGGACTATTCTGGGTGCAATGGTGGTGCTCACTTGACCATCTGTTCCTACATCATTGCTACATACTTGGAGAGAGAGGGGAAATGGGACAGTGAGGTTGGTGCAGTTGAAGTGCCCTGCCAAGTCTTCTTCCTTGGCGATCACTTGTAGCTGAGTAAATTTATCTTCCATAAACATGGTTTTAACAATGAGTCCGTAAGTGACTGTGGAGGCCAATTCTGGATCCACACGTCCTTCCACGGTTTTGGTTTCCAGGCAGGAATTGATCATGGTGTGGATTTGCCAAGCACGCCTTCCTCCTAGCATGTTTTCCATTGCATCCTGAGTTCATGTGTCTTCAAAGCCTATGACACCTTTGGTTAAAGGCTTTTCTCCAACTGGAGTGCTCACAGGCCAGTGTTTCCCAGTTGTCAGTGTTGATACTACATTTTTTTAGATTTGCCATGAGACAGTCTTTAAACCTCTGCCAAGTATCTTGGGTTGGGCAACAGGAGTTCAGAAAAGTATTTTCCCACCCTGTAAACGGTTATGATCAACTAGCAGAGAGAATGCAGAAGTATAGAAGAAGCCATGATTCTTCATGCTGCAGATTGGACCTGAAATGAAGTTCTACATTCATTCCAAATTTAATGCCTTTTACTCTGGTCTATGATCGTAATAAAGCTTTGAAAGCTTCGGTTATATTTTACAAACTACAGTTGCAATCAAAATTATTCACGCCCCATTGCAAATTGGGTTGATTATCAAATTTTACAGACTTCTAGCTGTTTGCATTGAGCAAAGCAAACAATGGACAATGGCTGCTTCAAGTGTTTCCCCGAAATTCAGCTGAGAATGCAACTGATACTGCCAAGAAGAACAACATTATTTATTTCAGTCGAAAGACCTACAAAATCATTTTCAAAAACAAGATAAAAGAGAAATACAATGAAGATTAAAAGGCGGTCACTTTGTTTTATCCACAGTATGTAGGTTTCTATTTCTTATTACTTCTGAGAGAAACTTAGCCAAGGCCAGGGTAGTATCATCTGACTTATATTGGCTTCTCTAGTCTCACTATTATTCAACCCATCCTTGGCAATCATCTTTTAAATACCTGCAGAAAAATTGTGTATTCCACCAGGTTCATACAAGCCATTCAGAATACATCTTTCCATTGGATAATTGATATCTGTTTCTTTACTTTTAATAGCTTTTATTGAATGCTTTAAGTATTATGGCTGGAAGACATTTTGATATTTTTTTCTTTCTATGACATGGTGGTATGTACATATTTTAATTCATAAAACCCATCACTTTATATTGCCAAATTTAATAATACTTTCCATGTTATTTGTTTGAAAAGGTTCTCATTCAGACATTACAGAAAATTGGAACCATTACAATGAACGTGCCTTAGGAGCAATAAAGCTCCATATCTAGTTAATTCTTTCAAATTCTTTTTCATAGTGAAATTCCAAGAGCAACTTTGGAATCAATGCTCGTCATCCAGATACTGTTCCTCAGGCTATTACAGCTTCACTGCAGGGGATGGTAAATTCTTTCAGATGAAGAAGCACTGCTGCAGGACTAAAATGTGTAACAATGCAACTCTCAGCCGTACGTATCTGCATCAATTTAGAATCATTAACATGTTAGGGTTTTGCACTGAATGTGGCCATGGCTTGGATCCTTAGTCAATCAGCAGTACTTAGAGAAACCTGTGCCTCATTCAAATGGGGTGAGACAGCCCCAGCTGGCTACAGGTTGGGTTGAGCAGCTCAGGACTCTTAGGGGCTTTGAAGGGATGGAGAGTCAGGCAGGATGGGGAGGCAGTCATGAGGAGAAACTGTGAAAAAGAGGGACCTAGCTGGAGACACGGGTGGCACTGTGGGTTAAACGACAGAGCCTAGGGTTTGCCAATCAGAAGTTTGGCGGTTCAAATCCCCGCAATGGGGTGAGCTTCCATTGCTCGATCCCTGCTCCTGCCAACCTAGCAGTTCAAAAGCACGAAGTGCAAGTAGATAACTAAGTACTGCTCCAATGGGAAGGTAAACGGCATTTCCGAGCGCTCATCTAGTTCGCCAGAAGTGGCTTAGTCATGCTGCCAGATGACCCAGAAGCTGGTTGCAGACAAACGACAGCTCCCTTGGGCAATAAAGTGAGATGAGCACCACAACCCCAGAGTTGTCCGCGACTGGATCTAATGGTCAGGGGTCCCTTTACCTTTTACTTGGCATATACGTCTGCCAGAGAAGGGATGGGTTGCCTTTCCAACCAGGCCTCTCCTTCTTCCTTCCCCTCAAAGCAGCACCATGCAGAATCAGATCATCCTTCTGATAGGTGGGAGGATCTGATCCTGCACAGTGCCAGTGCCCCTTGTCCCAGCCATATTTTTACTGTATGTTAAGATATGGTTACACATCGCCCCTATATCCAAGTGATGTGAGATTCCATGGGTACTAGGCATGCTGTAACCCAGGCTCTGTTTCCTGTGGGACCATAATGCACTGTGATGTCTTTATGATATATGGTTATGCATAAATATATACAACCTGAGGCCTACAATGAAGACATCCACCAGAATATGTCCTCTCCCTCTCATAGGCACAGCAGCAGCCTTGCCTTGGCAGTTTGTCTTTTTCTGAGAACAGTCACATCCCTCATATTCTAATAAAACCTAATCCTTTTTCTATTACTACACAGGGAGCAGCCTCCATTCCTTTGATGTGCTGCAGTGCTAATCTGCTATTTTAATGACCCACTTCCCCAAAATGGTTACCTCGGAAGTACCGTATTTTTCGCAGTATAGGACACACTTTTCCCCCTCCAAAAATGAAGGGGAAATGTGTGTGCGTCCTATGGGGTGAATGCAGGCTTTCGCTGAAGCCTGGAGAGTGAGAAGGGTCGGTGCACACCAACCCGTCTCGCTCTCCAGGCTTCGCGGACCTCTCCGCAAGCAGCGGGAGCGCTCCCGCTGCTTGCGGAGAGTTGCCTGCATGCCAAAGCCTGCGCGCGCTGAGCTCAACGCGTCCAGGCTTCGCAGACCTCTCCGCAAGCAGCAGGAGCCAGCACTGGGCTCCCACGGCTTGCAGAGAGCTGCCTGTTTGGGGACTGGGGTCGGGGGAAGCACGGGCCTGGGGGAAAATATATAGGGCATCCTATAGGGCAAAAAATACGGTAGATTGCTTCTGACATGAGTCATGTTTATTTCCTACTGTTAGGTCCTGCCTTAGTTCCTTGTAATTCTCAGAGCATCAGAAACGCTTCAAAGAGTCAATTTGACAGCAGTAAAATCAGTTATTTATTTGTCATGAGAAAAAGGTACAGACAGGCTAATGCTCATTGCCTGTCCTGCCAAAAAGAAGAGCCCCCTCTCTGGGCTTGCCAGCCTTTTTATACCCCCTGTGACGGTCTATCATCTGATTTCCCAGAAAACATGTGATTTACAAGAAATGGTATAGAATTAAAACTTTCGTTTTTCCATAAAAGGGGCTAACTTCCTAATTTCACGTATTCTAGTTCCTCCGTCCTCCTGGGCTGCTGGAGTTGGTATAGCAACCCATTATCTTTTGGCTGAGCAATCAGTCATTCCTCATGCTTCTATGGGAAGGGGGGGTCTGTAGGGAGAGGAAGCCCAAAGGGATTCTTGCTTTTATTATTATTATGTAAATAAGATAATATAATTAGCTATATACCTAGGAAAGTTTTTCCATATATAATATGTGTGTATATATATATATAAGTGTATATATATATATATATATATATATATATATATATATATATATGAATATATATATATATATATATATATATATATATATATATATATATCTGTCAGAGCTGCCTCCAGGTCCCAGCTCACAGAGGACCAACGCTAGGCTGTAGTTATGTACAAAAGTCTTTATTGAGATTCAGTTTCCATTTTAAAGCCGCAGCGTGCAGCTCTACGTCCCAACCTTAGACCGGCGAAGTCCCGTCTGCGTCTCCTCCCCTTCCACACCAGTTTAAGACCCTCGCCTTGCTCCACCTCTTCCTAAGTTCCTTTCTCCTCTGGGCCCTCCTGCCCGCTAGGGTCTCATCTTTCCTGGACTCCTCTGACGCTGACCCTGACGATTCTTGCCCCTCCTTCCGGCGGGCTTTAGGACCTGGTTCCCTATCCGGGCTACCTTCTGTGCCGCTCGCCTGTACCTTTGAACTTGGCGCGCGCGCCCAGCCTGCAACTTTCCTCTTGACCGTTAACTCGCTCTCCGATGGAGGCGTGGTCAACCCTGACTCATCTTCTCTCGCTGGTGGTGCATATGTGGGCTCTGACACCTGGAACTCCTCCCCCCCACTGCGCTCTGGTGGGGAAGCTGGTCCTGATTTCCAACTGCTGCTCTGGGAGTCCCCGCTGGCCCCTTGCTTCTGGGGTGTCCCCCTTGGCTCGCCCCTTGCCCTGCCCATCGGCGCCCCCTTCTGTGAATCTTCCGATTCGCTGGAGAGGCTCATGGAATCTCTCGGGCTGCTGTCATATTCTCCTACGCTGCCCTCTGATTGCTCCCCCTCGCTCTCCATCTCTTCTCCTCCCTGCGCTCCCGCTGAGTCCCTGACATCCATCCCCCCTCGAAGCCCCCCCTTCCCCCCTCCCTCTCTTCTGGCGTGGGTTCCGGGTGCTCCAATGCTGTGGGGGTGCATGCCGGATACCGGTCTTTCCCCCTGGCATGCTGCCAGTCCGTGACGGGTACATCGACATCGCTCTCCTCCGCTTCCATCTCGTTGCCGGCGTGCTCGAACCCAGGATCCTCCCCCAACCCGTCCATGCCCCCTTGTTCCCCCATTTCCTCTGGGGAGTCTGCGTGCCAGGGCCCTCTGATCAGTCCCCTGCGCCACTCCTCCTCGGGTTGAGTGTCCCACCAATAAGAGCGTTCCGCACCCAAGTCTGAGACCGACCCCTCCGGCGAGGTAGTCTCTGGAACCGTCTCCTCAGCCGAGGAGAACCCCTGAAACGTACTGGCTGAGAGTGTGGGGGTGAAAAGATATTCGTCAAAATAATCCTCCGGCATGGGCCTGTGTGGGAAGAGTGCGTGGAACTCGTCTTTGAGGTAGTGCTCCTCCACCGCATAGTACGGCACCCAGCTGTTGGCGCTGGCCGGGGCACCTTCCCTTGCGATGAGATATTCGACCCCCTCTTCCCCCCATCTCGAGTCCAAAATCTCCGTCACCTCGTTGAGTGGCCCCGCCCTCGGCGACCCCCCTGTCCTGGGTGCGTCACTAAGCGGACTGGGAGCCATCCCTGGCTCCTGAAACCTGTGAGGTGCCTTGTAGGGCGTTAGCACCGATCTATGAAAGACCGGGTGCATTCTGGAACCCTCCGGTAGTGTCAAACGGAAAGCCACTGGGTTGATCTGTGCCTCGACTAGGTAAGGGCCCAGCTGCTTGTGTCCTAGCTTCTTCTTAGCTAAGGATCTGGCCGGCACTGCCTGGGCCGCTAACCAGACCCAGTCCCCTACCTCTGATTGCTCCCCCTCGCTCTCCATCTCTTCTCCTCCCTGCGCTCCCGCTGAGTCCCTGACATTATCTGAATCCAATAGAGATTTTAGTGTAAGAGATAATATAGGAATATAACATCCATCAAAGAGAGACTACCCCCAGCCCAGCCCTCCCTCTGCTAGAAGAACAGTTCATTGTTTTATGGCTAGGTTTTATGACCTTGGCACATTCCTGCAAGGGGCCCAGGATATTTCAGTCTGTTAAAGAAAGAAGGTTTGTTCTGCCACAGGCAGAAGGAAGAAGAGCAGTGTTGGATATAAAAAAGAAAATAATATACTATAAAATAATAGCCTTATGGCCCTTCAGTAGGATTTAGAAGTGTCTAAAGAAGGGTAAGTTATGTCAGTTTAGGAATTTTGCCTACATTAATTAACCAAGTGGATAAGTAAAAAAATAAAAATGAAAATCGGGGTCAAGAATACAATCTTCAAGATGCCTTTATAACATTCCCTATGCATAATTAGCCGTGAATGATATTTAAAGCAACATAATTGGATACCTAGGTGCATGAACAGCTCATAAACAGGTTATGGTCCCTTTAAGATAACATTCAATTAGATGGTCCAAATATGGGCGTTACAACCCACCCATCTTATCCAGGTGTCCTCCTAAATAACCCTTGAACTGCTTCTGGTCCGTCTTTTAATTGACAAAATAAGCACTGTCTAAGCTGGCAGTTATTATTAATTATTATTATTTATTGAATTTATATACTGCCCTGTACCTGCAGGTCTCAGGGAATTCACAGAAAGTGATGGTTAGTTCATTGCTGAAGTGCATCTTGGAACTTTGAAGTGTCAGGCATAGCTCTAATGGCTTTAGCCCAAACGTAGCAGAGTTTTCCTGCACAGCGAAGAAGCTAGTTGAGGTGGAAATGACTAGTCAGCTAGACTCAGAATAACTATTTACAGGATTTATTAAAAGGAAAAAGAAACCAGCAGAGTTTCTGCATACAAAACAAAGTAAAATAAATCCTTTCTTTCTCTCTCTCTTAACCTTACACAGCACTCCTACTCCTAACACGCCACACCCCAAACGTACTAGCATTCCTAGATAACAGAGTTGAGGACTGGTCATTAACCAATCGGAGTGAGTAGTTTCTAGGTCAAGCAGACCTTGGCTTTCTGCCAAGAGTAAATTGACACTGCCTTGAGTTAATTGTGTGAAGCCAGAATCTGTAAGTTTTCATGAGAATCAATTAACAGAAACTGAACACCCCCTCACAGATTCTGCTGGACAATTAACATCAAATAACACCTATGTAGGAGATTGTTTTTCCAGCAAACCTAAACCCTTGCACATTTGCTTGTTCTTTATCTTTGCCAATGGTTTAGTTAATACATCTGCTACATTTTCTTCACTTGGTACATAAGTACATGTGATTATATTGTCTTATACACAGCAACGTACATTTTGGTATTTTACAGAGATATGTTTGGAACGTGATTTGAAACCCTCTGTTTTACTTAAGGTTATACAAGCCTGATTATCAATGTAAACTCGTACTGGTTCTCCACAATTTACATTTAAATCTGTTAACAAATGCTTGAAATAAATCACCTCGTTGCACAATTCACTCAATGCGGTGTACTCGGATTCCTTTGATGACACACTTACAACGTCTTGCTTGCGTGACCGCCAGCTGATTAAAGCTCCACCGACCATTATGACTAGTCCTGTGACAGATTTTTCTATCTGGCAAATTTCCCCAGTCACTATCACAGTAGCAACTCAACATTTTATCCTCTGAAGAATTTAATTGTAACATATAGCCAATTGTCTGTTTGAGGTATCTCAGAACTTGTTTTACCCCTTTCCAGGCATTTAGTGTGGGTTTTGAGACCAATCTACTCAATATGCCTACTGCATAGCTAATATCAGGTCTGGACCATTGTGCTAGATACAATAAACTTCCAATTGCAGAATTATATATATCAGGATGTTCAAATTCAGGACTCTCATCTATATGAAGTGTTTTTATGAAACCTGGATCCATAGGCACCACTGCCCCTTTTGCAATCCTGCATCCTGTATGTAGTCAGTAGTTGTTTAACTTTGTTCTGCTGACTAATTAGGCAGCTGCCATCTTGGGCCCAGCACACTTCCAACCCTAGATATGTCCTAACCGGGCCTAAGTCCTTCATTTTGAACTTACTGGACAATTGCTTGGCAAACCTTTTAGTTTGTTCATCTGTTTTGCAAGCATACAATACATCATCTACATAAATCAGACAAAACTCTTGATCACTGCCTGTACCACGTACATAAACACAATTGTCAGCTGTACTCTGCTTGAAACCAAATGACACTAAGGCCTCATGGAAACATTTGTTCCAAGATCTTGCCGCCTGTTTGAGACCATATAGAGCTTTGTTTAATTTCAACACTCTATTGGAACCTGTCTCATAACCAGGCGGTTCGGCTAGATACAGGTCTTCTGATATTGATGCATGTAAATATGCAGTCTGGATATCAAAATGGTTTATTTTTTTTTTTCTTGTTACAAAGGAAATGTATTTATTTATTTTTTTATAAATATTTATTAAGATTTTTTAGAATACAAAATGCAAAAATAATAAACAATATAACATAAATCATAACACATTTTTCAGAACTTCTTTGGACTCCCTCACGTCTCCCACTCCCACTTACATCGTTAAAAATTTTTCCTAGCAATTTATCATCTTGTTTATATTCTTAAATTTTGTTCAGTTAATTTAATCTATTCTCCACAAATTTTATATTTCCCTCAATCTCACTTATCATCAATTTCAAATCTAATTCAGTGGTAGGCAATTATTTATGATCTAGCATCCTTCTTAGCCTTCAACCAAATTACAATACTTTTGTAGATAAATCTTGAATTTCTTCCAGTCTTCTTCAACCCTCTCTTCTCCCAGGTCTCGAATTCTGCCAGTCATCTCGGCCAGTTGCATATAGTCCATCAGCTGCATCTGCCACTCTTCCAGTGTGGGTAGATCTTGAGTTTTCCAACTCTTGGCAATGAGTATCCTTGCTGCCGTTGTTGCATACATAAAAAATGTTCGGTCCTTCTTTAACACCTTCTGGCCGACAATGCCCAGAAGGAAGGCCTCTGGTTTCTTGGTAAAGGTATACTTAAATACCTTTTTCAGCTCATTATAAATCATTTCCCAGAAGGCCTTCACTCTAGGGCAAGTCCACCAGAGGTGAAAGAATGTTCCTTCGTGTTCTTTACATTTCCAACATTTATTATCAGACAAATGGTATATTTTGGCAAGTTTAACTGGGGTCATGTACCATCTATATATCATTTTCATTACATTTTCCTTCAAAGCACTACATGCAGTGAAGTTCAGCCCGGTGGTCCACAACCTTTCCCAGTCCTCGAACATAATATTATGCCCAATATCCTGAGCCCACTTTATCATAACCGATTTAACCATTTCGTCTTGTGTATTCCATTTCAGCAGCAAGTTATACATTCTTGATAATACCTTAGTTTTTGGTTCTAGCAATTCTGTTTCCAACTTCGATTTCTCCACCTGGAACCCTACCTTTTTATCATTTTTAAAAACTTCTTTAATCTGAGCGTAATGTAACCAGTCTCGCACTTTATCCTTCATTTTCTCCAAACTCTGCAATTTCCAATTGTCTCCGTCTTTTTCTAATATTTCCCAATATTTTGGCCAGTTGGCCTCCATATTGGGTCTTTTTCGGGCCTTAGCTTCCAGAGGTGAAAGCCACCTCGGAGTTTTATTTTCCAGTAAGTCTTTGTATTTTGTCCAGACTTTAAAAACTGCTTTCCTGACAATATGGTTCTTAAAGACCTTATTAGTCTTAACCTTATCGTACCATAGATATGCATGCCAACCAAAGGCATTGTTAAACCCTTCCAAATCCAATACGTCAGTGTCTTCGAGAAGTAGCCAGTCTTTTAGCCAGCAAAAGGCTGCGGCTTCATAATACAACTTTAGGTCTGGCAGGGCAAAGCCCCCTCTTTCTTTCGCATCAGTTAGTATCTTAAACTTAATTCTGGGCTTTTTGCCCTGCCAGACAAATCTAGATATATCTCTCTGCCACTTCCGGAAGCACTCTGTCTTGTCCACAATCTGCAATGTTTGAAACAAAAACAACATCCTTGGCAATACATTCATCTTAACAGCAGCGATTCGGCCTAACAGAGAAAGCTTCAATTTTGTCCAACTATCCAAATCTCTCTTAATTTCAGACCAACATTTTTCGTAATTATCCTTAAATAGACTCAGATTTTTTGCTGTTATGTTTACCCCTAGGTACTTTACTTTTTTAACCACAGTTAGTTCCGTTTCTCTCTGAAACTGTTCCGACTCTGCATCTGTCAGATTTTTCCCCAACACCTTAGTTTTCTGTTTATTTAGTTTAAATCCTGCCACCCGACCAAAATCTTGGATCAGTTGTAATACTCTTTTTGTACTAGATTCTGGCTCCTGCAGGGTCAAAACTAGGTCATCTGCAAAAGCTTTAAGTTTATATTGTTTCGCTCCGACCTGAATCCCTTCCACCAACCGGTCCCCTCTAATCATATTCAAGAGCACCTCCAGAACTGATATAAATAACAAAGGGGAAATCGGGCAGCCTTGTCGTGTTCCTTTTTCAATTTTAAACTCTTCAGTAACCACATTGTTTACTATCAATTTAGCCTTTTGTTCTGAATATATTGCATCAATCCCATTCTCAAAACCCCGACCCACTCCCATTTCTTTTAAATTTCCCTTCATAAATTTCCAAGAGATATTATCAAAGGCCTTCTCCGCATCTATAAAGATTAACACTGCTTTTGTATTTATATCAGTTTGCAAAAGTTCCAAAATGTCAATAATGTTCCTTGTATTAGCAAACATGTGTCTACCTGGGAGAAAGCCTGCCTGGTCTTTATGAATTACTTCATTTAGAACTTTTTTTAATCTACTTGCCAAAACATCTGCAAAAATTTTGTAATCCACATTTAAAAGGGAGATGGGACGGTAGTTCTTAAGTTGCGTCTTTTCAGCTTCCGATTTTGGTATCAATGTGATAAAAGCTTCCTTCCACGATTCCGGCGCCCTCTTCCCCTCCATAATTTCATTGCTAACCTCCATCAGTGGTTGAATCAAGTGGTCTTTTAATATCTTATAATATTTGGAGGTTAGCCCGTCTGGCCCTGGAGATTTGCCCGGTTTCATATTTTGAATGGCTTGTTCAATTTCTTGACATGTTATTTTACTGTTCAGGAGAGATCTATTTTCTTGTGACAACCTTTTAAGTCTATTTTTCTCCAAAAATTGTTTTATCTCGTCCTCATTCTGCGGCCCTTGGGTATATAATTTTTTGAAATATTTCTGGAAACACTTTCTAATCTCCGTGGGGTTCTGAATATTTCTTCCTTCAATTTCCAAATTTGTAAATGTATTCAATTTTTGTCTCTTCTTCAACTGCCAAGCTAGCAGTTTCCCACATTTGTTTGCCGATTCAAAAGTTTTTTGTTTCATTAATTTAATCTTCCACTCTATTTCCTGGTTTATCAGTTTAGAATACTGTGCTTGATAGAGTTTGATTTCTCTCAAGATCGGCAGGGACTTCGGGTTTGATCTTAACTTCTTCTCTAATTCTTTTATTTTCTCCAAAATCTTATCTTTTCTGTCATTTTGTATCCTCTTCCTTGCCGCATTCTGTTGTATCAAGAACCCCCTCATCACAGCTTTACTTGCATCCCAAATAATTCTTTTTTCCACCGTAGTGTTCATATTTATCTCAAAGTAATCCTTCAATGCTTTCTGGGCCTTCTTAGTAATCTCCTGATCTCTAAACAGATTGTCATTCATCTTCCATCTAAAGGAACCAGTTGGTAATAGTATCATATCCATTTTCAGTGCATTATGGTCGGAGCAGGTTTTTGGGCAGATTTCCACCTTTCTGACCTTCGGTGCCAGACCTCTAGTTATCCATATTTGGTCGATTCTTGTCCAGGTCAGCTGAGCTTCAGAGAAGAATGTTCCTTCTTTTCCCAAGGGATTCTTCGTTCTCCAAATGTCAATCCAGTCCATATTGTCAGTCAGTTCAAAAAAGGTCTTTGGTAGTCTGCCATCTTTAGTGACATTCTGGCTTTGTGACTTATCCATGTTAGTTGATACGACCCCATTCATGTCTCCCATCATGATGATGTTGTCATAATCCAGATATTCCAGCATAGTCTCATGCAACTTCTTGAAAAATTCCGACTTCCCTTCATTTGGTGCATGGATATCAAAATGGTTTAACAGGAGTTTTCTCTTTGCTCCAAGCGTTAGAATCAGCCTTACACTGTCCCCCTTAGCAGTAGGGGAAAAAGTCTCGTCATAATCTTTTCCAGGCCTCTGAGAGTATCCCTGAGCCACTAAATGAGCTTTGTATTTGTACTTTCCTGTCACCAGAGGTTTAAGTTTGTACACCCACCTGCAGCCTACAATCTTTGCCCCCTCAGGCACTGCTACTGGTGTAAAAACCTTGTGCTCATTCAGAGAGGACATCTCTTCTTCCATTGCCTGTTTCCAGAGCTCTGCCTCCTCTTTTGGTAACTTTAACACCTCCTGAAAACTCTTGGGCTCTGCAACACGTCACCCTTATTCTTCATGGGAAAAATCCAAGAGTAACGCGTGGCGTCGTCCACAATTGTTAATGAAAAACGCGATCCACCCCTGCTTACAGCAAATGGACCAATTACGTCCATGTGAACCAGCTGTAGCGGTGACTCACTAACTCTGTCACTTCTGGGGTAAGACACTCTGTGGGTTTTAACCTTTTTACAGACATTACAATCAAGGTACTTGTTACAACTCTTTAAATTACCCCCATCAGCCAATTCAGACATTTTTAGTACACTTTTCCAGCAAGCATGCCCCATTTTCCTATGCAATAAGTGCACACAGTTGTCATGTATAGCTTTGTTATTCACTGCAGGCTGAGATTTACTGACTACTGCTGCAACTTGAGATCCTGCTTTAAGCCAAAACAAGCCTCCCTCTGACTTAGCAGTGCCTAAAATTTCACCAGCCTTCTTAATAATGCAACTGTCTCCTTCAAAATACACTTTAAACCCAGCTTTTAGCAAACAATCTACAGACATCAGATTGCTCCTTAATGAAGGCACACAAAGTACATTTTGCAGGCATTCATGAAAACAAGGAACAAAAACTGCACCCCCCAAAATCACTTCGGAAGTACTTCCGTCTGCTAGGGCCACCTGGCTGCGCTGTGCTGAGTTCTTGGAAACAAACAATTCATCTGAATTTACGATGTGCCGAGACGCTCCCGAATCAACCACCCAGACAGTTTGTTTCTCATCAGCAATCTTGACCTCGGCGGTCACCAGCTGAGCCGACTGTTTTCGTTTGAAGAATTTCTTTTTATGCTGCTGCTGCTGCTGCTGCTGCTGATCTCGTCTCTGCTCTTGCACCGGCCACTGAGACTTGACCAACTCCGGACATTGTCGTTTTAGATGCGCTGAAGACCCACATCGGAAACAACGCCTAACAGCAAACGCTGACTCCTCATCGGTACGCTGCTTTTGCTTCACCTCTGGCACGGCATGAGAACTCCTTCCAAACCGCCCGCCTGTAGAAGCCTCTGCAGCAAATGACCTTTCTTGCCTCTTCTGCCATTCTTCAATCAAACGCCCAGTGATGTAACTGACTGATAAATCACGCTCCTGTATGCCTTCTAGAGACAAAACTAAATTATCCCAGCTTTCCGGGAGAGAACTCAAAATAATGGCCACCTTCTCCTGCTGGTCTAACACACAGTCTCTTTCCTGTAGCGCAGCAAACTTTAACTGTAAACTGTGTAGGTGTTCCTGCATTGTAACCCCAGGCTGTAACATTGCCTTGTACAATGCCTTGCGAATGAACAGCTTGGAAACCGCTGTCTCACGCACATGAAGTTCTTTAAGTGCTAGCCACACACCTCTAGCTGTCTTGATTCCCCTCACATACGGCAACTGGGAATCTTCCAGCCCCAAAACAATTGTGGCCCTTGCTCTTTGGTCTTTATCGAGGTCTTCATCATCAGGCTTCGCAGGAAACTTACTCACCACTTGCCAGAGACGATCCCTCTGCAGCACTGCCTGCATGCGTTCCGACCACAGCAAGTAATTGGAGTCATTCAGATGCTCAAAAGCCATCTGAACTGGTTGTGAGGCCATCTTGAGAGCGATGTCCCTGGAACCCGGAACCAGCTACTCACGACCACCAAGAGAGAGAACAGGAACCACAGCACCCAGCACTCACACACTGCAGCTGTTGTCCTTGTGTCCACTGCATCACCAGCTCACAACAGTCAGGAACCAGCCAGTGTCCATCTGCTGCACCAACAGGAACAACAGCTTCCGGAACTACTGGAACCAACACCGTTGATGCTGACACCACCACAACTCAGGCTGGCAGCACAATACCCATAACCTCTTGGAACTTTGAAGTGTCAGGCATAGCTCTAATGGCTTTAGCCCAAACGTAGCAGAGTTTTCCTGCACAGCGAAGAAGCTAGTTGAGGTGGAAATGACTAGTCAGCTAGACTCAGAATAACTATTTACAGGATTTATTAAAAGGAAAAAGAAACCAGCAGAGTTTCTGCATACAAAACAAAGTAAAATAAATCCTTTCTTTCTCTCTCTCTTAACCTTACACAGCACTCCTACTCCTAACACGCCACACCCCAAACGTACTAGCATTACTAGATAACAGAGTTGAGGGCTGGTCGTTAACCAATCGGAGTGAGTAGTTTCTAGGTCAAGCAGACCTTGGCTTTCTGCCAAGAGTAAATTGACACTGCCTTGAGTTAATTGTGTGAAGCCAGAATCTGTAAGTTTTCATGAGAATCAATTAACAGAAACTGAACAGTGCAAAAGACAGCCAGAAACTCTGTACAAAGATAAGGGACTAAGAGCATATGCTTTCATACAGGCTACACCATAATCAATGGCAGGAAAACCTTCTGAGAGATTGAGAAGGGAAGAAAGTTCACACTCCCCCAGCTCCCTCTATGTAAAGGTCATTCATCTCAGAGAACAATGGTGACTTTGTCCCATGCTCAGTCCTGAACCCAGATTGTGTCTAGATTATATTTTATCCAAGAGTACTTGTAGCTGCCCCACCAAAACTGGAAGGCCCTAGGGTGGATTGCATTAATATAACACAGAGATACAAAAACAGAGAAAAACATCAGCATGCTCACTATACTTTTGATTTTGGCAGTTCCTGATCGCAACATGCTGGCTGAAAATGGTTTGCATTGCCCATCCTGCTTCTCCAAAGGGAAGGAAATGTGTAAAAGTGAGAAGACCATCCACTGCCTAGAGAATGAGACCCAATGTGTTGTTTTTAAAGGAATTATTTTTATAGGTAAGATTGCTACTCAGACAAGGAAAAAAGGCCTAGTAATTCTTGGTCATGCAGACTCTCTCCGTGTCTCCTTCTCTCCCTTCCTCCCTTTCCCTTGCATGTTGCTGGAACAATGAGAGGGATCATATATCTCACTGGCCCCACTCTGCACCCTACTGTATTGTTTTGCCTGCCTGGTCTGTGTCCTTTAACTCTCATAATGCCACTTGATTGTCTGGAAGGAGGATTCAGATTGAGATGTGTATATAAAATACCCTTCTGAACAAAAGTAAAAAAAGTGCATTGATTGCTTCACCCCAGTTGAATCGGGATCTCTCCACAACTAGGATGCAGTCCAGGACAAAATGTGTCCATCTTGCTCAGAAAAATATTTATTATGTAAAAGGAATGTATTACATTTCCTTAAATTCTGTGACAATGAGCAGTATCTGGTTAACTCAGACCATTAGTGCAAGGATTTACAGTTGTGCCAGAGAATTTATTCTCTCTTCTGCATGTATGTGCTCTGTATCCTCCCAAAATCTCCTCCACAGAATTGGGAAAACGCTCAGAATTCATTTAGGGGATACACAGAAAGAGGAAGAGAGGGGGGATATGTTCCCTTCTACAACCTTACATTATTTTGTTGATGTCATGATTTAGCTACATCCGTAAAGATAAAGTGCTTTATATGCATTATAACAATTTGACACCAGATGGCACTTGGGAGTCCCGTCTTTCATTAACAGGATTTCCTATTACCTCTGGTTAATAACTTAATTAATTCCGGAGGTCCGTTCTTAACCTGAAACCATTCTTTCAGCATATTTTTCAGGAATAAGGCTACATTGAGAGGGAATTTGGAATGAATGGGGGAGGGGCATATGGCTGATTTGCCTCAGGAGGACAGAGGCAGATTCCAGGCCCTTTGTGATGCTTCTGCCCTACATTCTTTCTTCTCTTATTTATGCTGCCCTTTACAGCCTTGGCTTTGCTAGTTTCTCTTTTAAGGGTTGAGTAACAATTCTGAGGTGAGTACCTGATTGGCTCTTGGGAGTCGCCTTTTTCACCTGCTTTATGTTTGATGCGTTTAACATGAAAATAGATATGGTAAAATAAAAGGATGATTCTCTGGATACTTAGATCACAGTGGGGCAATGAGGGAGCCTCAGTTGGCACCCAACCATCCTGAGAGACAATGAAGTGCATCTCCAGCTTTTTTTGCTGCTGCATCACCCTGTTGACTTATGGCAGGTTCACACACTCAAGGTTCAGACACCAAGGTGGGAGTGTTGTTTTCAGATATTGCTGTGTGGTTAGCATGTGACTTTTAACATGCCCAGGAGATGGCAGGGATAGAATTCCTCCCATTTTATTGCAAATCACCTGCCCACCAGAATTTGATTTGGTTAATCTTATCAATTAGGCCTGTTTTCAAATTCTCTGATTTCATTATATCTTATACCGTATTTTTCATCCTATAGGGCGCACCGGCCCATAGGACGCACATCGTTTTTTTTTGGGGGGGGGGAATGAATACAAAAAAAATTTCCCCCGCCCCAAGCCTCGCACGCCCGGCGGGAGCTCCTGCCGGGCGCACGAGGCTTGCAGGCACTCGCCCGAAGCACGGGGAGCCCTCCGGAGGACTCCCTGTGCTTCGGGCAACAGGCTGCCACCCCAAGCCTTGCCCGCTCGGCGGGAGCTCCTGCCGGGCGCGCAAGGCTTGCAGGCACTCGCCCAAAGCACGGGAGCCCTCCGGAGGGCTCCGCGTGCTTCGGGCGGAAGGCTGCCTGCAAGCCTCGCGCGCCCGGTGGGACCTCGCTTGCAGGCACTCGCCCGAAGCACCGTGCTTCGGGCAACAGGCTGCCACCCCAAGCTTTGCGCGCTCGGCGGGAGCTCCTGCCGGGCGCGCAAGGCTTGCGGACACTTGCCGGGGCTGCAGGCTGCTGCCCGCAAGCCTTGTGAGCCTGCGGGAACTCCCGCCGGGCTTGCAAGGCTTGCGCACAGCTTCCTGAAGCCTGGAGAGCGAGAGGGGTTGGTGCGCACTGATACCTCTTGCTCTCCAGGCTTCAGCGAAAGCCTGCATTTGCCTCATAGGACGCACACACATTTCCCCTTCATTTTTGGAGGGGAAAAAGTGCGCCCTATGGGGCGAAAAATACGGTAAGTATAACCTGTTTATTAATATTCTTTGTGTCTTGAGAGTCCTTTGGGTATGATACCAATTTTAAATTATATCTTCTAATGCTGAAACTTTTGTATATTCCTGTTCTGAGGAAATTATGATATTTCTCAGATTTCTTAAATATACTCTTTTAAAAACTTATTAAAATTATCATTCACCGTCACAGTCCCTGAGTAAAGGACTAATGTCAACATTTCTCCCCCCCCCCCCCAGATGTAATTCAGCTCCACAATTTCACTTTCCAAGGTTGTGGAACAACAGATTTTTGTGCCATCGGGAAAAATCAAAGACACATAAATGGAGCTGGGGGCTTTGTCCTTTCTGTTACCCAAGAAAGTTGTTACAATGCTTCACGAATCTCACACCAGTCTGAACATGAAGAGTGAATGGGACAGTGTCGACCTCTAAAATCTATGGCAATGAGGGGGAATTGGAGGCCTAGTGTTGAAATTCAGGACTCAGGATCTCTGTTTCTTTCTTTTTTGCTTTTGGTTGAAGTAAAGGGAAGCAAGGGGCAGAGAAAAAGAGGTCAGAATACGGGAATTGTGGATTCTTACTTCACAGAATCCTGTTGTGTATCATTAAAAAACAGTTAAGTTTTCATTATAACGATTACAATGCAAAATAAATGGTTATGGAGAATCAAATGCTGGTTCTCAGATCTGTTTCTTTCAGATACAAATACAATTATGATTTATTGATTAGCCACACAGATTACGAAAGGCGCAATACATAAAACAGAATAAAAACAAAATGAACACATTGCACAACTAAAATTATTATTAGAATCAATGATTCCTTAGATAAGAGGTTTCTCCTTTGAAAGATTTAAATTAGGGCATATTTTAAGGCAGAGTTCATTGGAGCTCAGCTCAGGCACCTCTCAGGTTAGTGCCATTGTCATTCTAAGAGAACAAGGAACAAGTTCGTGGTGAACTCTGGCACTGGCAAATCTAGAAAAATAGCGCTGATCCCTACAAACCTTTCTCCTTATAATCGTAACTGTAAAGGCAAAACAGATCAATTTTTCAGAGGGGTAAGGGGATTTGTCCCTTAATAAATAGTTCAGCATATAACCAATCCATCTCTCAATTGGGAGATTTAAATATTTGAACAAAGCTTCTCTTAAGTCCTCATAGATGGAACAAACCAGTAAGTAGTTGGGTGAATATTCAGGCCGCTTACCTTTACATAGGCAAACGACATAGGGGATCTGGCGAGAGCAGCCTTCAACTATGACAGAGTTGTAAAAGCTTTTTCCCGTTTGGTATTTGTGATGTGCTTACATAGTGAGGGAGCTGAATGGGTAGTTTGGCATACGAAGGTGCAGGACTGTCTCCCCCTCTCCCCCCCCCATGAGGCAAGGTGAGGCAACCATCTTAGGTGGCTGGATCCATAGGGGCAGTGGTAGGGGATGCGTTATCCCATGTTGATGGCCTTTCAGCCGATTCCCTGGTGGCCCGCTGGAATGTGGAGTTAACCAGGGCTATTGACTGTTTGGCTCCGAAGCGCCCTCTCCGATTGCATGGAGCCCGGAGAGCCCCGTGGTTTTCCACGGATCTGAGGGCAATGAAACAATCGTTGAGACGGCTAGAGCGCCGGTGGCGGATAACCCATTCTGAATCTGACCGGACACAGGTTAGAGCTCAACGTCGAGCCTACCAAGTGGCGATAGCGACGGCGAAGAAGACTTTCTTCACCGCCTCTATTGCATCTGCAGAAAACAGCAGCAGGAGACTCTTTCAGGTGGTTCACAATTTAGCGGAACCACCTGTAACATCGGGGCCCAGTACGGGCCACATGTTCTCCTGCAATGATTTTGCAAATTTTTTTGCAGATAAAATCGCTCAGATTCGGGAAGAAGTAGACTCCACCGTGGGAGCAGGGCCGGGGCGGGAGAGTGCTAGAGTCCTGTCTGGTCAAGTTGTGTGGGATCAATTCCAATCTGTTACCTCCAAGGATGTGGACAGGCTGCTTGGACGAGTGAAGCCAACCACCTGTCTCCTGGATCCTTGCCCATCCTGGCTTATAAAAGCTAGCCGGGAAGGACTGGGCGATGGGCTTCGTGGGGTGGTGAATGCTTCCCTCTGTAAGGGAGCCTTCCCAGACCCGCTGAAAGAGGCAGTTATTAAACCGCTTCTTAAAAAAACATCTCTAGATGCGGCCACGATGGCCAATTATCGCCCAGTCTCAAACCTTCCATTCTTGGGCAAGGTGATTGAGCGAGTGGTTGCTGAACAACTCCAGGCACACCTGGAAGAAGCGGACCATTTGGATCCCTTCCAGTCGGGATTCAGGCCTCATCATGGGACTGAAACTGCCTTGGTCGCACTGGTTGATGATCTCCGGCGGGCTAGGGACAAAGGTGAGAGCTGTTTCCTAGTTCTGCTGGATCTCTCAGCTGCGTTTGATACCATCGACCATGACATCCTTCTGGACCGTCTTGAGGGGCTGGGAGCTGGGGGCACTGTCATACAGTGGTTCCGATCCTTCCTCCTGGGCCGTGTTCAGAAAGTGGTGGAGGGGGATGAGTGTTCAGACCCCTGGGCTCTCACTTGTGGGGTGCCTCAGGGTTCTGTCCTCTCCCCCATGCTTTTCAACATCTACATGCAGCCGCTGGGAGGGATCATCAGGAGGTTTGGGCTGGGTGCTCATCAGTATGCAGATGATACCCAGCTCTACCTCTCTTTTAAATCAGAACCAGTGAAGGCGGTAAAGGTCCTGTGTGAGTGTCTGGAAGCGGTTGGAGGATGGATGGCGGCTAACAGATTGAGGTTGAATCCTGACAAGACAGAAGTACTGTTTCTGGGGGACAGGAGGCGGGCAGGTGTGGAGGATTCCCTGGTCCTGAATGGGGTAACTGTGCCCCTGAAGGACCAGGTGCGCAGCCTGGGAGTCATTTTGGACTCACAGCTGTCCATGGAGGCACAGGTCAAATCTGTATCCAGGGCAGCTGTTTACCAGCTCCATCTGGTACGTAGGCTGAGACCCTATCTGCCTGCAGACTATCTCGCCAGAGTGGTACATGCTCTGGTTATCTCCCGCTTGGACTACTGCAATGCGCTCTACATGGGGCTACCTTTGAAGGTGACCCGGAAACTACAACTAATCCAGAATGCGGCAGCTAGACTGGTGACTGGGAGCGGCCGCCGAGACCATATAACACCGGTCTTGAAAGACCTACATTGGCTCCCAGTACGTTTCCAAGCACAATTCAAAGTGTTGGTGCTGACCTTTAAAGCCCTAAATGGCCTCAGTCCAGTATATCTGAAGGAGCGTCTCCTCCCCCATCGGTCTGCCCGGACACTGAGGTCCAGCTCCGAGGGCCTTCTGGTGGTTCCCTCACTGTGAGAGGCCAAGTTGCAGGGAACCAGGCAGAGGGCCTTCTCGGTGGTGGCGCCCGCCCTGTGGAATGCCCTCCCATCGGATGTCAAGGCGATGGACAACTACCTGACATTCAGAAAACATCTGAAGGCAGCCCTGTTCAGGGAAGTTTTTAATATGTGACATTTTAGTGTATTTTTCATCTCTGTTGGAAGCCGCCCAGAGTGGCTGGGGAAACCCAGCCAGATGGGCGGGGTACAAATAATAAATTATTATTATTATTATTATTATTATTATTATTATTATTATCTGGTCTCCAAGGAATTCCTTGCCCCTGCTGCTGGCACAGTGGCAACAGCAGCCGCACTGCGCTTCTTAAAGACCAGATTTGCCCCTCCCTCACAATCAGGTTGCCTCTTCAGTGGCCTCTTTGCCAATAGGAGGCGCTGCTGGTCTCCTCCTATGCTTGTTTCCTGTGAGGATCTTTATTCCTCACCCTTCACATTCTTCCGGATGTCGATCTACACTCATCTCTTCTTCCCTGGAATGGCGAGGCACTATTTTGTGGTTTGCCTCAGCTGCCAACATGCCTTGGGAAAGACTTGCCAAGGAGCACATTTGACCATGCAATTATGCTTCTAAATATGAAATTTCATATGACAAGGTGTCACCTCAATATCTAACACACTCAGAATATCTCAAGGAAGATCATAATCATCAATAATTTGTAGTATTATTTTATTCCAAGATGGAGGCTCTCTATTGTTAAAAATCTGAATCTCCTTGAAACCTCCATCCCATTTTTAAATTTTATCAATACATACCTAAGGGAAAGAATATACACTCTGACCTTCACTGAACAAACACCAGTTTACATAGGAGGCAACTCCAAGGTGGCAAGGGGTATTCACTCCCCCCCCCCCATCCCATAAAATGCCTGACTGAGCCGGTCCCTCCCAAAGTTGATGGGCATGGCAGCTGGTCTGTCTGTCTCTCCTAGTTGCCTTCAGACAGGGTGCTATAGACACTGCCCCCCCCCACAATTCCTCTGATTGAGCATCCTGGCAGGATACTTTGGTCATGCATACAACAGGCATCAGTAGTATTAGTATACTACCTCCTGTCTATTGGTTATGCCCCACCCCTCTAGAGTTTGACTGAAGATGTCATATAACACTGCACGCCAAAAGTCCCATCTCAGATGTCCCACCTCCAAGGGCCATTATAAAATAATTTGGGGGAGATCCACGTAACTGAATCTGTGATGATGGCACACCACTGCCTTCTTCAAGTAGATAGGGACCACCCCCTCTTTCAAGGAGGCATTAATCACTTCCCTGACCCAGTCAGCTGTCCCCTCCCTGCTACTTTTCCTCAGACAAGAGGGGCAAGGGGCAATGTCCCTGAATCTTACTAATTGAAACTCATCCAACACATCAGGGCTAGACAGTGCTCTGGACACCCCTTGAGTTTCATCTGCGGTAACAGCTGAGTCAGGTTCCCAGTGGATGCAAGCAATTTCATCCTCAAAATGCTTTGCAAACAAGTCACAGCACTGACAAGTCACAAGCACATTCCCCGGCTCCCAATGACAGGCCCTCCCCATTTTCACCTTGGATCTTTCCTTTTTCTCACCCAGCCTCTCACCCTGGGAGATGCCCACTTCTCCACCTCTCCACCTGGTTACTGGCACCAGGTTCAGATTTCCCACCACCACCATTTGCAGCACATTAAGCATTTTATTTTGTTTTATTTTTTAAGCCCAGACCATTGTTTCATATCATCATGTGATTGAGATATTTTAGCAGTGCCTTATCTTTGTGTCCCCCCTTTTTTTTAGTCCAAGGGGGTTTCCTAATTAATGAAACATTGAAAATAAATGGAGAGGGAAATTGCCACATTTTCTTAGATGTGATTACACACATATAACTTTACTCCATCCTTTAGAAATTCTGTTAGTATAAGCAAATACAAAAGGCACACCCATAGAAAGGAAACTAGTAGAAGGAGGTTGTGGCGATCACACAGGGTCCCCGGACGTTTCACGGTCTATTGACTCTGTGCCACCACTGCGGTTAGCTTTCTTTGCTGCCACCACCCCACTTCTCACGGGGACACACGGAGTCCAGACAGTTGTTAACATAAACAAATAATCAAGTTTATTTTTAAATGCAGGAACAAGCGCATGGTTACAGTTTATTTCTCTCTTGTCAGTTTCCTAATCTTAGTTCCTAACAACTTCAAACTGAATTGTTCCCAACAATCTAACTCCCTAACAATTCCTCTCACTCTCCCACAATACCACTCGACCAACCCACACCTAAGCCACCTCGAGCTTCTCCAACACCCGAGCCTCAACTCCCAACTCCCAAACCTCAACTCCCAATTCCCAAACCTCAACTGACTTTTCAAAACCTCCCACTCTATCTTTTACTCCCCCCTCGCATTTTCACTGGCCAATCACATCACACCCATATTAACCCTTTCCTTGACGCATCCTAATTAATGAAACATTGAAAATGAATGGAGAGGGGAAATGCCACATTTTCTTAGATGTGATTACACACATATGACTTTACTTCATCCTTTAGAAATTCTGTTAGTATAACCAAATAGAAAAGACACACCCATAGAAAGGAAATGAGTAGAAGGAGGTATATTTAAAATAAAATTAACAGCAATAATGATGGCAATGTTGATGCTGCTAGGATGTATAAAAGCTAGAACATCATAAAAGTAGGAAAGGAAGTAAAAGAAAGAGGGAAATATGAGAAACAGTAAAAAGAGAAAGATTGAAGGAAGGGAGGGAAGAGAAAGAAAAGAGAAAAAAGAGAGGAATGTGTGTGTGTGTGTTTAAAATGGGCATAATAGCTGTTCAGAAGTCAGATCACTGAAAATAGGTTAGAAGAGGAGATGTTATCTACAACCCTTTCAGTCATGTAGCTCCACTATGTCCAACCTGTAGATCGCGATTGACTTTGATCATGAAAAGAATTCTGCTGGATCGCTGTTGCCGAGGCCTCACCCTCCCTATCGTGCTCCCTCTGCCAGAAACAAACCAAGCAGCCTCATCCCAAGCTCCTCTCATGGGAGGGGATGTTCTGATGCTGCACGCGCCCACCCCTGTCCCATCAGGGAAGCAGCCGGTGAGCTCCTCTCACAAGATGGGTTTTTTAAAAACCTGCCCCTGCCCCTTACCGGAGGAAACCTCACTTGTTGGATGCAGCCCCTGCAAAGGACGTGCCTGCCCCACCCTGAGGGAGGACAAGCCCCCACCCCAGCAAGGTTCGGTGTGCAGGGGCCGCAGCAAAAGCAAGTTTCTCTTTGGATGCCATGCTTGCGTTGCTTGCATCATCATCATCATCATCACCACTGATCAATTAATTAAAATTATTACTTGCTATCTTGCCCAGGGCAGCTCAAAGTGACTAACAAACAACACCCCACAAAGAGGGAGGGGGTATTGGTTTGTGAGAAGGAGTCAACCTGGTTTTCATTATGTGCTTTGTGTTTTTCTCTCGTAAACTGCCCTGAAATCAACAGCTGAAGGGCAGTATTCAAATGTTTTAAAAATAAAAATTAAGCAAAGTGTGGGCGGGGGGTGGGAATTACATTAGAAACACCCCACCCACTCCCAGAATATTAGGATGTCAACGCTCTTGCTAACAATTCTTCCCTTCAGGTCCAGGAGACACCTGTGGGTACAAAGGATGTCTGGGCGATTCCAGAAAGCAGGAACTAAATGACCCCTCTCTGTTGCCCAATGTCTCCAGCAAAATATATCACCCAGGATGCCCAAAGAGATCTGAATTATTGGTTTGGATCAAGACTGTATCCAAATATCCACCAAAAGTACAAAATACATATTTATTTCAGAAAAATACAATAACAGTATTTTTTAAAATACTGATAAGCTACAAAACTAACAGTGTAAACTCGAATGGATGCAAGCAGGTTCCAGGTTCACCTGATGTCTTGGAAGAGCATTTGTGTGACATGCTAATTGTTGATTACTTTGTGCCTCATTAGGATTAGTTTGTTTCCAGCTCAGTTTTACCAAAAAGCCTGAGGGAGCAACACATTTATTTAAAGTACCCATTTACTGACAGTGTTGGTGTGGTTGGACTGGAAGAGGCACCTGGCTGAATCCCACAGAGTTCCTTAAAAAGATTGCATCCAATATGAAAAAAGAGATTTGTGTTACAATATAAAAATATAGGATGCACTTCCTATTTCCATCATTTTCTGCTCCTCACTGGACCAGTCCTTCCCAGTTGGAATCCTTGGACACCTATCCTTGGCCCATAATTCCCTCAAGTCAGCTTCTTCTTTCATAGGTTACCTACTTGGCTTTTGATCACTCTGGCATTATGAGGGCCTCCCTGAGGATATATGAGGATTTTCACAGTTGGTTTCAACTAGTGCCGCCCAGGCTTAACAAGACAGAGGTGTGGGAGCAGTGCAATGGTTGGGCAAGCCCCTGATTTCTGGTCTGAAAGGTGCTTCCAGCAGAAGGCGTGAGGACTCTGACAGGGTCCTAGAGTCCAACTGTCTTCTTCCCAAAGCCTTTTAAGGACTAACTAGGCTTTGGGAAAGGAGCCCTCACGTCTCCTTCCCAATGCCGCTTCCACCCCAGGAGGTGCTTCTGTGATCCTTCTCTGCTGGTAGGGAGAAATCAGGACACCCTGGAATCAAGGTACAACCCATGGCAGCTTATTAATGAATACTCTAGCCATTCTGACCAAATCGGGACTGTTGAGGGGTATAAATTCAAATCAGCTTTAAAATAACTTTGTCTCCAAGGTGAATGGACTCTTGAACTGTAAGGAGAATATGAGAACATTTACAAAGCAAAATGGTCAGAGCTGGAGGCCCATAGGATTGGTGTAAAAGGCCAATGCCTTTTGAATATGACTTTTTGTATGTTGTTTTTTAACAAGACTAAGGTACCTGAAGAAACAAAGATCATTAGGCCCAGCCAGTCTCTTTCACCACCTGTTCTAACTCTTTTATCATTTCACTTATTTGAGAGATGTGTCGTCTTGTATTGAGGTTAGATGATATAACCTTGCATTGAAAAACCGTCAAATCTCTGCTTGCCTGCAGATTTACATTTAAAAAAAGGCTTTGATGCTTTATATCAGGAAATACCATACTTCCCCATTCCAAACTATTGATTAGAAGGATACACATCATAGAAGCAAATTTTTATTTTCCGCAATCATTAATATTTATCACAATAGAAATAATGATACACAATACAGCACTCTTTTCTCTGTGTGCTGCATCCCATTTCCCTCCACCAAGAGCAAAAAAGAAAGAGACAGAATTCTTGATTCCAAGCATTGCCATTAGGCATCCAACCCAATCACACAACTGCTGTGAATTCACAAGGAGAAGGTTTATGATGAACCAAAATTACCCATCAGCGTGCGGCTGGTGTGAGATACCGTATATTTCACCCCATAGGATGCACTTTTTCCCCTCCAAAAATGAAGGGGAAATGTGTGTGCGTCCTATGTGGCGAATGCAGGCTTTCGCTGAAGCCTGGAGAGTGAGAGGCATCGGTGCGCACCGACCCCTCTCGCTCTCCAGGCTTCAGGAAGCTATCCGCAAGCCTTGCCAGCTGGGCAGGAGTTCCCGCGGGCTCACAAGGCTTGCGGGCAGCAGCCTGCAGCCCCCGCGAGTGTCCGCAAGCCTTGCGCACCTGGCAGGAGCTCCCGCCGAGCGCGCAAGGCTTGGGGCGGCAGCCTGCTGCCCGAAGCACGCGGAGCCCTCCGGAGGGTTCCCCATGCTTCGGGCGAGTGTCTGCAAGCCTTGCGCGCCCAGTGGGAGGTCCCGCTGGGCACGCGAGGCTTGGGGTGGCTGCCTGCCACCTGAAGCATGGGGAGCCCTCCGGAGGGTGCCCCGTGCTTCGGGCAGGCGTGTGCAAGGCTTGGGGCAGCAGCCGCGGCTGGGGGGGGGAAATAATTTTTTTTATTCATCCCCCCCCAAAAAAGATGTGCATCCTATGGGCCGGTGCGCCCTATAGGACAAAAAAGACGGTATGTGAAGCTATATAATAGTTATTTCAACTGGAAAAGAGTTTGAGGTAGGGGAGATAAAGGGAAGTGCCAGAGAAATCAAAACTCCAAAGTATATTTTGAAGAAGTTGCAATAAAAACTATACAGACTTATCTGGAAGTAAGACCCATTGAAATCAGTGGCACTTACATCTAGGTAGACAGATATAGAATTGCATTGTAATCCCTTTGAAATAAATGGTTACTACTTCCATAAACAGTGCATAGGAGTGTGCTGAAATCCCTACGAGTTTGCTACAGTCCTTCCAGCCAAATATATTTATTGGTGAGGGATGGGGTGGAAAATTGAGAAACATCTTTCGCTATCAAGGAAAGAAGCAAACCTCCTTTGAAACTGGAGGTGGAACATAGATATTGTGGGTTATTTTGCCCCGCTGTGCTCCGGAGTCTTTGAGTGAATGAACCTTGAACGCACCTTGTTTTAGAGGCGGAGAACAAGATTTTTTTGTTTTGTTTTGTTTTCCTGTTCTCCCCCTCCAATGGTTTTGTGCGTCCTATAGAGCGATTACGGTATTATACAGCATGTAGCTTCTGAACTGCACTAATCGTGCTTTATCCCTCCTTTCAACTATCTCAGCTAAAAATATTTGTGATATTATTGGGTTAATCATTAAATAGAATAATTTTCTTTCTTCTTTAACTTACTAAACAGAAGGAAAATAATTAAGAAACATTAGGTTACCTTCTCCAGGACATCAGAAATTCTGCTGAAGCAAAGCATAATATGCATCAGCAAAATTCTAGCATAATTGCCACCGATAGCCTCTTCCATAAATGTGACTAGTCCAATGTTAGGTCTATCCAACTGTGGGTTTCACTGCTGATGTGGGTTTTCTATAGCTCAGCCAGTAGAGCATGAAACTCTCAATCTCATGGTTGAGTCCCATGGGGGGAATTGCAGTAGTTGGACTAGATCACTCTTGAGGTTAATTCGTTCCGGAGGTCCGTACTTAACCTGAAACTGTTCTTAACCTGAACCACCACTTGAGCTAATAGGGCCTCCTGCTGCTGCCACGCCGTGGAAGCCCGATTTCTGTTCTCATCCTGAAACAAAGTTCTTAACCTGAAGCACTATTTCTGGGTTGGTGGAGTCTGTAACCTGAAGCATATGTAACCTGAAGTGTATGTAACCTGAGGTACCACTGGATATCCATCAAACTACCGTAATTAGTTCGATGGATATACTATTTCCAGTTGCTGCAGGAGAACAGGGGGAGTGGGCTACTGCCCTCCTGTTATGATAGTCCTGTACCCATGGATATCTGATCAGCCACTCCAAGAAGGATGCTGCTACACTGCAGGGTTCTTCTTGTCTTCTGAAAATGGAGGGTGGGATTTGAAGCAGGGATAAACAACTAGCTGGATTCACTTCAAGACAATGTGGCTAAGGACAGTCATCACTAAACAGATCAGCTGACTTAAAGTATCCTCTGCCTTTCACAACAATCTGACACAATTAGAACAAGGAGGGGCAAAGTTCAGTAAAATGATTTAATCAGCTCTCAGGAATGATCTTTGAGCCATTGTACTCTATTCAGTGTCTACCAGTGTGTCCCTGGCACCTTTCAACCTTCCTGAGCTATTTCCAGCTTTGCCAGCTGAGCAGTCACCTGAGCAGTACCTTGAGGCTTTCACTGCACTTTGATTAGTGGACTGGAAAAAGAGTAAAAGTATATTACTCCTTCTAGCTCAGTAAGACCCCAAATCTTTTTTTTTTTTTTAATAAATTTTTATTAAGATTTTAAAGGTTACAGAAAAAAAAAAATAAAAAAAATAAAGTATATATATACATAACAATCAAAAAATAGAAAAAAGAAACAATACCTATAAAAGAACATCATCAAAAAACAGAAAAAGGAAAAAAAAATAAGAAACATGTCAAACCTTTAAATCACTTACTTACATTCACTTATTTCCTTGACTTCCTCACGCCTCCCATTTTTGTATTCTAATTCAGTTAAATATTCCAGCAAATCCTTCCAACTTTGTTTTTATCCTAGTAATTTATCTTAACATACTATAATTTTACATTCTCTCTTTCACCAATTCATTTTTACTTAATCCTTTATACCCTTTCTGCTAAGACCACATAATTTTTTCCCCAACATCTTTCTAACATTCCTTAATTTTACAATATTTCTGAAGATAAACTTCAAATTTTTTCCACTCTTCTTCTGCCGACTCTTCTCCATTCTTCACCTTTCAACCTTCCTGAGCTATTTCCAGCTTTGCCAGCTGAGCAGTCACCTGAGCAGTACCTTGAGGCTTTCACTGCACTTTGATCAGTGGACTGGAAAAAGAGAAAAAGTATATTACTCCTTCCAACTCAGTAAGACCCCAAATCAAGTAAAGGCAAAAACAGAGACATTGGCTCGGAATTATTTTTTCTACTTTTAATGATGAGCATAGTCAGATGGCCTCAATTGCCTCTACAGCCTTCTTGGAACAAGTTGCTCATTTGGAGTTGTTTGTGGTCCTGTGGTAACATTACCTTACTTTCTACGTCAGCCTTACTTGCCTGCACCTGAACGGATTGCTTCACTGCCACTGAGTCACCTTCCTTTTTTCTGTGTGGATGCACTAACAGCTTTTGGGGGTAATTTGCAGCTGAACCAACAATGTGTCTTCCTCAAGTGGCCTTTGCACATGGCTTGTTGCCTTCCACTTGACTGGTTGAGAGAATGGCCAAGTTTGTGTAGCTTCTGAATGGAGGAAGCTCCATGGCCATTGTTGGCTCCAGTAGAGACCTTCCCCATAGTTGTTTGTGTGGCTGATTCATACTTGGCACTCTCTCAGTCATTGGATGAGGTGAGAATCTTCAGGTCTAATTTCATCCTTTTGAGCCTCTAGGAAGGATAATCATCTGTAAAACAGGAGGATCAGTTTTACTGGTTGAAGCCTCCATTAAATCCATGTGCGCTGCAATATGAAGTCAACATTTTACCCACAGCTCATTCCATACTTCCCAGCCTTGCTGGATTTTTTTCTCCTTTAGAAGAGGAATTCTTTGATAGAGACTGTATTGAGGTGATTTCTTGTAGGTGGCTTCTGGGCTTAGCCTTTACCTTTTTGCTCTCAGTTCCTTTATTGGGTGCTGTCAGTATTTTAATTGTGAATTAACTGTATAGAGAAAGAAATCTGAAAAGTGCCTATTGACTACTAATGAGACTGTGGAGAAATAATTCAGACAAGTTCAACAGTGAGCTTTTAATTTCATCATTTTCTCTCTGTCTTTATGCCAAAGGGGGAGGGGACTCCTCTTCCTAGAACTCACTGAACATTTGCCCCCAAGTGTTGCCTGCAGCACAAACACGTAGCCTGTAGATCCCTCCAAGTAAGCCTCTATGGGCATCAGTTCTCTTTCTAGAATGATGAAGGCACTTCTGAGCACATGCTTCCTCTTGCCCCTGCTTTCTTCAGGTAAGTGGGAACCAGTAGGATGGGCAACTTTTAATTATATTTAGAGGACAGAGGAATCTGGAGAGCTGAATTTCAGAGAGCTAGTGTGTTGTAGTCATTAGACGGTCAGATAAGGATCCAGGAGACCAGGGTTCAAATCCCCACTCAGCCATGAAGCTCGCTGGGGGATCCTGGACCAGTCACTAAAGCTCAGCTTAACCTACATCACAGGGTTCTTGTGAGGATAAAATGGGGAGCAGAGAACCATGTACACAGCACTGAGCTTCTTGGAGAAAAGTGCAGAAAACATAGAAATCAAAAAATTAGAAACTAAGAGCAACTGAAATGGATAGAATAGTTCATCCCTAGTCCATGATCCTGTTCTCACACCAAAAACCTGAGGACTATGGTATGCATAGGATCAGGACCTCACTGCATCATCATCAGCACTTTCCTCTCTTGTACTTCCAGCAACTGATATTTGAAATATGATAGTAACTGAAGGTACAATGTTTAGTATCCACTGGTAGCCTAATTCTGCATCATTTGTCAAAGCCTTTTGTGAAGTCATTCAATTGGTAGCTTTGTCAGTCTTAAAGGTTCCAACATTTAGCTTCATTGGATAGTCTAAACTCTAGCATTATGAGAGAGGCATCAAAATGTTTGTACTTCCACTTTGTCCATATCATGCAGAACAGTATGTGCTTCCAGCTAGTCCCCTCTTTGTCCCCTCTTAACTGTACTAAAAAAACCAAAAAGTTGTCAACTTTTTTCTTAGGTGAGTTGCCTCAGCATAGCTAGTTGTTGTTGTTGTTGTTTAGTCGTTTAGTCGTGTCCGACTCTTCGTGACCCCATGGACCAGAGCACGCCAGGCACTCCTGTCTTCCACTGCCTCCCGCAGTTTGGTCAGACTCATGTTTGTAGCTTCGAGAACACTGTCCAACCATCTTGTCCTCTGTCGTCCCCTTCTCCTTGTGCCCTCCATCTTTCCCAACATCAGGGTCTTTTCCAGGGAGTCTTCTCTTCTCATGAGGTGGCCAAAGTATTGAAGCCTCAGCTTCACGATCTGTCCTTCCAGTGAGCACTCAGGGCTGATTTCCTTAAGAATGGATACGTTTGATCTTCTTGCGGTCCATGGGACTCTCAAGAGTCTCCTCCAGCACCATAATTCAAAAGCATCAATTCTTCGGCGATCAGCCTTCTTGATGGTCCAGCTCTCACTTCCATACATCACTACTGGGAAAATCATGGCTTTAACTATACGGACCTTTGTTGGCAAGGTGATGTCTCTGCTTTTTAAGACGCTGTCTAGGTTTGCCATCGCCTTTCTCCCAAGGAGCAGGCGTCTTTTAATTTCGTGACTGCTGTCACCATCTGCAGTGATCATGGAGCCCAAGAAAGTAAAATCTCTCACTGCCTCCATTTCTTCCCCTTCTATTTGCCAGGAGGTGATGGGACCAGTGGCCATGATCTTCGTTTTTTTGATGTTGAGCTTCAGACCATATTTTGCGCTCTCCTCTTTCACCCTCATTAAAAGGTTCTTTAATTCCTCCTCACTTTCTGCCATCAAGGTTGTGTCATCTGCATATCTGAGGTTGTTGATATTTCTTCCGGCAATCTTAATTCCGGCTTGGGATTCATCCAGCCCTGCCTTTCGCATGATGAATTCTGCATATAAGTTAAATAAGCAGGGAGACAATATGCAGCCTTGCCGTACTCCTTTCCCAATTTTGAACCAATCAGTTGTTCCATATCCAGTTCTAACTGTAGCTTCTTGTCCCACATAGAGATTTCTCAGGAGACAGATGAGGTGATCAGGCACTCCCATTTCTTTAAGAACTTGCCATAGTTTGCTGTGGTCGATACAGTCAAAGGCTTTTGCATAGTCAATGAAGCAGAAGTAGATGTGTTTCTGGAACTCTCTAGCTTTCTCCATAATCCAGCGCATGTTTGCAATTTGGTCTCTGGTTCCTCTGCCCCTTCGAAATCCAGCTTGCACTTCTGGGAGTTCTCGGTCCGCATACTGCTTAAGCCTGCCTTGTAGAATTTTAAGCATAACCTTGCTAGCGTGTGAAATGAGTGCAATTGTGTGGTAGTTGGAGCATTCTTTGGCACTGCCCTTCTTTGGGATTGGGATGTAGACTGATCTTCTCCAATCTTCTGGCCACTGCTGAGTTTTCCAAACTTGCTGGCATATTGAGTGTAGCACCTTAACAGCATCATCTTTTAAAATTTTAAATAGTTCAGCTGGAATATCATCACTTCCACTGGCCTTGTTATTTGCAGTGCTTTCTAAGGCCCATTTAACTTCACTCTCCAGGATGTCTGGCTCAAGGTCAGCAACCACACTACCTGGGGTGTACGAGCCATCCATATCTTTCTGGTATAATTCCTCTGTGTATTCTTGCCACCTCTTCTTGATGTCTTCTGCTTCTGTTAGGTCCTTACCACTTTTGTCCTTTATTATGGTAATCTTTGTACGAAATGTTCCTTTCATATCTCCAATTTTCTTGAACAGATCTCTGGTTCTTCCCATTCTGTTGTTTTCCTCTATTTCTTTGCATTGCTCGTTTAAGAAGGCCTTCTTGTCTCTCCTTGCTATTTTTTGGAAATCTGCATTCAATTTCCTGTATCTTTCACTATCTCCCTCGCATTTTGCTTGCCTTCTCTCCCCTGCTATTTGTAAGGCCTCGTTGGACAGCCACTTTGCTTTCTTGCATTTCCTTTTCATTGGGATGGTTTTTGTTGCTGCCTCCTGTATAATGTTGTGAGCCTCCACCCATAGTTCTTCAGGCACTCTGTCCAACAAATCTAAATCCTTAAACCTGTTCCTCACTTCCACTGTGTATTCATAAGGGATTTGATTCAGATTGTATCTTACCGGCCCAGTGGTTTTTCCTACTTTCTTCAGTTTAAGCTTGAATTTTGCTATAAGAAGCTGATGATCTGAGCCACAGTCAGCTCCAGGTCTTGTTTTTGCTGACTGTATAGAGCTTCTCCATCTTTGGCTGCAGAGAATATAATCAATCTGATTACGATGCTGCCCATCTGGTGATGTCCACGTGTAGAGTCGTCTCTTGTGTTGTTGGAAAAGCGTGTTTGTGATGACCAGTTTGTTCTCTTGACAGAACTCTATTAGCCTTTGCCCTGCTTCGTTTTGATCTCCAAGGCCAAACTTACCAGTTGTTCCTTTTATCTCTTGATTCCCTACTTTAGCATTCCAATCCCCTATAATGAGAAGAACATCCTTCTTTGGAGTCACTTCTATAAGGTCTTGTAAGTCTTCATAGAATTTGTCAATTTCAGTTTCTTCAGCAGCAGTAGTTGGTGCATAAACTTGGATTACTGTGATGTTAAAAGGTCTGCCTTGGATTCGTATCGAGATCATTCTATCATTTTTGGGATTGCATCCCAGTACAGCTTTCGCCACTCTTTTGTTGACTATGAGGGCCACTCCATTTCTTTTACGGGTTTCTTGCCCACAGTAGTAGATATGATGGTCATCCGAACTGAATTCGCCCATTCCCGTCCATTTTAGTTCACTGATGCCCAGGATGTCAATATTTATTCTTGCCATCTCATTTTTGACCACATCCAACTTACCCAGGTTCATGGTTCTTACATTCCAGGTTCCTATGCAATATTTTTCTTTACAGCATTGGACTTTCCTTTCGCTTCCATGCATATCCGCAACTGAGCGTCCTTTCGGCTTTGGCCCAGCCGCTTCATCAGCTCTGGATCTACTTGTACTTGTCCTCCGCTCTTCCCCAGTAGCATGTTGGACACCTTCCGACCTGAGGGGCTCATCTTCCAGTGTCATAACTTTTATATGCCTGTTGTCTTTGTCCATGGAGTTTTCTTGGCAGGGATACTGGAGTGGCTTGCCGGTTCCTCCTCCAGGTGGATCACGTTTGGTCAAAACTCTCCACTATGACCTGTTCATCTTGGGTGCCCTGCTCGGCATAGTTCATCGCTTCTCTGAGTTATTCAAGCCCCTTCGCCATGGCAAGGCAGTGATCCATGAAGGGGAGCATAGCTAGTAGAACCCTTAAAGTTCAACTCTCTTGAACTGGATCTAACTCTGTTCATTTAACTGTGCTTAAAACTGGTTTAAATGCAAAATCTTCTCCCCAAGAGGTCTAATAAGAGATGGTACAGATTATTCCTGCCTAGGGTTCCCAGTTTCCCCGATGCTTTTTTTATGCCTAAATGATGGGATAAGACCAATTTAGATTTAAAAGTGGACCTGCAGGTGAGGGGGAAAGGATTTGCACACTGTCATAGTTTGCCTTCCTGCTGCTCATCATCTGGCCATTGCTCCTTTGTCTTAGCTCACATCTACGATTGTAATCGAACTGTAGAAGAAAAAAAAGGCATTGAAGTTGATGGGAGGGAAAATGGGCCATGGTAAAGGCAGGGTTTACCTTCAAACCTCTTGGAAAGAATTAAACCAGTGTTCTGGCCAATGGCTTTTACTCATTTAATTTTTTAAAAATATATTATCAACTCGAACCCCATTTTATTTAAAAGATTTAATTCTCTCTCACCTCCTTCTCTGTGTCAAATCAAGCAAACCACAAAACCAAATAATAATAATCCATGAAGTAATCTTTTGTTCCTGTCCTCAGCATTACCTCTGCACTGCAGATATGTGTCTAACAGGACTGGACTGACATATGATGGCTATGTAGAAAACACTTGTAACTTGGAAGACGATTCCTGTGCTTCCAGTGTTCTGCGTACAAATCTAGGTAAGATTTATCTGGCTTTTTGTCTTTTGTTGTTGGAATTACTAAATTAGTGGTAAGGAAGCTGTGGCACATAAGCTGTAGATGAATGAGAACTCCCATCTGCCTCATCTATCCTGGCCACCAGTCAAAGATGATGGGAAATGTAGCCCAGCAACATTTGGAGTATCACAGCTTCCCAATTCTGCAATATCGTCATGAATGAGCCAGCTTCCAGTGAAGGAAGGCGCCAAGATGAGAGAGGGTTAACTAAAAGACAGGAGGATTATAGCGGAGATCCAACTCCCCTGCCCTTAGGAATGCCGACTGATAGCAGGTTTTGGGGAAGTCAGCCGGCAGCCTCCCATTGTGCTAGTGAAGGACAAAATGCAGGGCCTAGAAAAGAAAGCAGCTTAGAGAGCAGGAAAGAACACGGAAGTGCACTCTCAGAGAAAGAGGAAGGGGTTGGAGCTGACTCCCTTAGCTCACGTTTTAGGCGTATGGGGGTGGTCTTCAAGACAGAATACGTCACAAGAGGAATCCAGCTGTTTCTGGTCTAGCCGGAAACGCCCTCCTTAGAAGGGACATCTTTGATTTATGGATGGATGGCTGTGATCGCCACTCTGATGATCTCTGTTTCTTTTGGCAATAAATATTCCTTTTTATTATCTACACTCATTTGTTATCGACTCCCTGACAAGTAAGGAATGGCTTACATTTGAAAATGGGGAATCTAAAATAACCTGATCACAAGCATCAGGTTTCCAGCTTGGCTTGGAGAACCTGTTTTGCATTAACCAGAAATCTCCATTGACCCAAACCAATGACCTCTTATTATTGGTTATCAAACCACGGCAATAATCCCGCAAAGTAAGTTGATAATTCCCCTTGCCATAAATGACATTAAAGTGGAGAGTCCTTTCACAAACTCCATAAAGTCTATTCAAAAGCCAAGCAATCAATGGATGGGAGATGAAGGTACTTCACACTTTCATGGCTCCTTATCACATCACAAGTAATTTTGAAAAAAATATCATAAATTATTTCATAATTCTCTGATGAAATGATGAGGAAGGAACCAACATAAAGGATATATTGCTCTTCCTTGTTCTTGATGTACATATTCACCCACCCTTTTTTCCCCGGAGTGTGTGGTTGCCATTTTGTGGTTTGCCTCAGGTGCCAAAATACCTTGGGGCAATTCTGGGTGGGATGGTGGTGCTCCCTTGACCATCTGTTCCTACATCATTGTTGCATTCTTGGAGGAAGAAGGGAAATTGGACAGTGAGGTTGGTGCAGTTGAAGTGCAATGCCAAGTATCTTGGGTTAGGGAACAGGAGTTTTCAGGGAAATATTTCCTCACTCTGTAAACGGTTATGATCGACTAGCAGAGAGAATGCAGTGTATGTCAGATGTATTGTCAGAAGTACAGAGGGAGCTATGATTCTTCATGCTGCAGATTGGACCTGAAATGAAGTTCTACGTACATTCCAAATTTGATGCATTTTACTCTGGTCTATGATCAAAATATAGCTTTGAAAGCTTCTGGTATATTTTACAAACTACTGTTGCAATCAAAATTATTCAAGCCCCATTGGAAATTGGGTTGATTATCAAAATTTACAAATGGTTTCCCCAAATTCAGCTGAAAATGCTACTTATACTGCCCAGAACAACAACATTATTTATTTCAGTTGAAAGACCACAAAATCATTTTCAAAAGCAAAATATAATGATGATAATGATAATGATGATGATGATGATGATGATGATAATAATAATAATAATAATAATAATAATAATAATAATAATTTATTTGTACTCCGCCACACTGGGTGGCTTCCAACAAAAATTTAAAATACATTAAAATGTCACACATTAAAAACTTTCCTGAACAGGGCTCTCTTCAGATAATAATAATAATAATTTATTATTTGTACCCCGCCCATCTGGCTGGGTTTCCCCAGCCACTCTGGGCGGCTTCCATAAAAACCAAAAATACACTAAAATATCAAAGATTAAAAACTTCCCTGAACAGATGTCTTCAGATGTCTTCTAAATGTCAGGTAGTTGTTTATCTCTTTGACATCTGATGGGAAGGCATACCACAGGGTGGGCGCCACTACCGAGAAGCCCCTCTGCCTGGTTCCCTGTAGCTTTGCTTCTCACAGTGAGGGAACCACCAGAAGGCCCTCGGCGCTGGACCTCAGTGTCCGGGCAGAACGATGGGGGCGGAGATGCTCCTTCAGGTATACTAGGCCAAGGCCGTTCAGGGCTTTAAAGGTCAACACCAACACTTTCAATTGTGCTCGGAAACGTACTGGGAGCCAATGTAGGTCTTTCAGGACAGGTGTTATATGGTTTCAGCGGCCTCCCCCAGTCACCTGTCTAGCTGCCGCATTCTGGATGAGTTGTAGTTTCTGGGTCACCTTCAAAGGTAGCCCCACTGCAATGCGTTGCAGTAGACCGAGCAGGAGATTACCAGAGCATGCAATACTCTGGCGAGACAGTCCGCGGGCAAGTAGGGTCTCAGCCTGCATACCAGATGGAGCTGGTAGACAGCTGCCCTAGTTACAGAATTGACCTGCACCTCCATTGACATCTGTGAGTCCAAGATGACTCCCAGGCTGCACACCTGGTCCTTCAGGGGACCCATTCAGGACCAAGGAGTCCTCCACACCAGCACATCCCCTGTTCCCCAAGAACAGTATTTCTATCTTGTCAGGATTCAACCTCAATCCATTAGCTGCCATCCATCCTCCAATCGCCTCCAGGCACTCACACAGGACCTTCACTGCCTTCACTGGTTCCAATTTAAAAGAGAGGTAGAGCTGGGCATCATCCGCTTATTGATGAACACTCAGCCCAAACCTCCTGATGATCTTTCCCAGCAGCTTCGTGTAGATGTTAAAAAGCATGAGGGAGAGGACAGAACCCTGAGGCACCCCACAAGTGAGGGCACAGGGGTCTGAACACTCATTCCCCCCCCCCCATTTTCTGAACACTGCCTAGGAGGAAGGAGCGGAACCACTGTATAACACTGCCCCCAGCTTCCAGCTCCCCTAGACGGTCCAGAAGGATGTTATGGTTGATTGTATCAAAGGCCGCAGAAAGATCCAGCAGAACTAGGAAACAACTCTCATCTTTGTCCCTAGCCCGCCGGAGATCGTCAACCAGAGCAACCAAGGCAGTTTCCGTCCCATGATGAGGCCTGAATCCCGATTGGAAGGGATCCAACTGGTCCGCATCCTCCAGGCATGCCTGGAGTTGTTCAGCAACCACCTACTCAATCATCTTGCCCAAGAATGGAAGATTTGAGACTGGGCAATAGTTGGCCATACAGGCCAGGTCTAAAGATTTTTTTTTTAAGAAGTAGTTTAATGACCACCTCTTTCAGTGCGTCTGGGAATGCTCGTTTCACAGAGGGAAGCATTCACCACCCCGCAGAGCCCATCGCCCAGCCCTTCCCAGCTTGCTTTTATTAGCCAGGATGGGCAAGGATCAAGGAGACATGTGGTTGGTTTCACACATCCAAGCAGCCTGTCCACATCCTCGGGGGTAATGGATTGAAATTGTTTTCACGCAACTTGACCAGACAGGGGTCTAGCACTCTCCCGCCCCGCCCCTGCTCCCACGGTGGTGTCCACCTCCTTCTGAATATGAGCGACTTCATCTGCAAAAAACTTTGTGAAATCATTGCAGGAGATCTTGGGGTTTTTACAAGGCCCCGATGGTAAAACAGAAATACAGGGAAAGGATTAGGAGGCGGTCGTTTTTTAATTCTAGAGTAGGGTTACTATTTCTTATTAATTCCGAGAGGAAATTAGCCAAGGCTATCTGGCTTATATTGGCTTCTCTAGTCTCACTATTATTCAACTCATACTTGGCAAGCATCTTTTAAATGCCTGCAGAAAAATTGTGTATTGCACCAGGCTCATACAAGCCATTCAGAATACATCTTTCTATTGGTTAATTGATGTCTGTTTCTTTACTTTTAATACAGTTTTTATTGTATGCTTTATGTATTATGGCTGGAATCATTTGATATTTTTCTTTCTATGATATAGTGGTATTAATATATTTTAATTAATAAAGCCCATCACTTTAAATTGCCGAATGTAATAATACTTTTAATTTTGTTTGTTTGAAAAGGTCCTCATTCAGATAATACAGAAAATTGGAACCATTACAATGAATGTGCCTTAGGAGCAATAGAACTCCAGATCTAGATATTTCTTTCAAATTCTTTTTCATAGTGAAATTCCAAGGGCAGCTTTTGAATCAATGCTCGCGATCCAGCATTTGTTATCCAGGCCATTACAGCTTCACTGCAGCGAATGGTGAATTCTTTGAGATGAAGATGCAATGCTGCAACACTGAACTGTGTAATAATGAAACTCTCAGCCGTAAGTTTCTGCATCATTTTAGAATCATTAACATGTTAGGGCTGTGCACTAGATTTGGCCATGGCCTGGATCCTTAGTCAATCAGCAGTATTCAGAGGACCTGTGCCTCATTCAAATGGGTTGAGACAGCCCCAGATGGCTACTGGTTGGGTTGAGCAGCTCAGGACTATTAGGGACTCTAAAGGGGTGGAGAGTCAGGCAAGACAGGGAGCCAGTCATGAGGAGAAACTGTGAAAAAGAGGGACCTACTGGGCAGCTGCGTCTCTGCCAGAGAAGGAATGGGTTGCCTTCCCAACCAGGCCTCTTCTTCTTCTTGCCCCTCAAAGCAGCACCAGGCTCCTTCTGACAGGTGGGAGGATCTGATCCTGCACAGTGCCACTGCCCAGCCATATTTTTATTGTATGTTAAGATATTGTTAGGGACGCGGGTGGCGCTGTAGTCTAAACCACAGAGCCTAGGGCTTGCTGATCAGAAGGTCGGCAGTTTGAATCCCCGCAACAGGGTGAGTTCCCATTGTTCGGTCCAAACTCCTGCCAACCTAGCATTTCGAAAGCATGTCAAAAGTGCAAGTAGATAAACAGGTACCGCTCGGGCGGGAAGGTAAATGGCATTTCCGTGAGCTGCTCTGGTTCACCAGAAGTGGCTTAGTCATGCTGGCCACATGACCCGGAAGCTGTCTGCAGACAAACGCTGGCTGCCTCGGCCTATAGAGCGAGATGAGCGCACAACCTCAGAGTCCGCGACTGGACCTAACAGTCAGGAGTACCTTTACCTTTACCTTTAAGATATTGTTACACATTGTCCCTTTATCCAAGTGATATGAGATTCCAGGGGTACCAGCCGTGGTTTAACCTTTGGGACCATAATACACAGCAGACACTGTAGAGTCTATATGATATATCAGTTATGTATAAATATATACAACCTGAAACCTATGATGAAGGCTTCCACAACAAGAGGTTCTGTCCCTCTCATGGCTGCTTGTCTTTTCCTGAGAATGGTCACATCCCACATATTCTAATAAACCCTAATCCTGGTTTTATTAATAATAATAATAATTTACAACACAGGTAGCAGCCTCCATACCTTTGATGTGCTGCTGTGCTAATCTGCTATTTTAATGACCCACTTCCCCAAAATGGTCACTTCAAAAGTAGATTGCTTTTGAAATAAGTCATGTTAATTTCCTAGGATTTAGAGACACACCATTTAGGAATTTGGCCTAAGTTAATTAACACAGCGGATAAGTAAAAAAATAAAAATCTGGGCCAAGAATACAAACTTCAAGATGCCTATATCACATTCCCTATGCATGATTAGCCTGTGAATGATCTATTTCAAGCAATATAATTGTATACCTAAGGTCATGAACAGTTAACTTTCTTTAAAAATAAAAAATATTGGTTTTTCCATTAACAAAATTTTCCTAACAATTTTCCATATTTCCCCCTACCCTTCCCTCATATTCCCATTTTGTTTTATTTCCATATAACTCACCCTGCGTGTTGTTTCCCAAAATTTCCCCATTCATATAATCTTACTTTTTGTTATATACAATTGTGTTTGTTTATTCAAACCCTGCCAGTGAGTCCAATTCTTTATGTTGCTTCTTCATATATGCTGTAAATGGTTCCCATTCTCTTTTAAAGTCTTTGCTATCCTTTTCATGTAATTTATCTGTTAATTTTGCCAGTTCTGCATATTCCATAAGTTTCCCTTGCCATTGTTCTTTCGTTGGTATTTCTTCTGTCTTCCAAGCTTTTGCTAATATAATTCTTGCCGCTGTTGATGCATACATAAATAATTTCCAATTTCCTTTTTTTAAATCATGATCTAAAATTCCTAAGAGGAATGCTTCTGGTTTCTTAACAAAAGATTTTTAAAGCATTTCCCCCCAATTCATTATATATCATTTCCCAAAAATTTCAAACCCTTTTGCACTCCCACTACATACGATAAAATGTACCATCTTTTTCTTTACATTTCCAACAGGTTTTATATCCCTTTTTATACATTTTTGTCACTTTCTCTGGCATAATATACCATCTATACATCATTTTCATATAATTCTCTTTCAATAAGATACAGTCTGTAAATTTTAAATTCAGCTTCCACATCTTTTCCCAATCTTCCAGTTGTATATTACTACCTAAATCCTGAGCCCACTTTATTCGTGCTGACTTTACCATTTCATCCAGCGTTTCCCCATATAACAGGAGATTATACATTTTTAAAGTAATTTCGTATCACTCTCCATTATATCTTTTTGAAAGTTTGGTACTGTGTAGCTGAAACTTTTATTGTCTTCCTTAAACTGTTCATTCAATTGTCTATGATGCAGCCAACTTTGCAATGCGGTCTTTAGTTCCTCATATTCTTTCAGCTTTAACCCTTTTTCAGTCCCTATTAATAATTCTCTATATGTAAGCCAATTTCCTCTCTTACTAAGAGATTTTAATGCTAATGCTTCCACCAGCGAGAGCCACCGTGGAGTTTTTGGTTCTAAAAAATCTTTATGTTTATTCCATACTTTTATAAGTTTTTCTTATTATATGGTTATGAAAACCTTTGTGTTTTTTATCTTTCCCATACCATAAATATGAAGGCCAAATAAATCTATTATTATGTCCTTCCAAATCTAAAATTTCATCTCTCTCTAATTTAATCCAGTCCTGAATGCACGTGATGCAAGCTGCTTCATAATACAGTTTTAGGTCTGGAAGGGAGAGGCCTCCTCTATCTTAAGTATCTATAAGTATTTTGTATTTTATTCTAGGCTTTCCCCCATTCCAGACAAACTTAGAAATATCTTTTTGCCAGTTTTTCAAGCAGACAAAGTTACTTATTATCGGTACTGACTGAAATAAAAATAACATTCATCTTTATTGCTGCTATCCTTCCCATCAGAGAAAGATTCATTCTGTTCCAGATTTCCAAATCTTTCTTAATCTCATTCCAAACTTTCTCATAATTACCCTTATTTAAATTTAAATTTTTGTTGGTAAGCCAGATTCCTAAATATTTGACTTTTTAAAATAAATTTCTATCTTTGTAATCTTTTGCAATTCCTTTTTCTCTGATTACTTTTTTTGTGTTAATATTTTTGTCTTTTCTTTATTTAATTTAAATCCTGCTACTCGCCCAAACTTGTATTTTTTCTAAAACTTCAGGGAGACATAATTTTGGTTCCTCAACTGTAATTACCAAGTCATCTGCAAATGCTTTCAACTTAAATTCATTTTCCCCCTCCCCCATTCTTATTCCCACAATCTGTTTATCTGCTCTTATATTTCTGTTTAAAACCTGTGGGACCAGGATGAATAGTAAAGGTGACAGTGGACATCCTTGTCTCGTACCTTTTTCTATTTTAAATTGATTCGTTAGCACCTGATTGATAATTAATGTTGCATTCTGTTCTGTATATACAGCTTGTATCCCTTTTACAAACTTTTCTCCATATACCATTTCTTCCATCACTTTCTTAATAAAATCCCAAGATATATTATCAAATGCTTTTTCCGCATCTATAAACATCACTGCTGCTTTTTTCTCACTTCTTACTTCTAGATATTCTATTACATTTAAGATATTTCTTATATTATCTTTCATCTGTCTACCCGGATGGAATCCCACTTGATCTGGATGTGTATAAACATTTAAGACCTTTTTCAATCTATTAGCTAAAATATTAACAAATATCTTGTAATCGTTATTCAAAAATGAAATGGGTCTATAGTTTTTGATCAGAGTCAAATCTGTATCTTGTTTTGGAATTAAAGTAATATAGGCTTCCTTTCATGTCTCTGGAATTTCCCCTTTTGTTAATATTTCCTTAGAATCATAGAATTGTAGAGTTGGAAGGGACCCTGAGGATCATCTAGTCCAACCTCCTGCAATGCAGGAATATGCAGCTGTCCCGCATGGGGATTGAACCTGCAACCTTGGTATGAGTTCTCAGCACCACGCTCTAACCAGCTGAGCTTCATTATGTCTTTCATTGGGTTTGCAAGCTGTTCTTTAAAAGTTCTTCTAATACTTTGCTGATAATCCATCTAGTCCTGGTGATTTACCCACCTTTATTTGACTTACTGCATCGGGAATTTCTTGGTCTGTTATTTGTGTATTTAAGAATACTGTCTCCTCTTGTTTTATCTTTGTCAGATGACTCTTTTTTATATATTTTTGTATGTTGATTATATTTTCATTTCCTCTTTTATACAAATTCTGAAAATATTTATAAAAAGCTTCCCCTATTTCTTTTGTTTCATCCAAAACTTTCCCATTGGAATTAATTTTACCTATGTAGTTCATCTGTTAATTTTTCCTTAGTTGCCATGCTAGCAACTTTCCTGGTTTATTTGTATGCTCAAAAAAATTCTGTTTCTTTTTTTAAATTTTTCCATGCTATTTCATCATTAATTGTAATGGGATGAGGGGGCTGCTTGTGCGTAAACGCTTAAACCCTCAAAGCTTTGCAATCAGTTTCTAAACTCTCCCAGTCCGCGGAGCCATGGGTGCATGACTACCTCAATCGCTGGCAGAATCCGTCAGTGGGCGCTTCCGGAATTTACGCCAACATAAGAGTTCCTTGACGGAAACTCTCCTCCTGGATTCTCTGTGTGACAGTTTCCTGCGCGGAGTAGGCGTCCCCAGCGGAGGTCCTGAGTCCTCCGCGCTGTTCTCACTGGAAGTATCTAGGAGCCATTCCTCCGACTGTGTTTCTGCAGGAACTCTCCCTCTCCCCCTGCTGGTTCCTTCCTCAGCATCCGAGGGTCTCCTAGCCTCCTTGAGCCCTTCCACCACCTGACTCTCCGATGGCAGTTCTCTGACATCCACCTCCCCTCCAGGACCCCCCTCACCCCCCGTTTCCCCCTCTTCTCTGGGTGGCGAGGCTGGGAACCCCCTGAAAGAATCCTCCTCATCTTCGGATGACTCGAAAACTGCTCTCCACCTACTACTGTCCCTTCTTCCCAAATACTCTTCCCCATCTGATTCTTCTTCCTCTTCCTGTCCTGATTCTGGGAACCCCTCGAACTCCTCTCCCTCGTCACTGGTGCCGAAGTGTTTCTCCCAGAACATAGCCAAGGGCTGAGGTTTCCTTGGGAACCGGCGATGAAACGTTCCCACTAAAACCTCATCCTTGACCATCTCTGCCGGTACCCAGGTATTTTCGGACTCCGGTTCCCCTTCCCATGCCACTAAGTACTCCACCTGCTTGCCCTTCCACCGGGAGTTGAGTATTTCTGCCACATGACTGCTGCGCTCCCTCTCTTCTACTTGCGGTGCCGCGGGAACCTCACCTTCACGTCCCCAAAATTCCCGCCCCTCCCGGTATGGTGATAGTAATGGCCTATGGAATACTGGATGCAGTTTCATGTTGTCTGGCAGCCTGAGTCTAAAGGCCACCGGATTAACCTGTTGTATAACCTCGAAGGGTCCCAGTCATTTCAGCCTCAATTTCTTGCATCTGCCCTTGAAGGGTAACCCTTGTGTCGACAACCACACCCGGTCCCCTACCCTTATGGTCTCTCCTTCCCTTCTGCTCCTATCTGCCTGCTTCTTGTATTCTTCCTTGGCCCTATCCAAATTCATTTTGAGCTGTTGATGTATAGCTTCCATTTCTTCCACGAAATGTTCCGCTGCCGGCACGCTCCATCTTTCCCCTCCTTCCCCTGGAAAAGCCCTGGGGTGACACCCATAATTGGCCAAAAATGGACTCATGCTCATGGACACATTTTCCACGTTATAGTAGGCGAATTCGGCCAGGGCTAATTTCTCTGCCCAATCATTCTCTCTGTCATTTACATAACACCTCAAATATTGTTGCAGAATACTGTTTGCCCTTTCCGCCTGCCCATTTGTTTCTGGGTGTCTGGCAGTCGAGAAATTGACCTCCACGTGCAGTAAGCTCATGAGCTTCCTCCAGAACCTGGACGTAAATTGTTTCCCTCTGTCTGAGACCACCCTCAAGGGGGCGCCATGCAACCTAAAAATGTGTTTTACAAACAGCCTGGCGGTTTCTTCTGCCGTTACCGCATGTGAGCAAGCTATAAAGTGGCACATCTTGGTTAACAGGTCTACCACTACCATAACCGCAGTTTTCCCCTTGGATTTTGGTAAATCCGTCATAAAATCTATGGAAACCGCCTCCCATGGCCGTTCGGGTGTGGGTAATGGTTCCAGCAACCCTGCCGGTGCCGCTCTCTCCCCCTTTGTTCGCTGGCAGCGGTCGCAACCCCTTACATACTCTCGTACATCTTCCCTCACCTTTGGCCACCAGAACTGCCTGGTAACTAACCACATGGTCTTGTGCTGCCCAAAGTGCCCCGCGGTGGGGCTGTCGTGCAGTTGTTTAAGTACTCTACCCCTCAATTCCCCTTCTGGTATGTACAAGGCCCCCTTGTAATACAACGCCCCGTTCCTTTCTTCAACCCCCCCGGTGTTCTTCCCAGCTCTCCTGAGCCCCCTGAGCTTATCTTGGGCATATTCATCGTTCTCTGTCCCTTCTACCAGTTCTCTTTGCCCCACCACTGCTGCCCCACACACCCAGTGGTCCTCTGGGATGACATGTCTTTCTTCGGGCACTCCCTCCCCCTCCATATACTCTGGCTTTCGAGAGAGAGCGTCCGCTCTTACGTTCTCTGGCCCCGGTACGTAGCGAATCTCAAAATGGAACTTGGAAAATTCCTGTGCCCATCGCACTTGTCTCTGGTTCAGGACTCGGGCCGTTCTCCAATATTCCAGGTTCTTGTGGTCCGTGCACACTTGGACCTTGTGCTGTGCTCCTATTAGCAGGTGCCGCCATCGTCGAAACGCTTCATAAATGGCGAGCAGTTCCCTGTCGTACACGGTGTAGTTGCTTTCAGATTTATTCAACTTCCGTGAGAAGAAGGCACACGGTCTCCAGTCCGACACAATGTTGAATTTGCAGTGTCCCAAGCACAGCGGAATGATGAGGAGTACGTGCCACATACTCTATATTACTTTATTTACACTTCAAAGCTGGTAGATTACAGAAAAACATCTTGCCTCTGCCGGAGCAGAGAAAGCAACCTCTCTCCTCTGAAGCACGGAGAGAAAACAGAACTGAGAAAAACAGGAAACCAGTGTACGTCACATCCAGTCTTCCTTTTCCGTGGGAAAACCCAACAGCAACTGACTGAGTGTGGAATGTAAACATTGTCTTGTGACAAGCATTTCGCTGCACAGTGAAGAGAGCAGAAACCAACAGTGCTGCGCTCCTATTAGCAGGTGCCGCCATCGTCAAAACGCTTCATAAATGGCGAGCAGTTCCCTGTCGTACACGGTGTAGTTGCTTTCAGATTTATTCAACTTCCGCGAGAAGAAGGCACACGGTCTCCAGTCCGACACATCCTTCCCCGGTTGGAGCAGAACCGCCCCTACCGCTCGATCTGATGCATCCGTCTCCACCCTCATCGGTTTCTGCAGATCCACGTGCAAGAGCTGTTCTTCCGAAGCGAACACTTTCTTTAGCTTTTCAAACGCTCGCTGCGCCTCTTCCGTCCATGCGAATTTCTTCTTACTACTGAGACAATCGGTGATGGGCGCCGTTAAGTGGGAAAAGTTTTTGATGAACTTCCGATAGAAGTTTCCAAACCCCAGGAACCTCTGCACGTCCTTCCTGGTTCTGGGTGTCTTCCATTCCAGTACCGCTTGGACTTTACTTGGATCCATGGACAATCCCTTGTCTGACAAACGGTACCCCAGGAATTCCACCTCTCTGGTATGGAACTGGCACTTCTCCAGTTTTACCCACAGCTGGTTTGCTTGCAGCCTGCTTAGGACCTCCCGGACATCTCAGACATGCTGCTCCTCGTCCTCTGAGTAGACCAGCACATCGTCTAAGAAGGCCACACAGTTCTTATAGAGCAAGGGTCCCAGGACGTGATGCATGAAGGATTGGAAGCATGCTGAGCCCCCCTGTAATCCAAAGGGCATAACGAGATACTCAAAGGCCCCCAAGGGGGTGAACATGGTGGTCTTCCATTCATCCCCCTTCCTCACCCGTATCAGGTTATACGCCCCCCTCAGGTCCAGCTTGGTAAAGATCTTTCCCTTCCTCACCCTGGTCAGAATGTCGTCAATCCTGGGCATGGGAAAGGCTACTGGTTCTGACACCGAATTCACGGCCCGGAAGTCCACGACCAGCCTGGGCTTATTAGAGTCTTTTTTGTCCACAAAAAACACTGGGCTGCCCCCACCGCTCTTGACTCCCTGATGAAACCTCGTTTCAGGTTCTTGTCTATGAACTCCCTTAACTCCTGCATCTTCCTGTCCGACATGGCGTACAGTTTGCCCACTGGTAGCTGGGCTCCCGGGAGAAGGTTAATTTGACAGTCAAAGGGTCTATGCGGGGGCAGTCTATCTGCTTCCTTCTCGCTGAAGACGTCACTCAGGTCGGCGTATTGTCGTGGTATTTCTCCCTCTTTCCCCACCGCCAACCCTGCGAGACTTGCCCTAGCCAACCCCTGAATTTCTCTTCCCTTGCAGTGTTCTAGGCAATGAGCTGACCCAAAAGAGACTGTCCGCTGGTGCCATCCCACTAGCGGGTCATGTAGCGCCAGCCAGCTCATTCCAAATATGATGGGAGGCCCTGCCAGGGTAGCTACATGAAATGCAATGACTTCTGTGTGCCTTCCCACCCTCATTGTCATGGGGACCATCTGTTGGTTTACTTCCCCTCCCAGAAGTTCCCTCCCATCAATCGTTGTCACCTGCAAGGAACGACTTAAGGGCAGTGTCTGTATCTGGTGCTCTGACGCAAATTCCTTACTCATGAAATTGCAGGAGCTGCCTGAGTCTAATAGGGCTTTTATCGTGAGTGGATGTCCGTTGGGTAGCTCTAGCAGCACCTCTACCACAAGAGCCACTCTAGGGGGTTCCGGCTTGGGCACGTTCACTGATCCTTGGCCTGGCTGCTGTGCCCTGTCGCTGGCAGCCAGGCGTTGGCTTTTACCTGCTCCTTAACCCCCTCCTCCTCACTCCCAACAGCCCCCACCATTCCTTGCCATCCCTTCCTTTGCAGGCAGACCCTGGCAAAATGTCCTGGCTGTTGACAGAGGAAACATTTTTTGGCGCTCTTTCCCTCCTTCTTCCACCCTTCGTTGACATTTGAAGTTCTGCGCGCGCGCGCACCCCCAATCTCCATCGGTTCCACTGGCGGGGAAGGTTGCTCCGGCATCTCAGGAATGCGGAAATCATTCCAACGCTCTCCTCTCCCTCCCCGCTTCTCCAGAGCCCTCGCCTCCTGGCGCGCTCCAATCGCAAGCGCCGATTTGGTCAGCTGATCCATGGACTCCAGACGGGGCGCGCGGGAAAGTTCATCTTTCACCGCTGGGGATAGGCCTTCTTCAAACAACATTTGTATCGGGTCCGAAGACAGGTCCCACCCCAATTTATGTATAAGCATGGTAAACTGTGTCCAATACTCTCGGACGGAATGATTTCCCTGTTTGCATGCCATTAACTGTCTGCGTACCACGCCCTGTTCGATCTGGCTGGAAAACATCAAGTCCATCGTGATAAAGAATTTCCTCAAGTCTTTTAAGGCATCATTATTCAATGCCATCAGGGGGCTCACCCATTCTCTAGCCCCCCCCCCCTCGAGGTGCCCAATCACAAAAGCCACTCTCGATTCCTCATCGGCAAAGTCATCAAACTGCAGGTTCAGTGCATACTGCATCTCTGTCTTAAAGGCTTGGTAGTTCCTTGGGTCACCCCCAAATTTCTGTACCAACCCCGGTACCTTCCCTGCGATGGGGGTGGGTTTCCCCTGTGCATCCTGAGCCCTCCTTTCCTCGAGCCTCGCCGTTAGCAGTGCCAGCTGGTGCTCCAACGCTCTATTTCTCTCCTCCAGAGTTGGTCCCGCTCCAGCTCCTCCCGCTCCTCTGGCTCCGTTTGGGTTGCTCATGATGCCTCTCCTTCGCACAAGCAGCGTCAATGACTGACGGATTGCTGTAATGGGATGAGGGGGCTGCTCGTGCATAAACGCTTAAACCCTCAAAGCTTTGCAATCAGTTTCTAAACTCTCCCAGTCCGCGGAACCATGGGTACATGACTACCTCAATCGCTGGCAGAATCCGTCAGTGGGCGCTTCCGGAATTTACGCCAACATAAGAGTTCCTTGACGGAAACTCTCCTCCTGGATTCTCTGTGTGACAGTTTCCTGCGCGGAGTAGGTGTCCCCAGCAGAGGTCCTGAGCCCTCCGCGGTGTTCTCACTGGAAGTATCTGGGAGCCATTCCTCCGACTGTGTTTCTGCAGGAACTCTCCCTCTCCCCCTGCTGGTTCTTTCCTCAGCATCCGAGGGTCTCCTAGCCTCCTTGAGCCCTTCCACGACCTGACTCTCCGATGGCAGTTCCCTGACATTAATTATCACTGAATACTGTGATTGTAATAATAATAATAATAATAATAATAATAATAATAATAATAATAATTTATTATTTGTACCCCGCCCATCTGGCAGGGTTTCCCCAGCCACTCTGGGCGGCTTCCATAGAAACCAAAAATACACTAAAATATCACAGATTAAAAACCTCCCTGAACAGGGCTGCCTTAAGATGTCTTCTGAATCTCAGGTAGTTATTTATCGCTTTGACATCTGATGGGAGGGCATTCCACAGGGCAGATGGTTTTTTAAGAAGCGGTTTAATGACCGCCTCTTTCAGTGGATCTGGGAATGTTCCCTCACAGAGGGAAGCATTCACCACCCCGCAGAGCCCATCGCCCAGCCCTTTCCGGCTTGCTTTTATTAGCCAGGATGGGCAAGGATCAAGGAGACAGGTGGTTGGTTTCATGCGTCCAAGCAGCCTGTCCACATCCTTGGAGGTAACGGATTGAAATTGATTCCATGCAACTTGACCAGACAGAGCTCTAGCACTCTCCTGCCCCAGCCCTGCTCCCACGGTGGTGTCTAGCTCCTTCCGAATATGAGTGATTTTATCTGCAAAAAACTTTGCAAAATCGTTGCAGGAGATCTTGGGGTCTTTACATGCCCCGGTGGTAAAGGTGGTTCCGTTAAATTGCGAACCACCTCAAAGAGTCTCCTGCTACTATTTTCTGCAGATGCAATAGAGGCGGTGAAGAAAGTCTTCTTCGCCGTCGCTATTGCCACTTGGTAGGCTCGACGTTGAGCTCTAACCTGTGTCCAGTCAGATTCGGAGTGAGTTTTTTGCTACCGACGCTCTAGCTGTCTCAGCGATTGTTTCATCGCCCTCAGCTCTGAAGAAAACCACGGGGCTGTCCAGGCTCCATGCAATTGGAGAGGGCGCTTCGGAGCCAGACAGTCAATAACCCTGGTTAACTTCGCATTCCAGCGGGCCACCAGGGAATCAGCTGAAAGGCCATCAACATGGGATAAAGCAACCTCTACCACTCTCTGGAAACCATTTGGATCCATTAAGTGGCGGGGGCGGACCATCCGAATTGGTCCCACCTCCTTGCAGAGGGGAAGGGTTGCGGAGAAGTCCAGTTGCACCAGGAAGTGATCTGACCATGGCACTTCTTTTTTTTCACTTTTACTTAGTGTCAGATCACCCACGTCACTAGAGGTGAACACCAGGTCTAAGGCATGTCCATGACTATGAGTTGGGCCAAACTTATTCAGGGACAGCCCCATGGAGGCCATGCTTTCCACGAAGTCCCGAGCAGCCCTTTGTAAGGTCGTGTCGGCATGGATGTTAAAATCCCCTAGGACAACCTAACTAGGTGTCTCCAGGAGAAAATCCGCCATGACCTGAAGCAGCTCAGACAGGGAATCCTTGGTGCAGCGGGGAGGTTGGTACACCAAAAGGAATCCTGTACTGCCCCTATTGCCCAACTTCCAGAACATGCACTCAGAAAACTGGATCTTCCCAGTAGGACGCCTGGTGCAAGCTAGTGACTTCCTAAAAATCACTGCAACCCCCCCTCCCCGCCCACATGACCTGGGTTGCTGTGCGTAAGAGAAACCTGGTGGACAAGCAGTGGCAAGGACAGGCGCATCTGCTTCCTCCAACCAGGTCTCTGTCACACATGCCAGGTCAAATCCTCCATCCACAATCAGGTCGTGGATGGCAGTGGTTTTATTCATCATTGACCTGGCATTACACAGCAACACCTTCAGGTCATGTAGGTTTCCCCTGTTGATTCCAGTATCCATCCGGTCAAGGCCAGACCCGGAGGCAGGGATAGTCTTCAAACAACGACTAAACCTGCCTCCTCGGTAATGACATGGTCTGGTCTTAGCGTAACTCCGCCTCCTGCACATGATCACCGAGATCGGATGTCCCAGTGCTTCCCCCCCTGTGGAACTTGTCCCAGCCATCGTGTTGGCTGGGGCCCCACTCCCAGGCAGCCCTGATCCCACCCCTTAAAAACAAAACACAAACTATACAGAACCAATAAAACAACAATAACAAAAAAAAGGAACAGAACAATTATACTAAAATTAATACCCAACCAAATATCCATCCCACCCACCCGCAACAAAGGAAAAAAGGGAAAAAAGAAACAAAAATTTAAATTGCCACTAACTGCTTGAGGACATTTTAAAGCACATTAACCACCTGGAACAGGGAAGCAATGGCAGAACACTTCCCACACTTCCCCAAGAGTTTGTTCCAAAAGTTTGTTCCTGGGCCACGCCCCCTGGGCCAGTTGGAAAAGGCCCTGGAAGGGAGCAGGCCCCGCAGTCCTCACCCAGCCGATGGTCCGAGGCCTCACTACAGCAGGAGTCCCTTTATAGCTGGGAGAGAGGGCCTGGGCCACGCCCCCTGGGCCAGTTGGAAAAGGCCCTGGAAGGGAGCAGGCCCTGCAGTCCTCACCCAGCCAATGCTCCGAGGCTTCCCCGCAGCAGGAGTCCCTTTATAATTTTATTGCCTGTTTTATTGATAGTTTCTTTGGATTTTTTCCTAATTCGTTTTCCTTCTTTGATACGGCATCCAAAATTTCCTTTTTCTTTGTTTCCCTGGCTCTTTTTAACAGCATTTTGTTGTATAAAAAACCTCTCATGACCGCTTTACTAGCGTTCCATACAGTTTGGATTTTTGTTTCTTCATTTAAATTCAATTTGAAATATTCTTCTAATCTTTCTTGTGTGTTGTCTACTAGTTCTTGGTCATCCAATAAGTCATCATTAAGTCTCCCACCTATTTTATCCAGGTGTCCTCCTAAATGACCCTTGAGCTGCTTCTGGTCAGTCTTTTAATTGACATAATAAGCACTGTCTAAGCTGGCAGTTATTATTTATTATTATTATTTATTGAATTTATATACCGCACTATAACCAGAGGCCAAAGGGCGGTTCGCAGAAAGTGACAGATGGCTCATTGCTGAAGAGCAGAAAACAGAGAGATTCTCTGTACAAAAATAGGACACTAAGAACGTATAATTTCAGAGAGGCTACACCATAATTGATGGCATGAAAACCTTCAGAGAGAGTGAGAAGGAAAAGAAAGTTCACACTTGCCCATCCCACTTTTGGTAAAGGTCATTCATCTCAGAGACCAATGGTGACTTTGTCACAAGATCAGTCCTGAAGCCAGATTGTGTCTATGTCATATTATATTCAAGATTATTTGCAGTTGCCCCACCAAAACTGTTAAGTTACAGGGTGGATTCCATTAGAGTCATAACCTTGTGTTGCGTTATGTTCATGTTGCGTCTTTTCAGCTTGTGAGCGCGGCAAACCAGGAAGTGTATACTTCCAGGTTTTGTTGTGCGCACATATGCAGAAATGTCCTGTGTACTTTGTGCATGCACGGAAGCGATCTGCGCGCTTCACACATACACAGAAGCGCTCTGTCACGCTCTGCGCTTGCACAGAAGTGTTGCTCTAGTTGCAGACTTTTCGGGGTGCAAATGGCACCGCAGAATGGATCATGTCTGCAACTAGAGGTGCCACTGTAATATAACACACAGATACAAAAACAGACAACTAACAAGCTCACTATACTTTTGATATTGGCAGTTCCTGATCGCAACATGATGGCTGAAAATGGTCTGCAGTGCCCATCCTGCTTCCCCAATGGAACCACAAAGTGTGAAAGTGGGAAGACCATCAACTGCCTTGAGAATGAGACCCAGTGTGTTGATTTCCAAGGATCTCTTAATGGTAACACTGCTACTCAGACAGGAAAAAAAGCCTAGTCATTGGCTGGGTCACACAGACTTCCTCCTGCTCTCCCTCCCTCCCTTTCCCTTAAATGTTGCTGGATAAGAGAGAGGGATCATATCTCTCACTGACCCCAATCTGCACCCTTTCTTTGTGTTTTGCCTTCCTGGGCTGTGTCATTTAACTCTCATAATGCTACTTGCTTGTCCAGAATGAGAGTCAGAGCCCTTCTGTAAAAGTAAAGTGCATTCATTGCTTCACCCCAGTTGCAGTTGGATCTCTCCACCACTGGGATTCAGTCCAGGGCAAAATCTGTCCTTCTTGCTCAAAAAGCATATTTATTATGTAAAAATAATGTAATATTTTTTCTTAAATTCTGTGACAGTGAACAGTATCTGGCTAACTCAGACCATTGGTGCACGGATTTACAGTGTACATCAGAATTTCTGTTCTCTTTCACCTGTTTGTGCTCTGTATCCTCCCAATATATGCTCCACAGAACTGGGAAAACCCCCAGAATGGATTTAGGGGATAGACAGGAGGAGGGAGAAAGGGACGAGATGCTCTTTTTCCACAAGCATACATCATTTGGCTGATGTCAGGATTTAGCTATATGTATATGTATATACACACACTGTGAAACCAGATGGCGTTGCGGAGTCCTGTGTTTCGCCAATGGGTTTTACAACACATTTTTTAATGAATCACTTTTTTGATGTGTCTAAATCTTGCCTTTGAGGAATAATGCTGTTGATTTGGAATGAAGAGGGGAGGGGCATGTGGCTGATCTGCCCCAGGAGGGAAGAGGCAGAGTCCAGGCCATTTGAGCTGCCACTGCTCTCATTTCTTCCTGATCATCCATCTCCTGCCCTTTACAGCTTGGGATTTGCTAGTGTCTCTCTTGAGGGCTGAATAAGAATTCTGATGGGAGTTCCTGATTGGCTCTTGGGATTCCCCCTTTTCACCTACTTCATGTTAGATGTAGTTAACATGAAAATAGAAATGGTAAAATAAAAAGAGGATTCTCTGGATGCTTAGATCACAGTGTGGGGCAATGAGGGAGCCTGAGTTAGCATCCAACTGTTTGAGAGACAATGGAAAAATGAAAGACAACTCCAGCTGTTGGGATCTGCTAATCAGACCTTAATTGTCCCAGGCACTGGTTTTAAAACAGTATCTCTCCCCCCCCCCATCTCCCCCTTTGTCCCGCCTCTAATTCCTATTGGTTTCTTTTGACACCCAGTTCATACCTTACTCCTTGGCATGTTAATATGGGTGTGCCCAGGGTATGCTTTGATATCGATGAGGATCTTTAATGAAGCTCCAGAACATGCCCAGAGCTTTTTTATAACTATCCTAGTCCTTTTAAGTTACCCAGCCCCTGTACCGCAGTGCAAGTAGATAAATAGGTACCACTCTGGCGGGAAGGTAAATGGCATTTCTGTGCACTCCTCTGGTATGCCAGAAGCGGCTTAGTCATGCTGGTCACATGACCTGGAAGCTATCTGCAGACAGACGCCGGCTCCCTCGGCCTATAGAGTGAGATGAGCGCCGCAACTCCAGAGTCGTCCACGACTGGAACTAATGGTCAGGGGTACCTTTAACTTTATAAAACTCTCACCTTTAGGGTCACTCTAAATCCTTATCAGACACAAAATATCTTGTTTACACTATCCTAACAGAAAACACTTCCCTTTGTTTATTGATCCTTTCATATGCAGGACCTGGGCCATTTATCTCTCAGCAGGCAAAGCAATAGTAAATTCAAAGACAGCACTTAATTGGATTACAAGGAGTTTACACTCCTCTACATGATACAAAGCAGGGACAAACTTTCAAAGATACTACAGTGTTAATACACAGCTATTTCAGAAGCACATTGCAAGTATTAAGTTAAAGGAAACGAGGCATTTATAAACATAATTAAATTAACATAATATAATAAAAAGGACACTTTTGCATTACTTTTTGGAACCTCACACAGCTTTTTTAGCTGCTGCATCACACTGTTGACACATGCTAGGTTCACACACTCAAGGCTCACATACCAGAGAGGGAGTGTTGTTTTCAAATTTTGCTGTGTGGCCACAGCATGTGGCTTTTAACATGTCCAGGAGATGGCAGGGATAGAATTCCTCCCATTTTATTGCAACTCACTTGCCCACAAGAATTTGATTTGGTTAATCTAGTTAATTAAGCCTGCTTTCAGATCCTCTAATCTCATTATATTTTATAACTATAACCCGTTTATTAATAATCTTGATGTCTTGAGAGCCCTTTGGGTATGATAGTGATTTTAAATTACATTTGAGTTACTTTTTTATCTGAACTTCTAATGTTCAAAATTTTGTATATTCATGTTCTGATGAAATTATGATATTTTTCAAATTTCTTAAATATACACATTTTAAAACTAACTTATTAAAATTCTCATTCACCATCACAGACACAATCTCCTAGTTCCTGGGCAAAGGACTAATGTCAACATTTCTTTCCTTTTATCCAGTTATCAACAAGCTCTACAATGTCACTTTCCAAGTTTTCCAAGGTTGTGCAACAACAGATTTTTGTGCCATTAAGGGAAAAAGATCTTTTATCGGAACTGGGATATATTTCCTTAAGGTTGTCAAAGAAAGATGCTATAATGCTTCACGAATCTCACACCAGCTTGAAAATGAAGGGTGAATGGGACAGTGTAGACCTCCTCCTTGTGTATTCCAAAATCCATGGCAATGAGGAGGATTGGAGGCCTAGTGGTGAAATCCAGGACTGAGGATCTCTGTTTCTTTCTTTTTTTGCATTTGGAGGAATAAAGGGAAGCAAGGGGCAGAGAAAAAGGGGTCGTGATGTGGGGATTGTGGATTCTACCTGCAAAGAACCTCATAGTGTATCATTAAAAAACAGTTAAGTTTTCATTATGATCATTACAATGGAAAATAAAATGCTGGTTCTCAGATGTTGTAAATAAAATAAGTCTTTTTTTTCCTTATGTGGTATCCAAGAGCCCATATAGAGTCGTTACATAGGTTCCCTACTGGTAGGAGAAAATAACAGAGGCCAACCAGCGAATAATGAGAAGCAAAGCAGCTAGTAAGCCTGATTTTTATTGTTCTGTTGCAGCAGGGTGCTCCCTCACACGCAGGAAAGGAGGAAGACCCAGAACGGAGGTGTGTCCGTCCTTAGATAGACATTTTAAATTGCCCGCCCTGGAGTTCAAGACCACTCCCAGAAACGTCATACATACATCACAGAAGGGGTGTAGCTCAAGACCACCCCCCAGACACATCATACCTACATTACAGAAAGGGCAGTCTACAGCAGAAATCTGAGTGCGTTGTGATTTCAGTGGGTCTCCACCTTCGCCGTGGCGGTCAGACCCTGATTTCCACAGAGCAAATTCCTCCCGATCGGAAAAACTCTGCCATTGCCTGGAGGCGCCAACCCGGAAGTCGCCCCAGAAACGTCATACAAACATCACAGAAGGGGTGTAGCTCAAGACCACCCCCCCCCCAGACACATCATACTTACATTACAGAAAGGGCAGTCAACAGCAGAAATCTGAGTGTGTTGTTTATCTCCTGTCATTGTTTATCTCCTGTCTGGCAGGTTACCTGTTTAATGGTCACTTGATTGGATTGCCTGGGGAGCCTGGCCACTCTTTTGTAATGATAAATACTTAATTCCTGAGCCAGAACACAGGCTCACACCCTATTCATATCTTAAATGTGCCCTCAAGACAGGATTTGTGAGGAAAGAGACAATGGGGAGGTTTCCCAATTTGACTTTGCAGAGAAAGGTCAATTTGTTCAGGACTTTTTTCTGTGGGGTTTCAGACATGTGATTTATATATTTATGTACGTGTTTGCTTGGTACATTTATGAACATATCTAAGATCTTAAAATTCTGATCACACAGATCAGTTTCTTTCAGATACAAATGCAACTATTATTTATTGGTTTAGCTGAAGAGATCACAAAAGATAAAATACCTTTCAGACATGTTACGGGAAAAATCTGGGTGCGAGGCTGCTCAGCCACCCAGCTCGTCAGGCAGAGCCCGTGGATCCCTGTGGAACAAAGAAGGAGTCCAGCCACCAACCGGAGAAAATAGCTGTAGGTCAAAGTTTATTGCGCAACAGGTTCAAAGAGGAATTGAACCCCGAGAATGGGGTGACAAGGACTTTTAAAAGTTCCTATCTTATCCCAGCATACAGTTCACTAAACATCATCATTACATCATTGCTACATCATCACTACATCACCAAAGGGAAGGGTTATATATGATTAGCATAGGAGGAATGTTGGGGTAACATGCAAATACAGGATATGTATTGGGAAGTACATTCTAAGCACAAGAGGACAATAGAACTTTAGTTTGCATAGTCTGGCACCTGGGCAAGTCCGGAGGAGAGCTTTTGGCCTGCGATTGTCACCTAAGAGTATCTTCCTGTGAGTACGTGACCTCCCGCTTGAGGGATTATGGTGGGGACTGAGTGGTTTCCAAGCCCTTGGCCAATGATACAAAACGGCAGTGGAATGAAGAGAATTGGTGAAACCAGTGATTTTCTGTGAATTTTTAAGTGTTTAGGCTATTCTGAATACAGACAGTGTTTTTCGGAAGTGACCTGAATTAGCTTTGTTACATTGTATCCAGTTTTATGATTGGATTACAAGGTAACAAGGTTTTGATGAGCTCAGTCCATTGTTCTCTCAGCAGGAGCTTGTCAGCGCTCATTGAAGTGTGCAAGATAGCTCTCACTGAACTGCTCTTCCAGAGCTAGAGCATTGCCTGGATTGGCTGAAGGGCTACATTCGATGTGATTTGATTGGTTAAGGCACAAATACATTGTTCATTCATAAAATACATCATTCATTCATACTGCTTGTCTGTATATAGCTCCGGAATACGAGGTCAGAAATGACGCTTTATACTTGGGGTTTTGTGTGGTTCTTGGTGCAATGTTGTGATGGGGTGAGGGGAGCCCTAGTATGGCAGGGTTCCCTTAAGGTCATTGCCTCGAGCTCAATGTTGTTTACTTGGGAGTAAGACTCCATTCATATCCCCCCCCCCCCATTCTGTAACAGACATTTTGTTAGATAACAGATTTTTCCTCTGAATAATTAACTTAGGGCATTTTTTCCAGCCAGAATTAACTGGAGCTCGGCTCTGGCACCTCTCAGGTGGGTGCCATTTCCATTTTAAGAGAAGAAAGAAGTTGTTCATGGTGAGCTCTGGCACCTGTGAATTTAGAAAGATAGCACTGATCTCTACAAACTATTCCTCTTATAAAGGTCCTGTCTTTTTATAATTAAGTTTTAGTTTTTCTTCCATTACCGATTGATTAAAATAAAACAAGTCTTTCAGATGAATACTTCAGAGTGGAGAAGCATATATAGCAGACAGGAAGGCTGAAAGTAACAGGACCCTTGGGGCAATCATGGTGGAGATTCAGTATCAGTATCCAGGTTTTCCAGTCCATGGTGTAGCATTCCTGGACTCAACCAGCTCATCTCTCTGGAGTCCTGACATTGATCTACAGGCCAATACATTAGTAATATAAGGATAGTACCTCCTATCAATGTCTTATGCCCCACTGCCCCACCACCAATGGCAACAATGAAATAACCGGGGGAGGGGCATCCACATAACCCTTCTATGATGATAATACACTACTGCCTCCTTCAAGTAGGCAGGGACCACCCTGTATTGCAAGGAGGCATTAATCACCTCCTTGACCCAGTCAGCTGTCCCCTCCCTGCGTGCTTTCCGCAGACAAGAGGGGCAAGGGGCAATGTCCTTGAATCTTACCAACTGATACTCATCCAACACAACAGGGCTAGACAGTGCTCTGGACAACCCTTGAGATTCAACCTCAAAATGCTTTGCAAACAAGTCACAGCACTGAAAAGTAACAAGCACCCTCCCTGGCTCCCAAAGACAGGCCCTCCCCATTTTCACCTTGGAGCTTTCCTTTTCTCATCCTGCCTCTCACCCTGGGAGATGCCCACTTCTCCATCTTTCCACGTGGTTAAAGGCACCAGGTTGAGATTTTCCCACCACCACACCACTTGACAGCACATTAAGCCTTTTATTTAATTTTATTTTTAAAGCTCAGACCAATACTTTAATATCATCATGTGGTTGAGATATCTTAGCATTGCCTCATGGTGAATGGACATGTTCTGCATACTCCCATGATCTTTCTTCCGGTCAATACCCTTCCCACGCAATCAGGTATTGCAACTTCTTTCTTTGCATCCTGGAGTCCAGAATTTGTTCTACTTCATACTCTTCCTCTCATTCTACCAGGTCTAGGTGCCTGGTAAGGGTGTGCAGGCACGACAGGGGACAAGACTGATCTGTGCAAGATGGGGTGAATCTTCATAGACACAGGCAATCAGAGCCAGAAAGTCAGAGAGTTGATCTGGTCCACAACTTCAAACGGGCCCACTCTCTGTGGGTCCAGTTTCCTGCACCTGCCTTTCTGTGGCAAATCAGGTTTTGACAGCCACAACTGACCTTCCACATTAATCTCGGTGCCAGGTTGTCGGTGCGCATTGGCCAATATCTTATAGGCCTCTTTAGCACAGTCCAAACGCTCTTTTAGCAAAGTCTGCATTGTTGGCAGTTCTTCTACAAAGTCTTTTGCTGCCAGAACCGACAGGTTGTCAGTCGGGGTTGGGAAGGTTGCAAGGATGGTATCCATAACTGACAACACCACTTTGTGACCCACAACGAGGATGTGGTAAGCATCAATGCATGTGTATCCCTTTATAGATCTCATTTTCTGCTGTGATCTGCAACAACAGATATTCAGAGGCTTACTAGTTCTCATACTGTAGGGAAAATAGCTATCATAACTATATTAAAAACAAAATACTGATAAGTTACAAAACTGACAGTGCAAACTTGAATGACCCCATGGATACAAGCAGGTTCCAGGTTCATCTGATTTCTGGGAAGAGCATGTGTGTGACATGCTAATTGTTGATTACTTTGTGCCTCATTAGGATTAGTTTGTTTCCAGCTCAGTTTTACCATAAAGCCTGAGGGAAGAACACATTTATTTAAAATACCCATTTACTGACAGTGTAGGTGTGGTTGGACTGGAAGAGGCACCTGGCTGCATCCAAAATGAAAAAAGAGATTTGTGTTACAATATAAAAATATAGGATTTCTGGGAAAGCATGCATTCTCCATTTCCATAATTTCCTGCTCCTCACTGGACCAGTCCTTCCCAGTTGGAATCCTTGGTCACCTTTCCTTGGCCCATGAATCCCTCCAAGTCAACTTCTTCTTCCAGAGGTCACCTGTTGGTTCATTCCTCATTGGCTTCTAATCACTCAGGCATTATGAGGGTCTTCTTGAGTATATGCTTCTTCCATGAAGCGTTGGTTTCGACTACTTCAGGCTAAACAATACAGAGGTGTGGGAGCAGTGCAATGGTTGGGTAAGCCTCTTCCTTCTGGTCTGAAAGAAGCAGCAAAAGGAGGCGCTCCTGGCAGGAGGTGTGAGGACTCTGACAGGATCCTAGAGTCAAATAGCCTTTCCCCCAAAGCCTTTTAAGCACTAACTAGGCTTTGGGAAGCAGCCCTCCTGTATCTTTCCCAATGCCGCTGCCACCCCAGGAGCTACTTCTGTGGCCCTTCTCTGCTGGCAGGGAGAAATCAGGACACCCTGGAATCAAGGCACAACCCAGGACAGCTTAAGGAATTCCGTAGCCATTCCAGCCAAATCAGGACTGCTGAGGCATATGCATTTAAATCAGCTTTAAGATAAATATGCCTCCAAGGTGAATGGACTTTTGAAGTGTAAGGAGAATATGAGAACATTTACAAAGCAAAATGGTCAGAACTGGAGGCCCATAGGATTGGCGTAGGATTCAATGTCTTATGAATATGACTTTTTTGTATGTTGTGTTTTAAAAAGGCTAAGGTACCTGAACATACAAAGATTGTTAGGCCCAGCCAGTCTCTTTCACCACCTGTTCTAATTCATTTGACTTATTTGAGAGATCTGTCCTTTTGCATTGGGGCTAGATGACATAACCACGCATTCAAAAACTGTCAAATCTCTGCTTGCCTGCAGTTTTACATTAAAAACAAAACTTTGATGCTTTATATCAGGAAATACCATACTTCTCCATTCCAAACTATTGATTTGAAGGATACACATTTTAGAACCAACTTTTTATTTCCACAATCATTTATATTTATCACAGTAAGAATAATGATACACAATACAATATTTTTTTTCCTGTGTGCTGCATCCCATTTCCCTCCACCAACAGCAAAAAAAAAAAGGGGGGGGAAGGAAGAGACACGGATCCGGATGCCTGGCTCTCACCACTAGGAATCACCCCCACATTGCTATGAATTATTGAATTCACAAGGAGGAGATTTATGCTGAACCATAATTACCCATCAATGTGAGGCTGGGGTGAGATATGTGAAGCATTATAATAGTTATTTCAACTGGAAAAGTGTTTGAGGCAGGGGAGATAAAGGGAATTGCCAGAGAAACCAAAACTCCAAAGTATATTTTGAAGAAGTTGCAATACAAAACTATACAGATTTATCTGGAAGTAAGACCCATTGAAATCAGTGGCATTTACATCTAGGTAGACAGATATAGAATTGCATTGTAATCCCTTTGAAATAAATGGTTACTACTTCTATAAACAGTGCATAGGAGTGTGCTGAAAACCCTACGAGTTTGCTCCAGTCCTTCCAGTCAAATATATTTATTGGTGAGGGATGGGGTGGAAAATTGAGAAACATCTTTCGCTATCAAGGAAAGAAGCAAACTCCCTTTGAAACTGCAGGTGGAACATAGACATTGTGGATTATTTTGCCCTGCCTGAATTTCTCTAATCCTCTTTTTAAGTCATCTAAGCTGGTGGCCATTACTGCTTCCTATGGAAGTGAGTTCCATGATTGAACTATGAACTGCATAAAATATCATACAGCACATAGCTTCCGAACTGCACTAATCGTGCTTTACCCCTCCTTTCAACTATCTCAGCTAAAATATTTGTGATATTATGTGGTTAATCATTAAATAAAATACTTTTCTTTCTTCTTTAACTTACTAAACACAAGCAAAATAATTAAGAAACATTAGGTTACCTTCTCCAGGACATCATAAATTCTGCTGAAGCGAAGCATAATCTGCATCAGCAAAATTCTTCAGTTTAATCATAGAATTGTAGAGTTGGAAGGGACCTCAAGATTGATCTAGTCCAGCCACTGCAATTCCATGAGATTGAGAGTTTCATGCTCTACTGGCTGAGCTATAGAAAACCCACATCAGCAGTGAAAGCCACAGTTGGATAGACCTAACAGTGGACTAGTCACATTTATGGAAGAGGCTATCAGTGGCAATTAGTTTGATGGATATACAGTGGTACCTCAGGTTACATATGCTTCAGGTTACATACGCTTCAGGTTACAGACTCTGCGAACCCAGAAATAGTGCTTCAGGTTAAGAACTGTGCTTCAGGATGAGAACAGAAATCGGGCTCCAGCGGCGCGGCAGCAGCAGGAGGCCCCATTAGCTAAAGTGGTGCTTCAGGTTAAGAACAGTTTCAGGTTAAGTACGGACCTCCGGAACGAATTTAGTACTTAACCTGAGGTACCACTGTACTATTTCCAATTGCTGGGGGAGAACAGGGAGAGTGGGTTACTGCCCTCCTGTTGTGATAGTCCTGTACCAATGGACATCTGATCAGCCACTCCAAGAAGGATGCTGCTACACTGCAGGGTTCTTCTTGTCTTCTGAAAATGGAGGGTGGGATTTGAAGCAGGGATAAACAACTAGCTGGATTCACTTCAAGACAATGTGGCTAAGGACAGTCATCACTAAACAGATCAGCTGGCTCAAAGTATCCTCTGCCTTTCACAACAATCTGACACAATTAGAACAGGGAGGGGCAAAGTTCAGTAAAATGATTTAATCAGCTCTCAGGAATGATCTTAGAGTCACTGTATTCTATTAAGTGCCTACCAGTGTGTCCCTGGCACCTTTCAACAGCCCTGAGCTATGTCTAGCTTTGCCAGCTGAGCAGTCACCTGAGCAGTACCTTGAGGCTTTCATTGCACTTTGATTAGCATCCTGGAAGAAGAGAAAAAGTATATTGAACAGTTATGGACCACAGGTATGAAGTTTACGGCATGTAATGCCTTAAGAGAGAATCTAATGAAAATGATCTACAGGTGGTATATGACACCAGTCAAGCTTGCAAAAATTTATCATTTGCCAGATAATAAATGTTGGAAATGTAATGAGATTGAAGGTACATTCTTTCACCTTCGGTGGACATGCCCAAGGATTAAGACATTCTGGGAGATGATTTATAACGAATTGAAAAGGTATTTAAATATACCTTCCTGAAGAAACCAGAGGCCTTTCTCCTGGGCATGGTCGGCCAATTGGTGCCAAAGAAGGATAGAACTTTCTTTATGTATGCTACAAGAGCAGCAAAAATACTTATAGCAAAGCACTGGAAGACATAAGATTTACCCACCCAGGAAGAATGGCAGATGAAGTTGATGGACTACATGGAACTGGCGGAAATGACTGGCAGAATCCGAGACCAGGGAGAAGAGTCAGTGGAAGAAGATTGGAAAAAATTTAAAGACTATTTACAGAAACACTGTAAAATTAATGAATGTTAGAAGGATGCTGGAAAGAAGTCATATGGCTTTAGCAGAAATGTTATAAAGAATTAAGTAAAAATATTTTGTTAATGGGCCAAAGGGGGAAAAAGTAAGGTCAGATTGTGTTAAGATAAATTATAGGACAAAAATTGAGAAAGATGGAAAAGATTTGCTGAAATAGCTAACTGAACTAGAACACAAAAAGGGAGGTGTGAGGAGGTCGTTGAAACAAGTAAATGAAAGATAAGATATGGAAATATTGGATGTGTTTTTAATTGTTTCTGTTTTTTGTTTCTGTATTTTTAAGATAAGTAATGTTTTTCTTTGTTTTTTATGTATTGTATTGTATTGCATTGTATTGTATTGCTTTGTTTAACTTTTTTTCTTCTTTTTGTAATCTTTAAACTTTTAATAAATATTACTTTTTAAAAAAGAGAGAAAAAGTATATTGCTCCTTCCAACTCAGTAAGCAAAGGCATAAACAGAGGCATTGTTCTTATCCTGAGGCATGCTTTCACTAATGGGGCCTCCTGCTGTGCACGATTTCCATTCGCATCCTGGGGCAAAGTTCACAACCAGGAGCAGCTACTTCCAGGTACTTCTTTTTTCTGTGTGGATCAGTTTTACTGGTTGAAACCTCCATTGCAGCCACATGCTCTGCAATATGATGTCAACATTTTAACCACAGCTCATCCCATCCTTCGCAGCCTTACTGGGATGGATCTAGTATCCAGGCTTTTCTCTTCTTTAGAAGAGGAATCCTTAGATGGAGACTGTATTGAGGAGGTTTCTTGTAGGTGGCTTCCGGGCTTTGCCATTGCCTTTTATTGTTCTCAGCTCCTTTCTTGGGTGCCGTCAGAATTTAAATTTTAAATTAACTGTATAGAGGAAGAAATTTGAAAAGTGCCTGTTGACAACTAATGAGATTGTGGTGAAATAATTCAGACAGTTTCAACAGTGAGCTTTGAATTTCATTTTCTCTAGGTCTTAATTCTAAAGGTGGTAAAAAACTCCTCTTCCCAGAACTCACTGAATATTTGTCCCCAAGTGTTGCCTGCAGCACAAACACGTAGCCTATAAATCCCTCCAAGTAAGCCTCTACGGGCATCAGTTCTCTTTCTAGAATGATGAAGGCACTTCTGAGCACATGCCTCCTCTTGGCCCTGCTTTCTCCAGGTAAGTAGGAACCAGTAGGATGGGGAACTTTTACAGTAATAATATTTAGAGTACAGAGGAATCCAGAGAGCTGAATTTAAGAGAGCTAGTGTGTTGTAGTCATTAGAGGGTCAGACAAGGATCCAGGAGACCAGGGTTCAAATCCCCACTCAGCCACAAAGCTCACTGGGAGATCCTGGACCAGTTACTATACCTCAGGTTAACCTACCTCATAGGGTCCTTGTGAGAATAAAATGGGGAGCAGAGAACCATGTACACAGCCTTGAGCTGCTTGGAGGCAAGTTTAGAAAACAAAAAAATCAAAAAAATTAGAAGCCAAGAGCAACTTGAAAAATGCTAGTAACTGAAGGTACTATGTTTAGTAGCCACTGGTAGAATAATTCTGCATCATTTGCCTAAACCTTTTGTGAAGCCATTCAGGTTGGTAGCTTTGTCAGTCTTACGAGAGAGGGATCAAAATCTTTGTATTTCCACTTTGTCCATGTCATGCAGAACAGTATGTGATTCCAGGAAGTCCCCTCTTTCTCCCTTCTTAAGTGTCCTAACCCCCCCCCCAACATTGTCAACACTTTTCATATGCGAGTTGCCCTAGCATAGCTAGTAGAACCCTTAAAGACCAACTCTCTTAACCTGGATCTAACCCTATTCATTTATCTCTACTTAAAACTGGTTGAAATGTAAAATCTTCTCCCCAACAGGTCTAGTAAGTGATGGTACAGAGTATTTCTGCAGAGGGTACCCAGTTTCCACAATCCTTTTTTTCATGCCTAAATGATGGGATAAGCCTTCCTGCTGCTCATCTGGCCATTGCTCCTTTATCTAAAGCTCACATCTAAATTTGTGATTGAACAGTAGAAGAAAAAAAGGCATTGAAGTGAAAAATGGGCCATGGGACAGGGAGGGTTTACCTCTTGGAAATAATTAAACCAGTGTTCTGGCCAATGGCTTTTACTCATTTTATTTTATTGAAAGATCTTATTAACTTGAACCCCATTTCATTTAAAGATTTAATTCACTCTCACCTCCTTCTCTGTGTCAAATGAAGGAAACCACAAAACCAAATAATAATAATGTTAATGACAATAACAATCCATGAACTAATCTTTTGCTCCTGTCCTCAGCATTGCCTCTGAGCTGCAGATCCGCGTTTAACAGGACTGGACTGACATATGATGGCTATTTAAGAGAAAATTGTAAATCTGGTCGAGATGACTGTGTTGCCAGTGTTCTGTGAACAAATATAAGTAAGAATTATCAGGTTTTTTGTCTTTTGTTTTTGGAATTGCTAAATTAGTGCTAAGGAAGCTGTGGCACATAAGCTGTAGATGAAAGAGAACTCCCATCTACCTCATCTATCCTGGCCACCAGTCAGAGATGATGGGAGATGTAGTCCAGCAGCATCTGGAGGATCACAGCTTCCCAGTCCTGCAGTAAGGAATCACTAACATTTGAAAATGGGGAAACTAAAATCACCTGATCACAAGCATCAGATTTCCATCTTGATGTACATATTCAACCACCATTTTGCCTCAGGTGCCAAAATACCTTGGGGCTATTCTGGGTGGGATGGTGGTGCTCACTTGGCCATCTGTTCCTACATCATTGCTACATACTTGGAGGGAGAGGGGAAATGGGACAGTGAGGTTGGTGTACATGAAGTGCCCTGCCAAGTCTTCTTCCTTGGCGATCACTTGTAGCTGAGTAAGTTTGTCTTCCATAAACATGGTTTTAACAATGAGTCCGTAAGTGACTGTGGAGGCCAATTCTGGATCCACACGTCCTTCCACCGTGGGGGCATTGTTTTCCAGACACGAGTTGATCAAGGTGTGGATTTGCCAAGCGTGTCTTCCTCCAAGCACGTTTCTCCCTTGCGTCCTGAGTTCAAGTTTTTTCTTTTTTTTAATATAATTTTTTATTAATTTTCCAGCACAATTATACAATTTTATCCAAATTCTAACAAATTACTCTTTTTGGACTTCCTTCAGTTTCTCTGGTAATCATCCATAATTACTCCTCAATACGCATTCCCTTCATTGTATTGCCATTTAACTTTCCCTCCCTTTTCTCTTTCTTTTTAACAATACTTCTTAAACTTTTACAGTGCTTCTTGAAACCCCACTAGCGTTGTTTGCACATCACATACATTTTTCAGATAATCTACAAACTTTCCCCAATCTTCGATGAACTTTTGGTTTCGAACGTATCTTATTTTCCCAGTCAATTTGTCCAGTTCCGCATAGTCCGTCAATTTCATTCTCCATTCTTGAATCATCTGTATTTCCTCTTGTTTCCATTTCTGGGCCAATAAAATTCTTGCTGCCGTAACTGCATACTGAAGTAATTTACAGTCTTTTCTTCTTATTTCTTTTCCTGTAATCCCTAAGAGAAAGACTTCTGGTTTCTTAATAAAGGTATATTTTAACATCTTTTTCAATTCATTATATATCGCTTCCCAGAAACTTTTCACTTTCTTACATTCCCACAACATATGAGTTCAAGTGTTTTCAAAGCCTATGACACCTTTGGTAAAGGCTGTTCTCCAACTGGAGTGCTCGAAGTCCAGTGTTTCCCAGTTGTCAGTGTTGATACTACATTTTTTTAGATTTGCCTTGAGACACCCTTTAAACCTCTGCCAAGTATTTTGGGTTGGGCAACAGGAGTTCAAGGAAGTATTTTCCCACCCTCTAAACGGTTATGTTTTATCCACAGTATGTAGGTTTCTATTTCTTATTACTTCTGAGAGGAACTTAGCCAAGGCCAGGGTCGTATCATCGGACTTATATTGGCTTCTCTAGTCTCACTATTATTCAACCCATCCTTGGCAATCATCTTTTAAATACCTGCAGAAAAATTTGTATTCCACCAGGCTCATACAAGCCATTTAGAATACATCTTTCCACTGGTTAATTGATATCTGTTTCTTTACTTTTAATATAGTTTTTATTGCATGCTTTATGTATTATGAGTGGAATCATTTTGATATTTTTCTTTCAATGATATAGTGGTGTGTGGGTGTGGGTGTGGGTGTGGGTGTATATATATATATATATATATATATATATATATATATATATATATATATATATTAAAGCCCATCACCTTAGATTGCAGAATTTAATAATATTTTGCATGTTGTTTGTATGAAAAGGTTCTCATTCAGACATTACAGAAAATTGGAACCTTTACAATGAATGTGTCGTATCAGCAATAAACCTCCATATCTAGATATTTCTTTCAAATTCTCTTTCATAGTGAAATTCCAAGTGCAACTTTTGAATCAATGCTCGCGATCCAGCTATTGTTCCTCAGGCCATTACAGCTTCACTGCAGGGGATGGTAAATTCTTTGAGATGAAGAAGAACTGCTGCAACACTGATCTGTGTAACAGTGAGATTCTCAGCCGTAAGTTTCTGCATCATTTTAGAATCCTTTTCTTAAAAGAAATAATGTTTTTATTGGGTTTTCTGCAAGTGTAACAAGCATCACATATAAACAAAAGAGAACAAACACTAACAAACACTACATCAAAAAATTAAAGAAGAAAAAGAGAAAAGAAAATCTTTTTAAACTGCATATCCTTTCTACTCCAAATTTGTATTTTAACCTCAAGTTTCCTGTACCGTCTCTAAAATTACAAGTGTTTTTAAAAACCTGCCAATGTATTAAGATGTTTACAATGCTGCAACACTGAACTGTGTAACAATGCAATTCTCAGCCGTAAGTTTCTGCATCAGTTTCGAATCATTAACATGTTAGGGTTTTGCACTGATTTGGCCATGGCCTGGATCCTTAGTCAATCAGCAGTACTTAGAGAATCTGTGCCTCATTCAAATGGGGTGAGACAGCCCCAGGTGGCTACAGGTTGGGTTGAGCAGCTCAGGACTATTAGGGGCTCTCAAGGGATGGAGAGTCAGGCAGGGCAGGGAGGCAGTCATGAGGAGAAACTGTGAAAAAGAGGGACCTAGCTGGAGACACGGGTGGCACTGTGGGTTAAACAACAGAGCCTAGGGCTTGCCAATCAGAAGTTTGGCAGTTCAAATCCCGGCAATGGGGTGAGCTCCCATTGCTCGGTCCCTGCTCCTGCCAACCTAGCAGTTCAAAAGCACGAAGTGCAAGTAGATAAATATGTACTGGTCTGATGGGAAGGTAAACAGCATTTCCGTGTGCTGATGAACACCACAACCCCAGAGTCGTCTGCAACTGGACCTAATGGTCATGGGTCCCTTTACCTTTTACTTGGCAGATACATCTGCCAGAGAAGGGATGGGTTGCATTTCCAACCAGGCCTCTTCTTCTTCCTTCCCCTCAAAGCAGCACTATGCAGGATCAGATCATCCTTCTGTTACGTGGGAGGATCTGATCCTGCACAGTGCCAATGCTCCTTGTCCCAGTCATGTTTTTACTGTATGTTAAGATATGGTTACACATTGCCCCTATATCCAAGTGATGTGAGATTCCATGGGTACCAGGCATGCTGTAACCCAGGCTCTGTGTTTCCTGTGGGGCCATAATGCACTGTGGTGTCTTTATCATATATGGTTATGCATAAATATATACAACCTGAGGCCTACAATGAAGACATCTACCAGAATATGTCCTCTCCCTCTCATAGGCACAGCAGCATCCTTGCCTTGGCAGTTTGTCTTTTTCTGAGAACAGTCACATCCCTCATATTCTAATAAAACCTAATCCTGGTTTTCTTACTACACAGGGAGCAGCCTCCATTCCACTGATGTGCTGCTGTGCTAATCTGCTGTTTTAATGACCCACTTACCCAAAATGGTTACCTCAGAAGTAGATTGCTTCTGACATGAGTCATGTTGATTTCCTAGGATTTAGAAGTGTCTAAAGAAGTGTCAGTTATGTCAGTTTATGAACTTTGCCCACATTGATTAACGAAGAGGATAAGTTTAAAAAAAAAAATGGGGCCAAGAATATAATCTTCAAGATGCCTTTATAACATTCCCTATCCATAATTAGCCATGAATGATATTTCAAGCAATATAATTGGATACCTAGGTGCATGAACAGCTCATAAAAAGGTTATGGTTCCTTTGAGTTAACATTCAATTATATGGTCCTAATATGGGCCTTGGGACGCAGGTGGCGCTGTGGGTTAAAGCCTCAGCACCTAGGACTTGCCGATCGAAAGGTCGGCGGTTCAAATCCCTGCGGCGGGGTGCGCTCCCGCTGCTCGGTCCCAGCGCCTGCCAACCTAGCAGTTCGAAAGCACCTCCGGGTGCAAGTAGATAAATAGGGACCGCTTACCAGCGGGAAGGTAAACGGCGTTTCCATGTGCGGCTCTGGCTCGCCAGAGCAGCGATGTCACGCTGGCCACGTGACCTGGAAGTGTCTCCGGACAGCGCTGGCCCCTGGCCTCTTAAGTGAGATGGGCGCACAACCCCAGAGTCTGTCAAGACTGGCCCGTACGGGCAGGGGTACCTTTACCTTTACCTTTAATATGGGCCTTACAACCCACCTATCTTATCCAGGTGTCCTCCTAAATGACCCTTGAACTGCTTCTGGTCAGTCTTTTAATTGACAAAATAAGTACTGACTAAGCTGGCAGATATTATTAATTATTATTATTTATTGAATTAATATACTGCCCTGTACCTGCAGGTCTCAGGGAATTCACAGAAAGTGACGGTTAGTTCATTGCTGAAGTGCAGAAGACAGACAGAATCTCTGTACAAAGATAAGGGACTAAAAGCGTACGTTTTCATACAGGCTACACCATAATCCATGGCAGGAAAACCTTCTGAGAGATTGAGAAGGGAAGAATGTTCACACTCCCCCAGTTCCCTTTATGTAAAGGTCATTAATCTCAGAGAATAATGGTGACTTTGTCCCATGCTCAGTCCCGAACCCAGATACAATCTAGACACAATTATATTTTATCCAAGAGTACTTGCAGCTGCCCCACCAAAACTGGAAGGCCCTAGGGTGGATTCCATTAATATAACACAGAGATACAAAAACAGAGAAAAACATTAATATGCTCACTATACTTTTGATTTTGGCAGTTCCTGATCGCAACATGCTGGCTGAAAATGGTTTGCAGTGCCCATCCTGCTTTTCCAAAGGAACAATAATGTGTAAAAGTGAGAAGACCATCAACTGCCTTGAGAATGAGACCCAGTGTATTCAATTTAAAGCAGATTTTACCAGTACTCAGACAAGGGGAAAAGGCCTAGTAATTCTTGGTAATGCAGACTCTCTCCTTGTCTCCTTCTCTCCCTTCCTCCTTTTCCCTTGCATGCTGCACGAACAATGAGAGGGATCATATCTCTCACTGACCCGACTCTGCACCCTTCCGTATTGTTTTGCCTGCCTGGTCTGTGTCCTTTAACTCTCATAATGCCACTTGCTTGTCCAGAAGGAGGATTCAGAGTGAGATGTGTATATAAAATACCCTTCTGAACAAAAGTAAAAAAAGGGCATTGATTGCTTCACCCCAGTTGAATCCAGATCTCTCCACCACTGGGATGCAGTCCAGGACAAAATGTGTCCATCTTGCTCAAAACAAATATTTATTATTGTCAGGGGTTCAGGAGCAGAGGCACAGGGAAGAGAGGAGATGGAGAGCGAAGGGGAAGAATCCGAGGGGAGCGTAGGAGAAGAGGACAGTGGACCGAGGGATTCCATGAGCCTCTCCAGCGAATCGGAAGATTCACAGAAGGGGGCGCCAGTGGCCAGGGGTAGGGGGTTCCCAAGGGGAACCCCCCAGGAGCAAGGGGGCAGCGGGGACTCCCAGAGCAGTAGCTGGGAATCAGGACCAGCTTCCCCATGAGAGCAGAGTGGGGGGGAAGAGTCCCAAGGATCGGGGCCAGTACATTCCCCACCAGGGAGAGAAGATAAGGCAGGGCTGACCACACCTCCATCGGAGAGTCAGACAACGGAGGGGAGGTCAGATCCGGTCAGTATCCCGGAAGAGGGAAGCAGTGACAGAAGTAGTGTAACGGTCAGGAGGAAGGTCACTGGGTTGGCGCGAGAGGCAAGTTCAAATGTACAGGAGCGCGGGACAGCAGAGAATGAGGATTGGGAACCGGGTCCTAAAGCCCGCCGGAGGGAGGGGGAGGAGCTAAGCGACTCAGCGTCGGAAGAGTCCAGAAAGGGCAATGCCCCAGCGGGCAGGAGGACCCAGAGGAGGAGAGAGCAGCGTAAAAGGTGGAGCAGGGCTAGGATCTTAAACTGGTGTCATAGGGGAGGAGACTCAGACGGTACTTCGCCGGTCTAGGGTTAAGACGTAGAGCTGCGCGCTGCGGCTTGGAAATGGAAACTGAACATCAATAAAGACTTTTGTACATAACGACAGCCTGGCATTGGTCCTCTGTGAGCTGGGACCTAGGGGCAGCTCTGACAATTATGTAAAAGGAATGTATTACATTTCCTTAAATTCTGCAACAATGAGCAGTATCTGATTAACTCAGACCATTAGTGCAAGGATTTACAGTTGTGCAAGAGAATTTCCTCTCTCTTTTGCAGCTTTGTGCTCTGTATCCTCCCAAAATCTGCTATACAGAATTGGGAAAACCCCCAGAATTCATTTAGGGGATACACAGAAGGAGGAAGAGAGGGGGGATATGTTCCTTTCTACAACCATACATTATTTTGTTGCTGTCATGATTTAGCTACATCCGTAAAGATAAAGCGCTTTATGTGCATTATAACAATTTGACACCAGATGGCGATTTGGAGTCCTGTCTTTCATCAACAGGACTTCCTAGTACCTTTGGTTAAGAACTTAATTCGTTCTGGAGGTCCATTCTTAACCTAAAACCATTCTTAACCTGAGATATCACTTTAGCTAATGGGGCCTCCCACTGCTGCCATACTGTTTTTGTTCTTATTCTGAGGTAAAGTTCTTAACCCGAGGTACTACTTCCAGGTTAGCGGAATACCCAAAGTATTTGTAACCCAAGGTACCACCTCCCTATCAGCATATTTTTCAGGAAAAGGGCTACATTGAGAGGGAATTTGGAATGAATGGGAACTCTGGCACCGGCAAATCTAGAAAAATAGCGCTGATCCCTACAAACCTTTCTCCTTATAATCGTAACTGTAAAGGCAAAACAGATCATTTTTTCAGAGGGGTAAGGGGATTTGTCCCTTAATAAATAGTTCAGCATATAACCAATCCATCTCTCAATTGGGAGATTTAAATATTTGAACAAAGCTTCTCTTAAGTCCTCATAGATGGAACAAACCAGTAAGTAGTTGGGTGAATATTCAGGCCCCTTACCTTTACATAGGCAAACAACATAGGGGATCTGGCGAGAGCAGCCTTCAACTATGACAGAGTTGTAAAAGCTTTTCCCCGTTTGGTATTTGTGATGTGCTTACATAGTGAGGGAGCTGAATGGGTGGTTTGGCATACGAAGGTGCAGGACTGTCTCCTACCCCCCCCCCCCATGAGGCAAGGTGAGGCAACCATCTTAGGTGGCTGGATCCATAGGGGCAGCAGATCTGGCCTAGAAGGAATTCCTTGCCCCTGCTGCTGGCACAGTGGCAACAACAGCCGCACTGCGCTTCTTAAAGACCAGATTTGCCCCTCCCCCACAATCAGGTTGCCTCTTCAGTGGCCTCTTGGCCAATAGGAGGCACTTCTGGTCTCCTATGCTTGTTTCCTGTGGTGATCTTTATTCTTCACCCTTCGCATTGTTCCAGATGTCGATCTGCACTTATCTCTTCTTCCCTGGAATTGCTTCAGCTGCCAACATGTCTTGGAACAGACTTGCCAAGGAGCACATTTGACCATGAAATTATGCTTCTAAATATGATATTTCATATGACAAGGTGTCACCTCAATATCTAACACACTCAGAATATCTCATGGAAGATCATAATCATCAAAAATTTGTAGTATTATCTTATTCCAAGACTGAGGCTCTCTATTGTTAAAAATCTGAATCTCCTTGAAACCTCCATCCCATTTTAACATTTTATCAATAAATACCTAAGGGAAAGTATATGCACTCTGACCTTCACTGAACAAACACCAGTTTACATAGGAGTTAACTCTAAGGTGGCAAGGGGTCTTCACCCCCCCCCCGCCTTATAAAATGCCTGACTGAGCCGGTCCCTCCCAAAGTTGATGGGCATGGCAGCTGATCTGTCTGTCTCTCCTAGTTGCCTTCAGACAGGGTGCCATAGACACTGCCCCCCCCATTCCTCTGATTGAGCATCCTGGCAGGATACTTTGGTCATGCATACAGCAGGCATCAGTAGTATTAGTATACTACCTCCTGTCTATTGGTTATGCCCCACCCCTCTAGAGTTTCATTGAACATGTCATATGACACTGCACCTCAAAAGTCCCATCTCAGATGTCCCACCTCCAAGGGCCACTATGAAATAACTTGGGGGAGATCCACGTAACCCATCTGTGATGATGGCACACCACTGCCTACTTCAAGTAGATAGGGACCACCGCCTCTTTCAAGGAGGCATCAATCACCTCCCTGACCCAGTCAGCTGTCCCCTCCCTGCTACTTTTCCTCAGACAAGAGGGGCAAGGGGCAATGTCCTTGAATCTTACCAATTGAAACTCATCCAACACTTCAGGGCTAGACAGTGCTCTGGACACCGCTTAAGATTCAACCTCAAAATGCTTTGCAAACAAGTCACAGCACTGACAAGTCACAACCACCCTCCCTGGCTCCCAATGACAGGCCCTCCCCATTTTCACCTTGGAGCTTTCCTTTTCTCATCCTGCCTCTCACCCCAGGAGATGCCCACTTTTCCACCTCTCCACCTGGTTATGTGGGATGTGAAACACAGGAGCAGTCAAGTACAACATTCCTAGAGGAACATGTTTACAGATGGGGACGGATGTTTGTCCAGTCAGCAGGTAAACTTCCTGTTTCCTTCTGGGCTGGGACAGACTTCCTCTGCATGTGACTAGAGGTGGGTGTGGCCTCACCTGTGCAGGTAATGACAAAAGCACAGAGCAGGGCCAAGAGAGGACAAAGGAACTATCTTCTTATGAGATAGATTCCAAGTGTATATTATTTCATTAAGCTAAGTCTGCCTTCTGGGATCTGATTGTGAACAGAATGTGAGTAAACTCTTTTTATACTTTTGTAAAATACTGTGTGGTCTCTTATATTTTATGAGGGAATAAGGGGAAATTACCAGAATAGTTAATAAGCATTAGCGAGCCTGAGCAATCACATCCATTGCAAGTTTAAAATTAAGGGGAATGTTACTCTGCTGAAATTGTGGAACTTGTTAACACAAGTTGGATAAGGATATAATCAGACAATATATCCTCTCCTGCATCCCTGAACATTCCCACAGGTTAAAGGCACCAGGTTGAGATTCCCCACCACCACCACTTGACAGCACATTAAGCCTTCTATTTTAGTTTATTTTAAAAGCTCAAACCAATACTTTAATATCATCATGTGGTTGAGATATCTTAGCATTGCCTCATATTTGTGTGCCCCCCTTTTTTTAGTGTGAGGGGGTTTCCTAATTAATGAAACATTGAAAATAAATGGGGAGGGGAAATGCCACATTTTCTTAGATGTGATTACACACATATTACTTTACACCATCCTTTAGAAATTCTGTTAGCATAAGCAAATACAAAAGACACACCGATAGAAAGGAAATGAGTAGAAGGAGGTATATTTAAAATAAAATAAAGAGCAACAACCATGGCAGGTTGCCAAGAAGAGATAACACAATAAAAATTCCTTCTCATCTGTTTTTTATTCAATGTTTACAGGGAGATGCTTGGGAATGCAGCCTCTTGGAATAATGGCATAGTCCTGAGTAAATCTCCACTCCCCTTCTCCCCCACTTCCTCATTCGTCAACAGCACCATCCCCTCTATGGTTGCCTCTTAGGGCCATCTGTCTTTGAGCTCTTTGCTCGCAGGGTTCAGGGAGATGGTGGGTCTGAAATGCTTTCTAGTGATAATGTCTCAGCCAGCTGCTCTGGATCTGCCTCCTCCTACTCTCCCATTATTTCCCAACTTCTCCCCTCATCTTCCTATGAGCTGTGATCTCCCTCAAACCTCTGTTGTAATTCTGAACTGTCTTCTTCTCTGGAAGGGTCAGGTTGGGGAGGCGGTCTCCACCATTCCTTCTCTGCCCAGTCCCTGACATCACTCCCCTCTCCAGAGCCCTCCTCCACCCATCCCAGTAGTTTTGGTCAGTTGGGGTGGCATGTATGCAACACCCTTTGCAAGTATGGTGAATGGACATGTTCTGCATACCCCCATGATCTTTCTTCCGGTCAATACCCCCCCCCCCAACAATCAGGTATTGCAACTTCTTTCTTTGCATCCTGGAGTCTAGAATTTGTTCTACTTCGTACTCTTCCTCTCCTTCTACCATGTGTAGCTGCCTGGTAAGGGTGTGCAGGCACGACGGGTGACAAGACTGATCTGTGCAAGATGGGGTGAATCTTCATAGACACAGGCAATCGGAGCGAGAAAGTCAGAGAGTTGATCTGGTCCACAAGTTCAAACGGGCCCACTCTCTGTGGGTCCAGTTTCCTGCACCTGCCCTTCTGTGGCAATTCAGGTTTTGACAGCCACAACTGACCTTCCACATTAATCTCGGTGCCAGGTTGTCAGTGCACATCAGACAATATCTTATAGGCTTCTTTAGCACAGTCCAAACACTCTTTTAGCGAAGTCTCCATTGCTGACAGTTCTTCTACAATGTCTTTTGCTGCCAGAACCGACAGGGTGTCAGTCGGGGTTGGGAAGGTTGTGAGGATGGTATCCATAATGGACAACACCACTTTGTGACCCACAAAGAGGATGTGGTAACCATCAATGCATGTGTATCCCTTTATAGATCACATTTTCTGCAGTGATCTGCAACAACATATATTCAGAGGCTTACTGGTTCTCATACTGGAGGGAAGATAGCTATTATAAATATATTAAAAACAAAATACTGATAAGTTACAAAACTGACAGTGCAAACTTGAATGACCCCATGGATACAAGCAGGTTCCTTGTTCACCTGATTTCTGGGAAGAGCATGTGTGTGAGATGCTAACTGTTAATTACTTTGTGCCTTATTAGGAATAGGTTGTTTCCAGCTCAGCTGTCATAAAGCCAGAGGGAAGAACACATTTATTAAAAGTACCTACTTATTGAGAGTGTAAATGTGGTTGAACTGGAAGAGGCACCTAGCTGACTCCCACAGAGTTCCTTAAAAAGATTGCATCCAATATGAAAAAAGAGATTTGTGTTACAATATAAAAATATAGGATGCACTCCCTATTTCCATAATTTCCTGCTCCTCACTGGACCAGTGTAGGGATCAGATGGGATTACCATGAGGAATTATAAAATATACATGAAGCCATTGTGTCCACGATGAAGACATTGTGTTGACTGGGTTTGATATATTGATGATAGTTTCTGATTAAATCCCATAAGATTCTGCATTCATGTCCTTTTCATGCCCTTTTGACTCTATTGTCCATTTCTCTCTCTTAATATGTCACGTACATAGCAATACACAGCAGTTGCTTCGCCAGGCAGGCATCACCTGGGCCATAAAGATAGTGGGCAAGTTTCTCTGATGTAGTTTTCTTATATATAATCTTAAGATGTTTATCTTGGAGCCAGGAAACAGATCTCAAATGAAGGTGGTAGTGATCTGGTCTTTCTGGCCATCCTTCTTATCATATTTATTTCTCACCGCTGGGGTTGCCAGATGCACCCCTTTGTAGTTCTCAACTTATTTACCAACCCTTTGTAGTTCTCAAGTTATTTACTATCCCTTTGTAGTTCTCAACATATTTACCCCAAAATATATGCATGCTAATTAGTGTTGTAGTGTAACTTTTTCCCCACCTGGGGTTTGATGAAATGCTCAGAGGAAATATGATTGTTCTTACGAGCACTGTGTAAAAGATTCTTTTGCTAATAAAATGGCCTGGCGAGGGGTGTGGTTTATGCACTTTCTCTGAGAGCCTTGCTGGTCAAAGCCTCGTGTCTTGATTTTTAATCAGGGTCCAATCCTTCCTTTACTTTGAGAATGCAACAGACCAGTCCTTCCCAGTTGGAATCCTTGGACACCTATCCTTGGCCCATAATTCCCTCAAGTCAGCTTCTTCTTTCATAGGTTACCTACTTGGCTTTTGATCACTCTGGCATTATGAGGGCCTCCCTGAGGATATATGAGGATTTTCACAGTTGGTTTTGATTAGCACCCAGGCTGAACAAGACAGAGGTCTGGGAGCAGTGCAATGGTTGGGGAAACCCCTGATTTCTGGTCTGAAAGGTGCTTCCAGCAGGAGGCATAAGGACTCTGACAGGGTCCTGGAGTCCAACTGTCTTCTTCCCAAAGCCTTTTAAGGACTAACTAGGCTTTGGGAAAGGAGCCCTCACGTCTCCTTCCCAGTGCCACTGCCACCCCAGGAGTTGCTTCTGTGACCCTTCTCTGCTGGCAGGTAGAAATCAGGACACCATGCAATCAAGGCACAACCCATGACAGCTTAATGAATTCTCTAGACAGTCCGGCCAAATCGGGACTGTTCAGGGGTATACATTCAAATCAGCTTTAAAATAATTTTATCTCCAAGGTGAATGGACTCTTGAACTGTAAGGAGAATATGAGAACATTTACAAAGCAAAATGGTCAGAGCTGGAGGCCCATAGGATTGGTGTAAAAGCCCAATGCCTTTGAATATGACTTTTTGTATGTTGTTTTTTAACAAAACTAAGGTACCTGAAGTAGAGACATCACCTTGCCAACAAAGGTCCGTATAGTTAAAGCTATGGTTTTCCCAGTAGTGATGTATGGAAGTGAGAGCTGGACCATAAAGAAGGCTGATCGCCGAAGAATTGATGCTTTTGAATTATGGTGCTGGAGGAGACTCTTGAGAGTCCCATGGACTGCAAGAAGATCAAACCTCTCCATTCTGAAGGAAATCAGCCCTGAGTGCTCACTGGAAGGACAGATTGTGAAGCTGAGGCTCCAGTACTTTGGCCACCTCATGAGAAGAGAAGACTCCCTGGAGAAGACCCTGATGTTGGGAAAGATGGAGGGCACAAGGAGAAGGGGGCGACAGAGGACGAGATGGTTGGATAGTGTTTTCGAGGTTACCAGCATGAGTCTGACCAAGCTGCGGGGGGCAGTGGAGGACAGGAGTGCCTGGCGTTCTCTGGTCCATGGGGTCACGAAGAGTCGGACACGACTAAACGACTAAACAACAACAACAACAAGGTACCTGAAGAAACAAAGATCATTAGGCCCAGCCAGTCTCTTTCACCACCTGTTCTAACACTTTTATCATTTCACTTATTTGAGAGATGTGTCATCTATATTGAGGTTAGATGATATAACCATGCATTGAAAAACTGTCAAATCTCTGCTTGCCTGCAGTTTTACATTAAAAACAAAACTTTGATGCTTTATATCAGGAAATACCATACTTCCCCATTCCAAACAATCGATTTGAATGATACACATTTTAGAAGCAACTTTTTTCTTTTCCGCAATCATTAATATTTATCACAATAAGTATAATGATACACAATACAGCACTTTAGCAGTTTGCTCCAATCCTTCCAGCCAAATATATTTATTGGTGAGGGATGGGGTAGAAAACTTTCGCTTTCAAGGAAGGAAGCAAGCTTCCTTTGAATGTGGAGGTGGAACATAGACATTGTGGGTTATTTTGCCCTGCTTGAGTTTGTCTAATCCTCTTTTCAAGTAATCTAAGCTGGTGGCCATCACTGCCTCCTATGGAAGTGAGTTCCATGATTGAACTATGAACTGCATAAAATATTATACAGCACATAGCTTCTGAACTGCACTAATCATGCTTTACCCCTCCTTTCAACTATTTCAGCTAAAATATTTGTGATATTATGGGGTTAATCGTTAAATAGAATACTTTTCTTTCTTCTTTAACTTACTAAACACAAGCAAAATAATTAAGAAACATTAGATTACCTTCTCCTGGACATCAGAAATTCTGCTGAAGTGAAGCATAATCTTATAAATTGATTTTCCTTAGGTCTAATTGGAGATGATTTTTTTTTTTTAAAGTTGTGAATGCATTTATGTATGCCACAATGGCCACAAGGATACTCCTGGCTCAGAAATGAAAATCACAGGAGATTCCAACATTGGAAGAATGGTGGAGTAAGATGGTGGAATACGTTGAGTTAGCAAAGCTGATGAGGAAGATCCGGAATCAGCGCGACAAACTGTTTCAAAAGGACTGGAGCAAATTTATATTGTATATGAAAGAACTAATTTACATTTAATAAGGGGAAATAGAAAAATAAGAGAGAAGGTAAATAAAAGTGGTTATAGAAATGCTAAGAATAAAGTAAATACGTATGGCAATCAGAAGAAGGGGCTGGAGGAGGTCGATGCTCGGATAGAGCAATGTTTCAGCTTATTGAATAATGTATGGATATTGTGATTACAAAAAACTGAAAATGTAATAAAATTATTTTTAAAAAAGAAAAGAAGCGAAGCATAATCTGCATCAGAAAATTATTCAGTTTAATCATAGAATTGTAGAGTCCAACCACTGTAATTCCCCCCATGGGACTCGACCATGAGATTGAGAGTTTCATGCTCTACTGACTGCGCTATAGAAAACCCACATCAGCAGTGAAAGCCACAGTTGGATAGACCTAACAGCAGACTAGTCACATTTACAGAAGAGGCTATCAGTAGCAATTAATTTGATGGATATACCATTTCCAGAAGCTGGGGGAGAACAGGGGGAGTGGGCGACTGCCCTTCTGTTGTGATAGTCCTGTACCCATGGACATCTGATCAGCCACTCCATGAAGGATGCTGCTACACTGCAGGGTTCTTCGTGTCTTCTGGAAATGGAGGGTGGGATTTGAAGCAGGGATAAACAACTAGCTGGATTCAGTTCAAGACAACGTGACCAAAGACAGTCATCACTAAACAAATCAGCTGGCTCAAAGTATCCTCAGCCTTTCACAACAATCTGACACAATTAGAACAAGGAGGGGCAAAGTTCAGTAAAATGATTTAATCAGCTCTCAGTAATGATCTTGGTGTCATTGTATTCTATTCAGTGCCTACCAGTGTGTCCCTGGCACCTTTCAACAGACCTGAGCTATGTCTAGCTTTGCCAGCTGAGCAGTCACCTGAGCAGCACCTTGAGGCTTTCATTGCACTTTGATTAGTGGCCTGGAAGAAGAGAAAAAGTATATTGCTCCTTCCAACTCAGTAAGCAAAGGCAAAAAGCAGAGGCATTGGCTCGGAATTATTTTTTCTACTTTTAAAGATGAGCATAGTCACATGGCCTCAATTGACTTTGCAGCCTTCTTGGAACAAGTTGCTCATTTGGAGCTGTTTGTGGTCCTGCAGTAACATTACCTTACAGTGGTACCTCTGGTTAAGAACTTAATTTGTCCTGGAGTTCCATTCTTAAGCTGAAACCTTTCTTATTCTGAGACGTGCTTTCACTAATGGGGCCTCCTGCTGCGCGCGATTTCCATTCGCATCCTGGGGCAAAGTTTGCAACTAGGAGCAGCTACTTCCAGGTTTGTGGAGTTCGTAACCCGAAGCATTCATAGCCAGAAGCGTTCGTATCCAGAGGTATCACTCTGCTTTCTACCTCAGCCTTACTTGCCTGCACCTGAAGTGATTGCTTCACTGCCACTGAGTCACCCTCCTTTTTTCTGTGTGAATCAGTTCTACTGGTTGAAACCTCCATTGCCGCCACGTGCGCTGCAATATGAAGTCAACATTTTAACCATAGCTCATCCCATCCTTCGCAGTCTTGCTAGGATGGATATAGTACCCAGTCTTTTCTCTTCTTTAGAAGAGGAATCCTCAGATGGAGACTGTATTGAGGAGGTTTCTTGTAGGTGGCTTCTGGACTTTGCCATTGCCTTTTTTTGTTCTCAGCTCCTTCATTGGGTGCTGTCAGAATTTAAATTTTAAATTAATTGTATAGAAGAAGAAATTTGAAAAGTGCCTGTTGACAACTAATTAGATTGTGGTGAAATAATTCAGACAATTTCAACAGTGAGCTTTGAATTTCATCATTTTCTCTCTGTCTTTATGCCAAAGGGAAAAGAAACCCTCCTCTTCCCATAATTCACTGAACATTTGTCCCCAAGTGTTGCCTGCAGCACAAACACGTAGCCTATAAATCCCTCCAAGTAAGCCTCTACGGGCATCAGTTCTCTTTCTAGAATGATGAAGGCACTCCTGAGCACATGCCTCCTCTTGCCCCTGCTTTCTTCAGGTAAGTAGGAACCAGTAGGATGGGCAACTTTTAATTATATTTATTTTTATTTTTTTTAAATTCTTTTTATTAAGTTTCATTTGCAACATACACAAAACGGAGATAAATTAAAAGAAAAATATAGCTACACATAAAACAAGATAAAGGTAAAAAAAAGAAAAAAAAGACTAATACACATAACAAATTTAAATATATAACTTTGATACACAAACTGACTTCCTTCCCTGCTGATTTCGGGTTTCTTAGTTTAAAAACTTCATTTTCTACAGCTGGTATTGATTACTGGTTTATACATCGTAAGTTTTATAACAGACCTGCTATAGTTGGTAAGTTTCTATAGTTTCCTTCAATATAGACCATAAATTTATTCCAATCACCAATTAACTTTGTATTTTTTTTATTTCTAATTTTTTGCGTCATTTTTGCCAATTCAACAGATTCAAATAATTTTGTTTGCCAATCCCTCACCATTGGTATGTTTGTGCTTTTCCAATTTTGTGCGATTAGTATTCTGGCCGCTTCTGTCGAGTATTGAAATAGAATTTTGTCTTCTTTCCTAATTTCTTCTCCAATAATTCCTAATAGGAAGGCCTCTGGTTTTTTAGGGAATGTGTATTTAAATATTTTTTTTAACTCATTATAGATCAAATTCCAGAATTTCTTCACCTCCTCGCATGTCCACCACATATGTATAAAATTACCTTCTTTTATTTTGCATTTCCAGCAGGCCTTATTTCCAGTCTTATACATCTTGCTTAGTTTTACTGGTGTTATATACCACCTATATATCATCTTCTCTAGGTTTTCTCTAATTGCAACACTTGCCGTAAATTTTATTCCGTCGTTCCATAATTTTGACCATTTTTCATATTCTGTGTTGTGCCCCAGATCCATCGCCCATTTTATCATAACCTCCTTGATTTCTTTGTCTTTTGTATCCCATTCTAATAATATATCATACATTTTAGATAGTAACTTGGTTTTGCTTTCAATTATTTCAATCTGGAATTTGGATTTCTTTTCATTCATTCCTACTTTTTTATCTTCCGTCCATATTGCGTTTATTTGATGGTATTGTAACCAGCCTGTTAATTTTCCTTTCAAATCTTCGTATGGTCTTAATTTCCAGCTGCCTTCAGATCTTGTCAGTAAATCTTCATATGTCAGTCTTTGCTCTTCCATATTTACTTTTTTAATTGTTAGGATATCTGTTGGGGACAACCACCAAGGTGTTTTCCATTCTAAAAGTTTTTTATTTTTCTCCCAAACTTCATATAATGGTCCTCTAATGATATGACTTGAAAACCCTTTGTGAACCTTCTCTTTGTTTGACCACAAGTAGGCATGCCAACCGAACCTGTTGTTAGACCCTTCTAAATCTAATAAATCGGTATTTTCTAGGGTTATCCAGCCTTTAACCCAGCATAGGCAGGCGGCCTCGTAATATAATTTTAGGTTTGGGACTGAAAAACCCCCTCTTTCTTTTCGGTCTGTAAGTAGTTTAAATCTGATCCTCGGCCTTCTCCCCTGCCATATGAATTTCGAAAGGGTTTTCTGCCAATCTTTAAATATTTTAGGACCTCTGATCACTGGAATATTTTGGAACAGGAACAACATTCTTGGGAGTACATTCATTTTTATTGCCTCCATCCTACCCATCCACGAGAGTTTAACTCTGTTCCAAGTGTCTAGATCTTTTTTAATTTCCTTCCACGTTGTCGAGTAATTGTCTTGGATTAAATTTATATTTTTTGGTGTGAGCCATATTCCCAAATATTTTATTTTTTTTGCCACCTTGATTCCGTATTGTCTCTCTAATTTTTCTCTTTCATTTTTTCCCAGATTCTTAGTCATCATTTTTGTCTTTGATTTATTCAATTTGAAACCGGATAGCTTGCCATATTCCTCTAATATCTCCAGCGCTTTGCTAATACTTTCTTGCGGCTCTTCCAAGGATAACATCAGGTCGTCTGCATGGGCTTTTAGTTTGTATTCCTTTATTCCTACTTTAATCCCTTGGATCTCTGGTATTGTTCTTATTTTGTTCGCTAACACTTCTAATACCGTGATGAATAAAAGCGGGGAGAGAGGGCATCCCTGTCTTGTTCCTTTTTCGATTTTAAATGTATTCGTAAGGTTATTGTTTATAATCAATTTGGCAGATTGGGTTGAATATATTGCCTCTATTCCTTTCATAAACTCGCCCTCTATCCCTGCTTTCTCCATGGATTTTAGTAGGAACAACCAAGAAACGTTATCAAACTCCTTTTCCGCATCTATAAAGATCAACGCCGCCGGTACTTCATTATTAATTTCCAAATATTCAATTATATTTATAATATGTCTTACGTTATCCTTCAAAAACCTATTTGGGAGGAATCCTGCCTGGTCTTTGTGGATTAAATTTACTAAACACTTTTTCAATCTGTTAACCATAATATCTGCGTAGATTTCATAATCATTATTTAGTAAAGATATCGGCCTATAATTCTTGATATTCAATTTATCCGTGTCCGGTTTAGGGATTATCGTAATATGAGCCTCTCTCCAAGACTCTGGTATTCTTCCTCCTCCTAAGATGTTGTTCATAGTATCACGCAGCGCTGGTATCAATTGGTTTTCTAAAACTTTATAGTATTTGGCAGATAAACCATCCGGTCCCGGGGCCTTTCCCAATTTCATTTTTTTTATCGCATTCTGGATTTCTTCTATTTTTATAGGTTTATTTAGCTGAGCTCTTTCTTCTTCTGCTACGGTCTTCCCTCTGCAGTTCTCTAGATATTTTTCTATTTGGGTTAAATCTTCCTCTTCTTTCTTATATAACTTCTCATAAAATTTGAGAAAAGTTTTTTGTATTCTTTTTGGGTCTTCTATCAATTCTTCCTCTATCTTTATTTTATTTATCACATTTTGTTTTTTTCTTCTTCTCAGTTGCCAGGCTAATAATTTTCCCGTTTTATTCGCTGATTCAAAATATTTTTGCTTCATTAACTTAATTTTCCATTCAATTTCTTGGTTTGTTAACATTGAGTATTGTGTTTGTAGTATTTTTGTTGTTTGTATGTTTTGTTCATCTTTCGGGTTTTCTGTTAATTTTTTCTCGCACTCTCTTAGCTGTCTAAGAATTTCTTCTTTCTTTTGCTGTCTTGTTTTCCTCTTATAGTTGTTTTGTTGAATGAAGAAACCTCTTAGGACAGCCTTACTGGCGTCCCAAACTACTTCTATATTTGTTTCTGCATTGAGGTTCAGATCAAAGTAATCTTTTAGGGTTACTTTAGCTTTTTCAATAACTTCTTTGCTATCTAATAAGTATTCGTTCAACCTCCATCTAAAACCCCCCTGTGATACGCCTTTTATTTCCAATGTTATCGGATTATGGTCGGAGAGGGTTCTCGGTTGAATTTCACATTTTGTAGATCTTAAGGTAAGTTCCCTCGAAATCCAGATTTGGTCTATTCTGTCCCAGCTTTTCTGTACTTCTGAGAAAAAGGTAAACTGCTTTTCTGTTGGATGCTTGTGTCTCCAGATGTCTATTAAATCCATGTTTTCTTCCAAGTCCTCAAATGATTTTGGTAGCTTCCCTTGGTTTCATTTTTTCTTTTCTGTTTGTCTATCAATTTCTGGTGTCGGCACTGCATTGAAGTCTCCCAGTAATATCGTCCTGTTGCTTTCTAATTCTAATAAGACTTGTTCTAATTTCTTAAAAAATTCTAATTTGTTTGAGTTTGGGGCATATATATTTATCACGTTTAGTTTTTCCCCCTGGAAGCTGATTTGCACCCCCAATATCCTTCCTTCCTCATCTTTGTAGATCAGTTTAGGTTCCCATTTTTCATTGACATATGTTACTACTCTTTTTTTCTCTACCGTGGAGTTTATAAATTCTGCTCCTAATTTCTTATTTATCAAGATATGTTTATGCTTTTTGGTCACGTGAGTCTCTTGTATACAAATTACATCCAGTTTTTTCTTTTTCAAGACACTTACAATTTTATTCCTTTTAGTTTTTTCATTCATACCATTTACATTCCATGTTAGAATTTTTAGGTTCATTATTACGTTTGTCTACTAATAGACCAATAAATTACCAATTTAAATTCGGGTAGTTTTGCTTTCTGTTTCTTCTTCTTCCTCTTCCGCTTCTTCTTCCCCTGCTTCCCCTTCTCCTTCCTCCTCCTCCTCTTCTCCCTCCGCTCCCCTCTCCCTCTCCCCTCCCCCCTTCTCTCCTGTGCCTCCTCTCTCCTCTATATCACCGCTTTCCCCTCCATATCTCTCCTCCATCTTCCCGAGATCTTTTTCATATCTACGCAAAAATTTACCCACTTCCTGGCTTTCAGTAATCTTGAATCTTTTTTCCTTGTAGAAAAAGGAGATCCCTTCGGGGAATTCCCATCTATGTTGTATGCCGTTCTTTTTCAGAATATTTACTAACTGTTTGTAACCCTCTCTTTTACGTAGAAGCCTGGTTGGTATTTCTTTGAAGATAATAATTGGTCTACCTTCAATTACTAATTTCTTTTGGTAGCTTTCTCTTAAAATTATATTTCTCATCTCTATCGATTTGAAAATCACTAAACAGTCTCCTGGAACCTTTTTCAGTTTAGTTTGTTTGGACCTTATTTTTATTCTAAAGACATTTTCTGTTGTTTGTGCAACTTCCTCTTCCTTCAAAGCTAACCACTTCGCCAATTCTTTAGTCATTTTTCCTTTAATGTCCTCATTAATTTCTTCCCCTACTCCTCTGAATTTCAAGTTTAGCTGTTTTTGTTTCATTTCCATCATTGCTAAATTGTCCAAAACCTGGTCCTGGCTCCTACTCAGTTCTCCAAAATTCTCTTTTAATTTTTCTGCCTCCTTTCTCTGTTCTTTCATCTCTCTTTGTATTTTTTTGTTTGAGTCTTCTAAGGTCTTTGATCGAGTCGTTAGTTCTTTTATCTTGTTTGACAATTCCCCTACCACACCCTCTATCTTCTTATCAATCGATTCATGCATCTCTCCTAATTTTCTCTCCATATGGATTTCGTTCTGTTTAAATTCCTTCTTTATTTTCAACCATAATATATCTAGATCTTTAATTTCCGCTTGTCGCGATGCTTTCCTATCTGATGGTGTTCCTACTGACTTTTTCCCATTCTTTCCCAACATTTTCCCGGCTTTCACTCTCCCTCACCCTTTATCCTTAATTTTTACACTTGTGTCTCTCCCCTAAGGGGCGCACAATCTTGACCAACTTTAATTTTCTCAAGAGGAATGCACTGACCTTCCCTTAATCAAGTTAAGACGATACTGTCAAATTCAACCATCAGATGTCCCCACCTTTCAAATATTATCCTAGTATATCAAACTATTTTTACACTTTATCTTTAAATCAACCTTACTCAAGTTGAGTCAATATAGTCAAATTCAACAATCAGGTGTCCCCCACCTCTCAAATATTATCCTAATATGTCAAACTATTTTTGCACTTTATCTTTATAAATTTTCCGAGTCTGGAATTTTACCTTCAGATCTCAATTAAGTTCATTAGATTTCATTTACCACCCATATATTTCAAATACATAATCAAACGAAATCAAAACTTGTTAGCAATATAGAGATATGGTGATATAATAAAGCCAGATTAAGGGGTTATTAGTCTTATACGATGAGGAAGGTATAAGAAGAAGAGATGGAGTGATAAAGACGGGGGTAGGGGGTTGTGAGTATGTTGAGGCAATTTATTTCTCCTTCTTTTAATCACTCTTCAGCCACTTGTTTGACTTAATCCATATCAGCGGGGTGTAGGCAGTATTTGGTAATCTATCTGGGTAATACTCCTTCAAAAAATAACTGGCTGGAAAGGGGAGGGAGGAGAAAGGGGGAAAATGGGAAAATGGGGGAAAGGGAGGGGGAAAGGAGGAGCAGGAAATTCCAAAGTTTTCAGAGTTCCAATGTAGTCCAGAGATGGTCCGTAGAGGAAAAAGAATTCCAATAAGGTTCCAGCTTCTTAACTTTCCAGCCTCTCTACTGGAACATTCCAGTTGGGAAGCTATACTGGAAGGAGAGTTCAGGAATCCAGAATTATCTATTGTTCATTCAATGGGGGGGGTGGAAGCTTCTATTCCCACCCCTTTTTAAACTCAGTTCATAGGTAGATCAAATCCAAAAAGTTTTAAATCCAAAAAGTTTAAATCCTTCGGCACGCGGGGTATTTCCAAAAACATAGTTTAATCCTTTATAACAGGGCAAAATAAATAAGGTCCAGCTGGTTGCTATGTTAGAGAAAAGATAGATAGTAATGGGCCATATAAACTCGAGTCCTGCACAATCTCCCTCCAACTATTAGTAAAGGGTAGGGAAGGGCAAAGTCCGAAATAAAAAGAGGAAGCCAAAAAATCCAAATTCTTCTAGCTTATTCTGAGTGGTATAAATTAGAGTCTGTAATCAGCGCTGGTGAGGAGGGGAGATAATTACTTATTCACGCTGTAGCGAGATTTAAACTGGAGAAAATGAAGGGAGAAAATTCCCCTTCAGCGCCATTACAGTCTGTGTATGTTCCGTCTTTCCTTCTCTCCCCTCTCTCTCCCTTGCCCTTCCACTTCTAATTGAAGCTTCCGCTAAGTCCTTTCTTTGTGCCCAGTCACTTTAAATCCTCCTCTTATTCTTTCGTGCTCACCCAATGCGATACAAAGTCTCTAAAGTTTTCTTTCTTTTGGCCACTTTTCTTTTCTTTTGTTTCCTTTGCCTCGCTTAACTACCAGCAAGGACTTTCACTTCTCCGTTTCTACAGCGGGTAAGTGGTAGTTTCTTTGTTTCGCTCTTACGATTTTAGTTCCAGCACCATCTTAGATCCGAAATACAGGTCGGGCTCCTTATTTTAATCCGTTTACATCCAGCGCTTCCTTAGTTTATATCTTTTAATTTTTAGTTCCAGATAAATCTCTCAACACCAAGGGCGTCTGTTCTTAAAGCCATTCCAACGCTGCTGGTTAGCGTTTCCCTCAAGGGCCCCCCCCTTGAGATTTTGGGGTCGCAGTGCCTTTGCATTGCCCCACAAAACCCCGTGCAGTTCGGAGAAGCCCTTCAGCGGCTTCACCGCGCTCCCTTGCTGCTTGCGATCCAAACCGGAAGTCCTGTTGCCAACTTTTAATTATATTTAGAGGACAGAGGAATCCGGAGAGCTGAATTTAAGAAAGCTAGTGTGCTGTAGTCATTAGATGGTCAAGCAAGGATCCAGGAGACCAGGGTTCAAATCTCCACTCAGCCATGGAGCTCACTGTGGGATCCTGGACAAATCACTATACTTCAGGTTAAACTTACCTCACAGGGTTCTTATGAGGATAAAATGGGGAGCGGAGAACCATGTACACAGCCTTGAGCTGCTTGGAGGCAAGTGCAGAAATCAAATAAATAAATAAATAAAAATAGAAACCAAGAGCAACTGAAATGGATAGAGTTTTAAAATGATATTTGAAATATGCTAGTAACTGAAGGTACTATGTTTAGTAGCCACTGGTAGCCTAATTCTGCATCATTTGTGTAAACCTTTTCTGTAGCCATTCAAATTGGTAGCTTTGTCAGTCTTACGAGAAAGGAATCAAAATGTTTGTATTTCCACTTTGTCCATATCATGCAGAACAGTATGTGCTTCCAGGAAGTCCCCTCTTTCTCCCCTCTTAACTGTCCTACCCCCCCTTCAAGTCCAACTCTCTTCACCTACATTTAACAATGTTCATTTAACTCTGCTTAAAACTGGTTGAAATGCAAAATCTTCTCCCCAAGAGGTCTAGTAAGTGATGGTACAGAGTATTCCTACAGAGGGTTCCCAGTTCCCCCAATGCTTTTTTTCATGCCTAAATGATGGGATAAGACCAATTTAGATTTAAAACTGGACCTTCAGGTAAGGGGGAAAGGATCTGTCACAATTTGCCTTCCTCTTGCTCATCGTCTGGCCATTGCTCCTTTAGCTAAGCTCACATCTAAGATTGTAATCAAACTGTAGAAGAACTAAAGGCATTGAAGTGGATGGGAGGAAAAATGGGCCGTGATAAAGGGAGGGTTTACCTTCAAACCGCTTGGAAATAATTAAACCAGTGTTCTGGCCAATGGCTTTTACTCATTTATTTATTTTTTAAAAAAGAACTAATTAACTTTAACTCCATTTCATTTAAAAGATTTACCGTATTTTTCGCTCTATAACACGCACCAGACCATAACACGCACGTCGTTTTTAGAGGAGGAAAACAAGAAAAAAAATATTCTAAACGAAATAGTGGATATATGATTTTTGTGGTTCATGCAGTGGCTACAGACATGTGATCTGACAGTGAGTTTGGAGTAGCCCAATGCAAAAATCCTGAGGATCCATGTGGATCCATGCTTTGTAACCATGGAGGAGGGAAGGAAGGGGAACCATGGATCCTCTGCTCACGACTGCAGCAGATCCCCCCCCCCGCCACCCACAGGCATTCGGTCCATAACACGCACAGACATTTCCCCTTACTTTCTAGGAGGAAAAAGTGAGTGTTATGGTGCAAAAAATACGGTAATTCACTCTCACCTCCTTCTCTGTGTCAAATGAAGGAAACCACAAAACCAAATAATAATAACGTTAATGATAATAATAATAATCCATGAAGTAATCTTTTGTTCCTATCCTCAGCATTACCTCTGTACTGCAGACATGAGTTTAACAGTACTGGACTGACATATGTTCGCAGTGTAAAAAAACCTTGTAACTTGCAAGAAGATTCCTGTGTTGCCAGTGTTCTGCGTACAAATATAGGTAAGATTTATCCGATTTTTGTCTTTTGTTTTTGAAATTAATAAGTTAGTGGTAAGGAAGCTGTGTCACATTTGCTGTAGATGAATGAGAACTCCGATCTGCCTCCTCTATCCTGCCACCAGTCAGAGATGATGGGAGATGAAGTCCAGAAACATCTGGAGGATCACAACTTCCCAATCCTGCAGTAAGGAATCGCTAACATTTGAAAATGGGGAATCTAAAATCACCTGATCACAAGCATCAGACTTCCAGCTTGATGTACATGTTCACCCATCCTCCTTCCCTAGAGTGTGTGGTTGCCATTTTGTGGTTCGCCTCAAATGCCAAAATACCTTGGGACTATTCTGGGTGCAATGGTGGTGCTCACTTGACCATCTGTTCCTACATCATTGCTACATACTTGGAGAGAGAGGGGAAATGGGACAGTGAGGTTGGTGCAGTTGAAGTGCCCTGCCAAGTCTTCTTCCTTGGCGATCACTTGTAGCTGAGTAAATTTATCTTCCATAAACATGGTTTTAACAATGAGTCCGTAAGTGACTGTGGAGGCCAATTCTGGATCCACACGTCCTTCCACGGTTTTGGTTTCCAGGCAGGAATTGATCATGGTGTGGATTTGCCAAGCACGCCTTCCTCCTAGCATGTTTTCCATTGCATCCTGAGTTCATGTGTCTTCAAAGCCTATGACACCTTTGGTTAAAGGCTTTTCTCCAACTGGAGTGCTCACAGGCCAGTGTTTCCCAGTTGTCAGTGTTGATACTACATTTTTTTAGATTTGCCATGAGACAGTCTTTAAACCTCTGCCAAGTATCTTGGGTTGGGCAACAGGAGTTCAGAAAAGTATTTTCCCACCCTGTAAACGGTTATGATCAACTAGCAGAGAGAATGCAGAAGTATAGAAGAAGCCATGATTCTTCATGCTGCAGATTGGACCTGAAATGAAGTTCTACATTCATTCCAAATTTAATGCCTTTTACTCTGGTCTATGATCGTAATAAAGCTTTGAAAGCTTCGGTTATATTTTACAAACTACAGTTGCAATCAAAATTATTCACGCCCCATTGCAAATTGGGTTGATTATCAAATTTTACAGACTTCTAGCTGTTTGCATTGAGCAAATCAAACAATAGACAATGGCTGAGAATGCAACTGATACTGCCAAGAAGAACAACATTATTTATTTCAGTCGAAAGACCTACAAAATCATTTTCAAAAACAAGATAAAAGAGAAATACAATGAAGATTAAAAGGCAGTCATTTTGTTTTATCCGGAGTATGTAGGTTTCTATTTCTTATTACTTCTGAGAGGAACTTAGCCAAGGCCAGGGTAGTATCATCTGACTTATATTGGCTTCTCTAGTCTCACTATTATTCAACCCATCCTTGGCAATCATCTTTTAAATACCTGCAGAAAAATTTGTATTCCACCAGGTTCATACAAGCCATTCAGAATACATCTTTCCATTGGATAATTGATATCTGTTTCTTTACTTTTAATAGCTTTTATTGAATGCTTTAAGTATTATGGCTGGAAGACATTTTGATATTTTTTTCTTTCTATGACATGGTGGTATGTACATATTTTAATTCATAAAACCCATCACTTTATATTGCCAAATTTAATAATACTTTCCATGTTATTTGTTTGAAAAGGTTCTCATTCAGACATTACAGAAAATTGGAACCATTACAATGAACGTGCCTTAGGAGCAATAAAGCTCCATATCTAGTTAATTCTTTCAAATTCTTTTTCATAGTGAAATTCCAAGAGCAACTTTGGAATCAATGCTCGTCATCCAGATACTGTTCCTCAGGCTATTACAGCTTCACTGCAGGGGATGGTAAATTCTTTCAGATGAAGAAGCACTGCTGCAGGACTAAAATGTGTAACAATGCAACTCTCAGCCGTACGTATCTGCATCAATTTAGAATCATTAACATGTTAGGGTTTTGCACTGAATGTGGCCATGGCTTGGATCCTTAGTCAATCAGCAGTACTTAGAGAATCTGTGCCTCATTCAAATGGGGTGAGACAGCCCCAGCTGGCTACAGGTTGGGTTGAGCAGCTCAGGACTCTTAGGGGCTTTGAAGGGATGGAGAGTCAGGCAGGATGGGGAGGCAGTCATGAGGAGAAACTGTGAAAAAGAGGGACCTAGCTGGAGACACGGGTGGCACTGTGGGTTAAACGACAGAGCCTAGGGTTTGCCAATCAGAAGTTTGGCGGTTCAAATCCCCGCAATGGGGTGAGCTTCCATTGCTCGATCCCTGCTCCTGCCAACCTAGCAGTTCAAAAGCACGAAGTGCAAGTAGATAACTAAGTACTGCTCCAATGGGAAGGTAAACGGCATTTCCGAGCGCTCATCTAGTTCGCCAGAAGTGGCTTAGTCATGCTGCCAGATGACCCAGAAGCTGGTTGCAGACAAACGACAGCTCCCTTGGGCAATAAAGTGAGATGAGCACCACAACCCCAGAGTTGTCCGCGACTGGATCTAATGGTCAGGGGTCCCTTTACCTTTTACTTGGCATATACGTCTGCCAGAGAAGGGATGGGTTGCCTTTCCAACCAGGCCTCTCCTTCTTCCTTCCCCTCAAAGCAGCACCATGCAGAATCAGATCATCCTTCTGATAGGTGGGAGGATCTGATCCTGCACAGTGCCAGTGCCCCTTGTCCCAGCCATATTTTTACTGTATGTTAAGATATGGTTACACATCGCCCCTATATCCAAGTGATGTGAGATTCCATGGGTACCAGGCATGCTGTAACCCAGGCTCTGTTTCCTGTGGGACCATAATGCACTGTGATGTCTTTATGATATATGGTTATGCATAAATATATACAACCTGAGGCCTACAATGAAGACATCCACCACAATATGTCCTCTCCCTCTCATAGGCACAGCAGCATCCTTGCCTTGGCAGTTTGTCTTTTTCTGAGAACAGTCACATCCCTCATATTCTAATAAAACCTAATCCTTTTTCTATTACTACACAGGGAGCAGCCTCCATTCCTTTGATGTGCTGCAGTGCTAATCTGCTATTTTAATGACCCACTTCCCCAAAATGGTTACCTCGGAAGTACCGTATTTTTCGCAGTATAGGACGCACTTTTCCCCCTCCAAAAATGAAGGGGAAATGTGTGTGCATCCTATGGGGTGAATGCAGGCTTTCGCTGAAGCCTGGAGAGTGAGAAGGGTCGGTGCACACCAACCCGTCTCGCTCTCCAGGCTTCGCGGACCTCTCCGCAAGCAGCGGGAGCGCTCCCGCTGCTTGCGGAGAGTTGCCTGCATGCCAAAGCCTGCGCGCGCTGAGCTCAACGCGTCCAGGCTTCGCAGACCTCTCCGCAAGCAGCAGGAGCCAGCACTGGGCTCCCACGGCTTGCAGAGAGCTGCCTGTTTGGGGACTGGGGTCGGGGGAAGCACGGGCCTGGGGGAAAATATATAGGGCATCCTATAGGGCAAAAAATACGGTAGATTGCTTCTGACATGAGTCATGTTTATTTCCTACTGTTAGGTCCTGCCTTAGTTCCTTGTAATTCTCAGAGCATCAGAAACGCTTCAAAGAGTCAATTTGACAGCAGTAAAATCAGTTATTTATTTGTCATGAGAAAAAGGTACAGACAGGCTAATGCTCATTGCCTGTCCTGCCAAAAAGAAGAGCCCCCTCTCTGGGCTTGCCAGCCTTTTTATACCCCCTGTGACGGTCTATCATCTGATTTCCCAGAAAACATGTGATTTACAAGAAATGGTATAGAATTAAAACTTTCGTTTATCCATAAAAGGGGCTAACTTCCTAATTTCATGTATTCTAGTTCCTCCGTCCTCCTGGGCTGCTGGAGTTGGTATAGCAACCCATTATCTTTTGGCTGAGCAATCAGTCATTCCTCATGCTTCTATGGGAAGGGGGGGTCTGTAGGGAGAGGAAGCCCAAAGGGATTCTTGCTTTTATTATTATTATGTAAATAAGATAATATAATTAGCTATATACCTAGGAAAGTTTTTCCATATATAATATGTGTGTATATATATATATAAGTGTATATATATATATATATATATATATATGAATATATATATATATATATATATATATATATATATATATATCTGTCAGAGCTGCCTCCAGGTCCCAGCTCACAGAGGACCAACGCTAGGCTGTAGTTATGTACAAAAGTCTTTATTGAGATTCAGTTTCCATTTTAAAGCCGCAGCGTGCAGCTCTACGTCCCAACCTTAGACCGGCGAAGTCCCGTCTGCGTCTCCTCCCCTTCCACACCAGTTTAAGACCCTCGCCTTGCTCCACCTCTTCCTAAGTTCCTTTCTCCTCTGGGCCCTCCTGCCCGCTAGGGTCTCATCTTTCCTGGACTCCTCTGACGCTGACCCTGACGATTCTTGCCCCTCCTTCCGGCGGGCTTTAGGACCTGGTTCCCTATCCGGGCTACCTTCTGTGCCGCTCGCCTGTACCTTTGAACTTGGCGCGCGCGCCCAGCCTGCAACTTTCCTCTTGACCGTTAACTCGCTCTCCGATGGAGGCGTGGTCAACCCTGACTCATCTTCTCTCGCTGGTGGTGCATATGTGGGCTCTGACACCTGGAACTCCTCCCCCCCACTGCGCTCTGGTGGGGAAGCTGGTCCTGATTTCCAACTGCTGCTCTGGGAGTCCCCGCTGGCCCCTTGCTTCTGGGGTGTCCCCCTTGGCTCGCCCCTTGCCCTGCCCATCGGCGCCCCCTTCTGTGAATCTTCCGATTCGCTGGAGAGGCTCATGGAATCTCTCGGGCTGCTGTCATATTCTCCTACGCTGCCCTCTGATTGCTCCCCCTCGCTCTCCATCTCTTCTCCTCCCTGCGCTCCCGCTGAGTCCCTGACATCCATCCCCCCCTCGAAGCCCCCCCTTCCCCCCTCCCTCTCTTCTGGCGTGGGTTCCGGGTGCTCCAATGCTGTGGGGGTGCATGCCGGATACCGGTCTTTCCCCCTGGCATGCTGCCAGTCCGTGACGGGTACATCGACATCGCTCTCCTCCGCTTCCATCTCGTTGCCGGCGTGCTCGAACCCAGGATCCTCCCCCAACCCGTCCATGCCCCCTTGTTCCCCCATTTCCTCTGGGGAGTCTGCGTGCCAGGGCCCTCTGATCAGTCCCCTGCGCCACTCCTCCTCGGGTTGAGTGTCCCACCAATAAGAGCGTTCCGCACCCAAGTCTGAGACCGACCCCTCCGGCGAGGTAGTCTCTGGAACCGTCTCCTCAGCCGAGGAGAACCCCTGAAACGTACTGGCTGAGAGTGTGGGGGTGAAAAGATATTCGTCAAAATAATCCTCCGGCATGGGCCTGTGTGGGAAGAGTGCGTGGAACTCGTCTTTGAGGTAGTGCTCCTCCACCGCATAGTACGGCACCCAGCTGTTGGCGCTGGCCGGGGCACCTTCCCTTGCGATGAGATATTCGACCCCCTCTTCCCCCCATCTCGAGTCCAAAATCTCCGTCACCTCGTTGAGTGGCCCCGCCCTCGGCGACCCCCCTGTCCTGGGTGCGTCACTAAGCGGACTGGGAGCCATCCCTGGCTCCTGAAACCTGTGAGGTGCCTTGTAGGGCGTTAGCACCGATCTATGAAAGACCGGGTGCATTCTGGAACCCTCCGGTAGTGTCAAACGGAAAGCCACTGGGTTGATCTGTGCCTCGACTAGGTAAGGGCCCAGCTGCTTGTGTCCTAGCTTCTTCTTAGCTAAGGATCTGGCCGGCACTGCCTGGGCCGCTAACCAGACCCAGTCCCCTACCTCTGATTGCTCCCCCTCGCTCTCCATCTCTTCTCCTCCCTGCGCTCCCGCTGAGTCCCTGACATTATCTGAATCCAATAGAGATTTTAGTGTAAGAGATAATATAGGAATATAACATCCATCAAAGAGAGACTACCCCCAGCCCAGCCCTCCCTCTGCTAGAAGAACAGTTCATTGTTTTATGGCTAGGTTTTATGACCTTGGCACATTCCTGCAAGGGGCCCAGGATATTTCAGTCTGTTAAAGAAAGAAGGTTTGTTCTGCCACAGGCAGAAGGAAGAAGAGCAGTGTTGGATATAAAAAAGAAAATAATATACTATAAAATAATAGCCTTATGGCCCTTCAGTAGGATTTAGAAGTGTCTAAAGAAGGGTCAGTTATGTCAGTTTAGGAATTTTGCCTACATTAATTAATCAAGTGGATAAGTAAAAAAATAAAAATGAAAATCGGGGTCAAGAATACAATCTTCAAGATGCCTTTATAACATTCCCTATGCATAATTAGCCGTGAATGATATTTAAAGCAACATAATTGGATACCTAGGTGCATGAACAGCTCATAAACAGGTTATGGTCCCTTTAAGATAACATTCAATTAGATGGTCCAAATATGGGCGTTACAACCCACCCATCTTATCCAGGTGTCCTCCTAAATAACCCTTGAACTGCTTCTGGTCCGTCTTTTAATTGACAAAATAAGCACTGTCTAAGCTGGCAGTTATTATTAATTATTATTATTTATTGAATTTATATACTGCCCTGTACCTGCAGGTCTCAGGGAATTCACAGAAAGTGATGGTTAGTTCATTGCTGAAGTGCATCTTGGAACTTTGAAGTGTCAGGCATAGCTCTAATGGCTTTAGCCCAAACGTAGCAGAGTTTTCCTGCACAGCGAAGAAGCTAGTTGAGGTGGAAATGACTAGTCAGCTAGACTCAGAATAACTATTTACAGGATTTATTAAAAGGAAAAAGAAACCAGCAGAGTTTCTGCATACAAAACAAAGTAAAATAAATCCTTTCTTTCTCTCTCTCTTAACCTTACACAGCACTCCTACTCCTAACACGCCACACCCCAAACGTACTAGCATTCCTAGATAACAGAGTTGAGGACTGGTCATTAACCAATCGGAGTGAGTAGTTTCTAGGTCAAGCAGACCTTGGCTTTCTGCCAAGAGTAAATTGACACTGCCTTGAGTTAATTGTGTGAAGCCAGAATCTGTAAGTTTTCATGAGAATCAATTAACAGAAACTGAACACCCCCTCACAGATTCTGCTGGACAATTAACATCAAATAACACCTATGTAGGAGATTGTTTTTCCAGCAAACCTAAACCCTTGCACATTTGCTTGTTCTTTATCTTTGCCAATGGTTTAGTTAATACATCTGCTACATTTTCTTCACTTGGTACATAAGTACATGTGATTATATTGTCTTGTACACAGCAACGTACATTTTGGTATTTTACAGAGATATGTTTGGAACGTGATTTGAAACCCTCTGTTTTACTTAAGGTTATACAAGCCTGATTATCAATGTAAACTCGTACTGGTTCTCCACAATTTACATTTAAATCTGTTAACAAATGCTTGAAATAAATCACCTCGTTGCACAATTCACTCAATGCGGCGTACTCGGATTCCTTTGATGACACACTTACAACGTCTTGCTTGCGTGACCGCCAGCTGATTAAAGCTCCACCGACCATTATGACTAGTCCTGTGACAGATTTTTCTATCTGGCAAATTTCCCCAGTCACTATCACAGTAGCAACTCAACATTTTATCCTCTGAAGAATTTAATTGTAACATATAGCCAATTGTCTGTTTGAGGTATCTCAGAACTTGTTTTACCCCTTTCCAGGCATTTAGTGTGGGTTTTGAGACCAATCTACTCAATATGCCTACTGCATAGCTAATATCAGGTCTGGACCATTGTGCTAGATACAATAAACTTCCAATTGCAGAATTATATATATCAGGATGTTCAAATTCAGGACTCTCATCTATATGAAGTGTTTTTATGAAACCTGGATCCATAGGCACCACTGCCCCTTTTGCAATCCTGCATCCTGTATGTAGTCAGTAGTTGTTTAACTTTGTTCTGCTGACTAATTAGGCAGCTGCCATCTTGGGCCCAGCACACTTCCAACCCTAGATATGTCCTAACCGGGCCTAAGTCCTTCATTTTGAACTTACTGGACAATTGCTTGGCAAACCTTTTAGTTTGTTCATCTGTTTTGCAAGCATACAATACATCATCTACATAAATCAGACAAAACTCTTGATCACTGCCTGTACCACGTACATAAACACAATTGTCAGCTGTACTCTGCTTGAAACCAAATGACACTAAGGCCTCATGGAAACATTTGTTCCAAGATCTTGCCGCCTGTTTGAGACCATATAGAGCTTTGTTTAATTTCAACACTCTATTGGAACCTGTCTCATAACCAGGCGGTTCGGCTAGATACAGGTCTTCTGATATTGATGCATGTAAATATGCAGTCTGGATATCAAAATGGTTTATTTTATTTTTTTTTCTTGTTACAAAGGAAATGTATTTATTTATTTTTTTTATAAATATTTATTAAGATTTTTTAGAATACAAAATGCAAAAATAATAAACAATATAACATAAATCATAACACATTTTTCAGAACTTCTTTGGACTCCCTCACGTCTCCCACTCCCACTTACATCGTTAAAAATTTTTCCTAGCAATTTATCATCTTGTTTATATTCTTAAATTTTGTTCAGTTAATTTAATCTATTCTCCACAAATTTTATATTTCCCTCAATCTCACTTATCATCAATTTCAAATCTAATTCAGTGGTAGGCAATTATTTATGATCTAGCATCCTTCTTAGCCTTCAACCAAATTACAATACTTTTGTAGATAAATCTTGAATTTCTTCCAGTCTTCTTCAACCCTCTCTTCTCCCAGGTCTCGAATTCTGCCAGTCATCTCGGCCAGTTGCATATAGTCCATCAGCTGCATCTGCCACTCTTCCAGTGTGGGTAGATCTTGAGTTTTCCAACTCTTGGCAATGAGTATCCTTGCTGCCGTTGTTGCATACATAAAAAATGTTCGGTCCTTCTTTAACACCTTCTGGCCGACAATGCCCAGAAGGAAGGCCTCTGGTTTCTTGGTAAAGGTATACTTAAATACCTTTTTCAGCTCATTATAAATCATTTCCCAGAAGGCCTTCACTCTAGGGCAAGTCCACCAGAGGTGAAAGAATGTTCCTTCGTGTTCTTTACATTTCCAACATTTATTATCAGACAAATGGTATATTTTGGCAAGTTTAACTGGGGTCATGTACCATCTATATATCATTTTCATTACATTTTCCTTCAAAGCACTACATGCAGTGAAGTTCAGCCCGGTGGTCCACAACCTTTCCCAGTCCTCGAACATAATATTATGCCCAATATCCTGAGCCCACTTTATCATAACCGATTTAACCATTTCGTCTTGTGTATTCCATTTCAGCAGCAAGTTATACATTCTTGATAATACCTTAGTTTTTGGTTCTAGCAATTCTGTTTCCAACTTCGATTTCTCCACCTGGAACCCTACCTTTTTATCATTTTTAAAAACTTCTTTAATCTGAGCGTAATGTAACCAGTCTCGCACTTTATCCTTCATTTTCTCCAAACTCTGCAATTTCCAATTGTCTCCGTCTTTTTCTAATATTTCCCAATATTTTGGCCAGTTGGCCTCCATATTGGGTCTTTTTCGGGCCTTAGCTTCCAGAGGTGAAAGCCACCTCGGAGTTTTATTTTCCAGTAAGTCTTTGTATTTTGTCCAGACTTTAAAAACTGCTTTCCTGACAATATGGTTCTTAAAGACCTTATTAGTCTTAACCTTATCGTACCATAGATATGCATGCCAACCAAAGGCATTGTTAAACCCTTCCAAATCCAATACGTCAGTGTCTTCGAGAAGTAGCCAGTCTTTTAGCCAGCAAAAGGCTGCGGCTTCATAATACAACTTTAGGTCTGGCAGGGCAAAGCCCCCTCTTTCTTTCGCATCAGTTAGTATCTTAAACTTAATTCTGGGCTTTTTGCCCTGCCAGACAAATCTAGATATATCTCTCTGCCACTTCCGGAAGCACTCTGTCTTGTCCACAATCTGCAATGTTTGAAACAAAAACAACATCCTTGGCAATACATTCATCTTAACAGCAGCGATTCGGCCTAACAGAGAAAGCTTCAATTTTGTCCAACTATCCAAATCTCTCTTAATTTCAGACCAACATTTTTCGTAATTATCCTTAAATAGACTCAGATTTTTTGCTGTTATGTTTACCCCTAGGTACTTTACTTTTTTAACCACAGTTAGTTCCGTTTCTCTCTGAAACTGTTCCGACTCTGCATCTGTCAGATTTTTCCCCAACACCTTAGTTTTCTGTTTATTTAGTTTAAATCCTGCCACCCGACCAAAATCTTGGATCAGTTGTAATACTCTTTTTGTACTAGATTCTGGCTCCTGCAGGGTCAAAACTAGGTCATCTGCAAAAGCTTTAAGTTTATATTGTTTCGCTCCGACCTGAATCCCTTCCACCAACCGGTCCCCTCTAATCATATTCAAGAGCACCTCCAGAACTGATATAAATAACAAAGGGGAAATCGGGCAGCCTTGTCGTGTTCCTTTTTCAATTTTAAACTCTTCAGTAACCACATTGTTTACTATCAATTTAGCCTTTTGTTCTGAATATATTGCATCAATCCCATTCTCAAAACCCCGACCCACTCCCATTTCTTTTAAATTTCCCTTCATAAATTTCCAAGAGATATTATCAAAGGCCTTCTCCGCATCTATAAAGATTAACACTGCTTTTGTATTTATATCAGTTTGCAAAAGTTCCAAAATGTCAATAATGTTCCTTGTATTAGCAAACATGTGTCTACCTGGGAGAAAGCCTGCCTGGTCTTTATGAATTACTTCATTTAGAACTTTTTTTAATCTACTTGCCAAAACATCTGCAAAAATTTTGTAATCCACATTTAAAAGGGAGATGGGACGGTAGTTCTTAAGTTGCGTCTTTTCAGCTTCCGATTTTGGTATCAATGTGATAAAAGCTTCCTTCCACGATTCCGGCGCCCTCTTCCCCTCCATAATTTCATTGCTAACCTCCATCAGTGGTTGAATCAAGTGGTCTTTTAATATCTTATAATATTTGGAGGTTAGCCCGTCTGGCCCTGGAGATTTGCCCGGTTTCATATTTTGAATGGCTTGTTCAATTTCTTGACATGTTATTTTACTGTTCAGGAGAGATCTATTTTCTTGTGACAACCTTTTAAGTCTATTTTTCTCCAAAAATTGTTTTATCTCGTCCTCATTCTGCGGCCCTTGGGTATATAATTTTTTGAAATATTTCTGGAAACACTTTCTAATCTCCGTGGGGTTCTGAATATTTCTTCCTTCAATTTCCAAATTTGTAACTGTATTCAATTTTTGTCTCTTCTTCAACTGCCAAGCTAGCAGTTTCCCACATTTGTTTGCCGATTCAAAAGTTTTTTGTTTCATTAATTTAATCTTCCACTCTATTTCCTGGTTTATCAGTTTAGAATACTGTGCTTGATAGAGTTTGATTTCTCTCAAGATCGGCAGGGACTTCGGGTTTGATCTTAACTTCTTCTCTAATTCTTTTATTTTCTCCAAAATCTTATCTTTTCTGTCATTTTGTATCCTCTTCCTTGCCGCATTCTGTTGTATCAAGAACCCCCTCATCACAGCTTTACTTGCATCCCAAATAATTCTTTTTTCCACCGTAGTGTTCATATTTATCTCAAAGTAATCCTTCAATGCTTTCTGGGCCTTCTTAGTAATCTCCTGATCTCTAAACAGATTGTCATTCATCTTCCATCTAAAGGAACCAGTTGGTAATAGTATCATATCCATTTTCAGTGCGTTATGGTCGGAGCAGGTTTTTGGGCAGATTTCCACCTTTCTGACCTTCGGTGCCAGACCTCTAGTTATCCATATTTGGTCGATTCTTGTCCAGGTCAGCTGAGCTTCAGAGAAGAATGTTCCTTCTTTTCCCAAGGGATTCTTCGTTCTCCAAATGTCAATCCAGTCCATATTGTCAGTCAGTTCAAAAAAGGTCTTTGGTAGTCTGCCATCTTTAGTGACATTCTGGCTTTGTGACTTATCCATGTTAGTTGATACGACCCCATTCATGTCTCCCATCATGATGATGTTGTCATAATCTAGATATTCCAGCATAGTCTCATGCAACTTCTTGAAAAATTCCGACTTCCCTTCATTTGGTGCATGGATATCAAAATGGTTTAACAGGAGTTTTCTCTTTGCTCCAAGCGTTAGAATCAGCCTTACACTGTCCCCCTTAGCAGTAGGGGAAAAAGTCTCGTCATAATCTTTTCCAGGCCTCTGAGAGTATCCCTGAGCCACTAAATGAGCTTTGTATTTGTACTTTCCTGTCACCAGAGGTTTAAGTTTGTACACCCACCTGCAGCCTACAATCTTTGCCCCCTCAGGCACTGCTACTGGTGTAAAAACCTTGTGCTCATTCAGAGAGGACATCTCTTCTTCCATTGCCTGTTTCCAGAGCTCTGCCTCCTCTTTTGGTAACTTTAACACCTCCTGAAAACTCTTGGGCTCTGCAACACGTCACCCTTATTCTTCATGGGAAAAATCCAAGAGTAACGCGTGGCGTCGTCCACAATTGTTAATGAAAAACGCGATCCACCCCTGCTTACAGCAAATGGACCAATTACGTCCATGTGAACCAGCTGTAGCGGTGACTCACTAACTCTGTCACTTCTGGGGTAAGAGACTCTGTGGGTTTTAACCTTTTTACAGACATTACAATCAAGGTACTTGTTACAACTCTTTAAATTACCCCCATCAGCCAATTCAGACATTTTTAGTACACTTTTCCAGCAAGCATGCCCCATTTTCCTATGCAATAAGTGCACACAGTTGTCATGTATAGCTTTGTTATTCACTGCAGGCTGAGATTTACTGACTACTGCTGCAACTTGAGATCCTGCTTTAAGCCAAAACAAGCCTCCCTCTGACTTAGCAGTGCCTAAAATTTCACCAGCCTTCTTAATAATGCAACTGTCTCCTTCAAAATACACTTTAAACCCAGCTTTTAGCAAACAATCTACAGACATCAGATTGCTCCTTAATGAAGGCACACAAAGTACATTTTGCAGGCATTCATGAAAACAAGGAACAAAAACTGCACCCCCCGAAATCACTTCGGAAGTACTTCCGTCTGCTAGGGCCACCTGGCTGCGCTGTGCTGAGTTCTTGGAAACAAACAATTCATCTGAATTTACGATGTGCCGAGACGCTCCCGAATCAACCACCCAGACAGTTTGTTTCTCATCAGCAATCTTGACCTCGGCGGTCACCAGCTGAGCCGACTGTTTTCGTTTGAAGAATTTCTTTTTATGCTGCTGCTGCTGCTGCTGCTGCTGATCTCGTCTCTGCTCTTGCACCGGCCACTGAGACTTGACCAACTCCGGACATTGTCGTTTTAGATGCGCTGAAGACCCACATCGGAAACAACGCCTAACAGCAAACGCTGACTCCTCATCGGTACGCTGCTTTTGCTTCACCTCTGGCACGGCATGAGAACTCCTTCCAAACCGCCCGCCTGTAGAAGCCTCTGCAGCAAATGACCTTTCTTGCCTCTTCTGCCATTCTTCAATCAAACGCCCAGTGATGTAACTGACTGATAAATCACGCTCCTGTATGCCTTCTAGAGACAAAACTAAATTATCCCAGCTTTCCGGGAGAGAACTCAAAATAATGGCCACCTTCTCCTGCTGGTCTAACACACAGTCTCTT